>NW_024412415.1:3038438-3059633 GCF_014898765.1 Herpailurus yagouaroundi
CTCTCCTTTCCTTTCCTTTCCTTTCCTTTCCTTTCCTTTCCTTTCCTTTCCTTTCCTTTCCTTTCCTTTCCTTTCCTTTCCTTTCCTCCCTCTGCTTTCAGACATGGTAGCTTTGGAATTAAATAAAGAAATGCTTACCGAAAAAATATTTTTCCCTTTCATTCACAAATGTCTATTGAGCATCTATATGTACCAAGCACTATTATACATATTGGGTGGGGGTAGGGTGAGAGAACAAGACAAGTGAAATTTCTGCTTAAAGGAGCTTATATTCTAGCATGGGGGTAGGGGAGGATAGACAATACAAAAAAAAAATCAGGTAAATTTAAGCATTATGCGGGGTTGTCAGATTTAGCAAATAAAAATACCAGCTGTCCAGATAAATTTAAATATCAGTTTTTAACATAAGTATATCCCATGTAATATTTGGAGTAAAAATAAAATGTTATCCAGATTGGGGTAATTTGAGGCAGTTTAACGCTATCTTTTCCACCAAAGACTTATATGTCCAACTTGCACCCATGTGCCTATATTTGCATTATTTCCTGTGCGTAATCTCTCACTCCTGCACTCTGATCTCAGCCTAGATTTTGCTTCTTCTAAGATTCCACCTTCTTTAAACATTTTCTTGCAATAATGCCAACTTACATCGTGCTCTCCTTTTATAAATCACCTTTACAGTTACTACCCACATTATACCAGTAACATAAGAATATATGGTCCCAGTCCAACGTTTCTATCCGAGGATGGATCTGGAGAGCTCTGCTTCAATATTTATGAACCCTCCTGTGTGTGCATTTCTTGTGTCTCCAGATGTGTAGCATAGGAAACAAGAGCCCAGGCTCTGCAGTCGGTGTACGGTTCAAATCCTGATTCTGTTGCTTATCGGTAATGGGACCTCACATGGGTTACTTGCCATGCCTTACTCTCCACGTTAGTGAAAAGGGGAGAATAAGAGTATCTCTGCCATACAGTTTTCATAAGTACCCAATATGATTAGGTATGTGGAATACCTGCAAGCCTTTTATTGCTTCTCTTTCTCCTTCTCATCCCCATTATTATCATTACCACATACACACGATTTCCAGGATAGTGGGGAATTGGGCAAGATTATGAACAAATACAAACTCCAGTATTAGGGGATCATTGAAAGGAACAGTGGCCTTTATAGTTTTGCTAATTTCTCACATGTATCTGGCTCTCTTTATGGTTACATTGAGCAGTCAGGAACAAGTTGTATTGTCTTAGCAGAAACAAGAGTTTGTAGATTACATTAAGCGGGGGATGGAAAAAAAAAAGGAACATATTTAAAAGCACTACTCTCCAAAAAAAAAAAAAAAAACCCACGAACCTATGATATGTGAATTAAATGCCATGTACACGTGTTGTCTCTCATTCCTCATGAAAAGTAAATTCTAGAGGGCAGTATCAGTTTCTTTTGTAAGAGGCCATTCTCTTAAATGCACAAGCTTTGGTCACTAGGAAAAGTATTTAGATTTAGTGACAATTGTGGTGATGGCCCCCTGACGATCTGTTCAACAAAATTAGATTCTGTAGCAGTTTCCTATACCTGCCAGTCAGCAGGAAATTACTCGTTTTATAGTGCGCTTTTGTAACTGATGTTTTTGGTATTATGTTATTTGTTGTAGTTATATCTGTTGCCAAGTTTGTAAATTGAATTCTACAACATACCTTCTAATGTTATGAGAAAAAAAGAATCTTTTGGGTTGAAATAATGTATGTTCGGTCTTGCCAAAAGAATATGGGGGAGGCCCAGAATAAAATGATATGTCCCATCTGCATGACAGATTAGTGAAACTGTAGAAATCATTACTGTTATAAATCTATAATATACTTCTGACTCTAAGCTATAGTACACTTTTTTGGAAACGACAATCATGAAAGAAATACCTTTGAAACAGCCCCCTAAACTATAGTGTATCTAAGGATGAAAACCATGTTAGAAGAAAAGCCAAACATTATTCTGGACATGGCAGTCTCTATTTGGAAAGAAATGCATTTTTGGGGATAAATAATAGCATGTTAGAGTTAAAATGCCTATAAGACCATCAATGGAAAAGGAGATCATGATAAGATCGTCTCCATCCCCCACAATCAAAAAAGGGCTTTAAAAAGTTTCCTCCTTTCTTAGATTATGTGAACACTTTAATTGCATCCAGAAGGAAAATGTCTTCTGGAGAGGCCTGTTTAACAGAGTGATCTCTCTCTCTCTCTCTCTCTCTCTCTCTCTCTCTCTCTCTCTCTCTCACAGATTTTGAGTTTAAATGACTAGAAAAATGTGATTTTTTTAAATAACAAAAAATACAACAAAATTTGAGTTTCCATTATTCTCATACTCATTTAGGGATTTAATTACTACATATGACTAAATCTGATCTTTTAATTTCTACAAATTATATCTTTCCATTGCCTTGCATATTCAAATGTCTTATTTACTTATTTTAAATCCCAATTCATAATGAGATTTAGGGACAAACTCTATTTTTCAGCAATGTTTTACATAGTGTGATGGCTGAGCGTATTCCAGTTTTAGGTAATTTCCCCAATTCTTTTTTGAGTGATAGGGATCTATGTTGGGTGATAGGAAGAGAAGGTAAGGAGTCACCTTCTCCAAATACCTCTCCTCAATGCCTGAATATGATATCATTTGCTCCTTCTTTCCTAGGTGAAATTCTATTAGAATAATTTGAGGGATAAACAAAGGCCTCAGGAGTATTGACTTTCCCTCCCAGAAATCTGATCTGCGTGACCTCAGGGCAGAATGTGTGTGCCTGTGTGTGTGTGTGTGTGTGTGTGTGTGTGTGTGTGTGGTGGGGGTTAGGTGGAGACGTTTCCTGGAAATCCTCTTCGTGTCCATGAGGACCTCTTACTTTTTTTCAGACAAAGTAACTGTTGGCCAACAAAGCATATCTGACCTGATGGCTTTAGGATTTAGGAAGCTCTCAAATGTGGGGGACACAGAAACGTGTGGGCACAGAAATGAGCGGAATATTGGATAAAGGAATAGAGCCGGTGCGAAGGAGGAAAAAGGTAAAGGACAGATTCTGATTTCATACTTCCTACGTGTGAGAAAGGGGGAAACTGAGGCCAAGAGAAGCTGAATAATTTGGCAAAGATGCTGCAAACCAGCAGTGGGTGGACTGATATTTGAACCTGGCTTCGATAACCCGAGGCAGGCTCTAAATGTAGTTCCTGAGCCAGACCCAAGATAATCTCCGTGATAACTGCTGCTAGAGAAAGGATCTACTTAAGAGTTAATTTACAATGTATTTTAAATTCCTTCTGTCCAAACGCCTTGGGATGGGACGCTTCATCCCTTTGCCTGAGCGCCCCCTCAGCGGGCCCGGGCCCGGCTTTTCACGGAGTCCCCAGCCGCTGGCAGTGACCTGCCCTTGAAGCGCTGGCTTCACAACCTTTACCCAAGCGCTCTCTGGCTCTTTGTACATCTTTAATAGTTTCCTTGACGGACTATGAGGAACTGCCAGATGACAGTTCTATTTCATTTTTGTCACTGCCTGGCGCTCCTTTTTTCTCTCTGGCTTTTTCTCAAGGGCATGATTCTATAAGTCAATGTGGCAATGTTCGCGATGGGTATTGCTCTTTCAACCACTGTATATTGATGCAGTGCGAGCAAGTCACGGACATGTCAAGATTTCAGGCCTTCAAAAAAGTAATCAAGGAGTATTTTATAAACTCTAATGTCCTTTCCATTGAAAGCAAATTGAAACTGGGGATTGGGATCTGATATTAAGGGTTTACTTTAAAACACTGCTGCCAGAGGCATAAAACAGCCCCTTTGATTAATATACCATAGGATTTTGTTCGCTTGGAAAAAGCGCAAGTGATGTGCTTTTGTTCCCCAAGTTTTAAATAAAACATTTGTCATTCTTGCACGCGTTTTATTACTAATTGCACAATTATTTTATTATATGGCACCGGGAAAATATGATTTGAGGTTCCTTCTGCATATTCTATGTTTTAAGTAAATAATCACTTCAGTCAAAATTATTTATTAAATTAGATTATATTTTGCTAAACATAAGGGGGATGTCAAGACTTTTGTTTATTAGTGCTGCATAATGAAATAATTGAGGAATTAGTAATAAATTTTTCCTCTGGTAACTTAGAATAAATAAAAACAATTACTAGGGTTTTCTTGAAGAATGTAGGATTCTCAAAATTATCTCTCATAAAATTATACTGATGAATGTCATATGTTTCCTCAGCAAAAACAAAATGAAATGGCTTTTCCTTTTCATCTCTGCAGAATCAGTATAGCTATCATACACTGCATGGGTGTGCAGATTTCTTTGTATATCATTTCCATTTGATGATCCCAGTATGGGGAAGGCAGATTAGTTTCAAATATTAGAATCCTGATACATTTGCAAACATTTTCATGATGATCATTGACTTTCATATATTACCAAATTTCAGCTTTTATACTCAGAGTAGGAAATGTCTTTCAAAGCGAAGCCGTGCCTTTTCGTGACATCATGATCCATAAATACTTACTATGACCCCTACTCTAAGGTGTCCCCTCAGGCACAATGGCACAATGAGGGACATGAATGTGGAACATGGAGGGACTCTGCCTTCAAGGAGCTCACTATCTAACAAGGGAGATAATGTACATAGATTATCAGAATTCCAGCTAAAAAGTAGATATTGGCAAAGTGATATGTATGTTCACAGGAAGGAAAGAGTCCTTATGGCTTGGGAAGGAGAGAAGTGGAGGCATGCAAAGAGGAGGGGGGAGTATCAAGGGATTGGCATTTGAGCTTGAAGGATGGGTATTTATAGAAACAGCTAACATTTACTGAGCTCTTATGTGACCAGACACTGTCTGACTCTAAAGTCCACTTTCCTAACCACTAAACCATAGGATGTGGTATGGAGGGACACAGAGAATGGATATTCTTGACAGAGGAAACAGTATGAGCAAAGACACAAAGGGGACTGAGTTTTGTCTTCTAAATCATTCGCAGATAGTAATTTAGGACTCATGCATACAGAAGATAGAGCCGGTCTTTCAGATTCCCTACAGTAAAGTCTAGTTAGTGTGCTTACAGCCTATAATGAATGCCAACAGCAATATGTGTCCTAAAAAATAATTAGACACAGCTATGCTGCACTGTATAATGTTTTGATTATGCAATTACATATTTATTAACAAAGATTCCTCTCTATTCTTCCAACTGTGAAATTCTAGAATATGCAATTACCAATATATAAATCTACAATACAAATAGAACCATAAGGAGAGCGGTCAGGAGCTTCCTTATTCTGGCCTCAGTTTACTCCCCAATCTTATTTTCCTCTTCACACCCTTTATGCTCTAGTCAATAAAGTTACTGTTTCCTGCATGTGGCTAGTCTATCACACAGCCCACTGTTCCTGTGTGTCTTTGGATCTCTAGGACTGACAGCCTAGAAAGCCTTCTCCGTGGCAGCTGGAGCTCTTGGAACCGCATTCAGTTTTGTGGCTCTTGAGTGGCATGCATGCTGATATTCTGGAGGATGAGATCTCATGTCTTTTGTGGGTGCTGACGTATCTATCACATTTATGAGATTGCTTATTGGCCCAGAACTGATTGGGAGAAATTGCAGGCTTACAACTTAACTGAGTCTCATGCCCCCTGTCAGCCCCTTTCCAGGGCCATACCCCCTTGTTTATATTAAGGAACAGGGCCCTTTATTTTACCCACGTCTGAAGCTGTTGCCTTTCCACACCAGTTCCCTCATCATTCCTGGTTTTGCAGGGATCCCCCTTCACTTTCTTGCCTTGCTGGTCTGCTCTTTCCTAACTCTGGGAAATTCTGGGAAAGTACTTCCTTCCTCATATTGCTACCTTGTGGCCCATTACCCACCACTTAGAAAAGTCCTCTGGGCCTTTCCACTCCTATGAAATTACCCAAGAGAAATGAAAACACATGTAGCAAATGTTTATAGCAGCATTATTAAGAAACTGCCAGCGACTTCCTGATTAAGTGGCTTAATCGTCTTACATTTCCACCAGCCACGTAATGTAGGTGCACTGCCAACACTTAGCAGTGGCAGTATTTGTAATCTTAGCTCTTCTAGTAGGTGTGTAGTGGCATCTCATTATGACTTTAATTTGCATTTCCCTAATGACTAATGATGTTGAGTATATTTTCATGTGCTTATTTGGCATTCCTATATATTATTTGGTCAAATTCTTTTTTTTTTTTTGGGGGGGCTATTTTAAAAAAAAATTTTTTTTTCAACGTTTATTTATTTTTGGGACAGAGAGAGACAGAGCATGAACAGGGGAGGGGCAGAGAGAGAGGGAGACACAGAATCGGAAACAGGCTCCAGGCTCTGAGCCATCAGCCCAGAGCCTGACGCGGGGCTCAAACTCACGGACCTCGAGATCGTGACCTGGCTGAAGTCGGGCGCTTAACCGACTGCACCACCCAGGTGCCCCTGGGCTATTTTAATTGAATTGTTTGTCTTATTATTGAGTTGCCTACCTCTAGCTTTTGGCAGTTATACATAAAGCTGCCACAGAGTTTTGTGTGAATGTAGTTTTTGGTTAACTTTGGTAAGTACCTAGAAGTACAATTATTGGGTCATATATTAAGTCTATACTTTATAATATAAGAAACTGCCAAATTGTCTTTCAAAGTGGCTGTACCATTTTACATTTCTACTCGTAATGGAAAAGAGTTCTTGCTGGAATTTGAATTGAATTGAATTGAATTGAATTGAATTGAATTGAATTGAATCTATATATCAATTTGGGAAGGATTGACCTACTAATAGTAGTGAGTCTTCCGATCTATAAGAATGATATGTCTCTACATTTATTTATTTTTTTTTTAAATTTTTTTTTTCAACGTTTATTTATTCTTGGGACAGAGAGAGACAGAGCACGAACGGGGGAGGGGCAGAGAGAGAGGGAGACACAGAATCGGAAACAGGCTCCAGGCTCTGAGCCATCAGCCCAGAGCCCGACGCGGGGCTCGAACCCACGGACCGCGAGATCGTGACCTGGCTGAAGTCGGACGCCCAACCGACTGCGCCACCCAGGCGCCCCTGTCTCTACATTTATTAATCATAGTTAACTTTTTCAGCAATATTTTGTAGTTTTCAGTGTACATCTTTTGTAAAATTTGTTCCTAAGTATTTTACATTTTTAATACTGTAAATAGTATTTTTTATTTTTTACTTATTTTTTTAATTTGAGACAGAGAGAGAGAGAGAGAGAGAGAGAGAGCATGCATGTGAGAGGGGGGAAAAGAGGCAGAGGGAGAGAGAGAATCTTAAGCAGGCTCCATGCTAAGCATGGAGCCTGACATAGAGCTCGGTCCCACACTCCTGGGATCATGACCTGATTGAAAATCAAGTCGGTTGTTCAACCAACTAAGCCACTCAGGTGGCCTTTAAATAGTATTTTTAAATAGAAATTTCCAATTGTTTGTTGCATATATATATATGAATAAATAAAATTGATGTTGACTAAGATATTCTACATAGGCAATCATATTGTTTGCAAAGAAAGTTTAATTTCTTTTTAATCTTTTCTTCCTTGTTGGCAAGGACCTTCAATATAACATGAATAAAAGTGCTGAGAAGAAGAATCTTTTCCTTGTTTTCATATTACAAGGTTTTTTACCACTAGGTATCATGCTAGCTGTGGGTTTTCCAAAAATGCTTTTTAACAAATTGAGCAAGTCTTTGCCTATTATTCCTAGTTTGCTGAGTTTTTTAAATCAAGAATGTATGTGGATTTTTGCCAAATGTTTTTCTTGCCTCTATTGAGATCATATAATTTTTCTTTTGTCTGTTAATATGGTACATTAAATTTTGTTTTTAAAATGTTCAAACTACCTTGTATTGCTGGATAAACTCCATGGGATTATGATGCATTATATTTTTATATATTGCCAGATTCAATTTGCTACTATTCATGGGGAATAACTGTGTCTTGTTTTCATATTTTATTTCTTTTCCTTTCTTCCTATTTTTACTTTTCTTTTCTAATGGCTTTGTCTAGTTTTGGTATCATGTCTTCTCTGGCTTCATTGAATATTATGGAATATGTTCTCTTTTATTTCTGGGGAGTGTGTTGTGTAGATTTGTTATCATTTCTTTCTTAAATGTTTGACAGAATCTACCAGTGAAGCCTCCTAAGCTTGGAGTATTCTTTGTGGGGAGGTTTTTAACTATGAATTCAATGTATTTAAAATTTATAGGATTATTCAGGTTATTTTTTCTTCTTGAGTCAGGTTTGGAACTTCATGCCTTTCAAAGAATTTGTTATTTTATCTAAGTTGTTAACTATCGGCCAAAAAAGTTGTTTCAAATATTTTCTTGGGTCACCTGGGTGGCTCAGTCAGTTAAGTGTCCAACTCTTGATTTCTTCTCAGGTCATGATCTCGGTTCATGAGATCGAGACCCGTGTTGGGCTCTGGGCTGACAGTGTGAAACCTCTTTATGATTCTCTCTCCCTCTCCCCCAGCTTCTCTCCGCCACTTATGCCCACTCTCTCTCTCTCTCTCTCTCTCAAAATAAATAAATAAACTTAAAAATAAAAAATTTTATTATATCATTTTAGGGTCTGTAGTATTTGTAGTTATGACTCATATATCATTTTAGATATAAGTACTTACTTTTCCTTAGTTTTTTTATGATTAGTTTCACTAGAAGTCTATCAATTATATTGTTTTGTTTTTCTTTCAAAGAGACAGCTCGTACTTTCATTGATATCTTTCTCTTTCTTTTAATTTTATTAAAGTCTGCTGTTACCCTGAATGTTTTCTTTCTTTGGCTTTCTTTGGCTTTATTGTGTGTGTGTGTGTGTGTGTGTGTGTGTGTGTGTGTGTGTGTGTGTGTGAGCGCGGGCGCGCGCGCGCGCGCGCCCATGCATGTGCGCACCTAGTTTCTAAAGTAGAAACAGATTTGATTTGAGATCTTTATTTTTTCTAATATACATATTTTATGCCATATGTTAAAACATACATGCTTGGCTACATCCTACACATTTGATATTTTGTGTTTATTTTTTCATTTAGTTTAAAATAATATATAATTTCTCTTGTTATTTTTAATTTACCTATGGGTTATACAGAAATGTGCTATATAATTTCCAAATTTGGGGGGATTTTCCAGATATAATTCTCTTATTGATTTCTGCTATAATTATTTTGAGGTCATAGAATATACATTGACAATTTCAATCCTTTTATATTTATTGAGATGTTTTCTGGTTCAGAAATGGTCTGTCTTGGTAAAAATATTCCATGTACATTTGAAAAAAGTCTATTTTGCTATTTTTAAAAATTTTTTAGTGTTTATTTATTTTTGAGGGAAAAAAGATAGAGTGCCAGCAGGGGAGGGGCAGAGAGAGAGGGAGACACAGAATCCAAAGCAGGCTCCAGGTTCTGAGCTGTCAGCACAGAGCCCAATGTGAGGCTTGAACTCATGAACCATGACATAGTGATTTGAACCAAAGTCAATGCTTAACTCATTGAGCCACCCAGGCACTCCTATTTTGCAATTTTTGAGTGCAGTGTTCTACAGATGTCAATTAGGTTAAGTTGGCAAACAGTGTTTGAGCCCTTTTGCTGATTTCCTATCTATTTGTTCTTTCAGTTATTGGAAAGGGGATTTTGCAATCTTCATCAATACTTGTGAGTTTATATATTTCTTTTTTAAGTTCTATAAATTTTTGCTGTCTGTATTTTGAAGTTATGTTTTTAGGTGCAGATACTTTTGGAATTGTTATGTTTTATTGATATATTGACTCCTTTGTCATCGTACCATGTACCTCTTTATGCTGGTAACATACCTTACTCTGAAGTCTATATTAATATAGCTATTCCAAATTCCTTTTTGTTGAATTTAACTTGGTATATCTCTTCCAATTCTTTTACTTTTAACCCCTCTGGGGTTTATGTCTCAAGTGTGTTTCTTATAGACTGCATGTAGGTAGGTCTTGCTTTTTAACTCATTTAACAGTCTGCTCTTTAATTGGAGTTTGTAGACCATTTACATTTAATGTAATCATCATTACTTTATGGTTGAGTTTAAATGTACTGTCTTGGTTATTTGTTTTCTCTTTTCTGAAATTTTTTGTTTCCTTTCTTTTTTTGCTTTCTTTAGTATTAATTTTTATTATCCCATTTCCTCTCCATTATTGATTAAAAGTTGTTCCTCTTTTTTAGTTGATTGCTCCTCATTTCACAAATTATATGAACTGAGCCTTGTAATGATTAATCACTTGTCTAAAACTGCATAATACTTAAGCCAAAGCCCTTACAATGGTATACAAGACTTTACGTTTTCTGGCTTTCATTATCTTTGACATTGCCTCTACCCTGTCTATTGTTTACTCTGCCCCAGCCACACTGACTTCCCTGCTGCTAGTCAGACATGCAAGACACATTCACAGCACAAAGGTCATTGGCACTGACTATTTTCTCTGTCTGGAAGTCTCTTTCCCTAGATATCTACGTGTTTGACTACCTCTTGCAAGCCTGTGCTCTAATGTCACTATTCAAGGATGTCTACCCCAGCAATACTATTTTTAATTATATCCTCCTTCCCAATCCTCACTGCCAATCCTACCTGCCCTGCTTAATTATTTAAAAATATAGCATATCCAATTTTTAGATATTATATTTATTATTTATATCTTTCCTTCAGTAGAACATAAGCTCCATGAAATCAGGAATTTTGTCTGTTTTGTTCAGTGATGTATCTCAACCCCTAGAATGGTGCCTGGCACATAGTAGGCATTTAATAAATATTTGTTGAATGGATGAATACATCGGCAAGTGTAAAGTATAGGAAGTAAATTTACTGATTACAATGAAATATAGCTATGTAAAAACCCTTAGAACAATTGTGCTTGACATGGAGTTATACATAAATTTTATTCTTAAAATGCTATTCAATGTTGTTGAAACTCTGTACAATAAATGCAATTTAAATAAAGTCAAGTTTTTTCATGTAGCAAGAGACTATATAGAGGGAAATAATTGGGAGATACAAACTAGGAGACTGCTTCTCTGATATGATTCAGAACCTATTCCAAACATTTTTCCTTTCCTTTCTCTTCATCATCTGACAGTCTAAAATTCCCCGAATAAACAGTTGCACCTTTAAATTTTGTGGTGTTTTTTGTTTGTTTGTTTGTTTGTTTCTGGGTTTTGTTTGTTTGTTTGTTTTTGGTCTTTAGGCATTGCTATCAAAATACAAATATACCTGAAAGAGGAGGGAATATATTTCAATCTAGTATAAATTTTCCCTTTGGCAAGGATTCATTGGCATCATGTTTAAAGCGACTGCTTCTAGAATGGCACCTGTATGGTGACAAATGCAGCCTTCCCATGCCTAACTTGACTGGCTTCGTAATTCAGGCTGATACAGACATGTAATTGGCCATTGTAGCCATTGTGTCCATACTGGTTTTTTGTGCATCCTGATGAGATGGAGATTCAGAGGGACTTATTCATGGACAGATTCCTTTTCAGAGTATTAAAAACCAGTTCCTTTAATAATCTGAACTTCATCATTAATAGATGAATTTAGTATTTATTTTAAAGATCTAAACATAGATGGTAGTTTTGGTTAACCTGCAAAATTTTTTAAAACTTTTTAAA
Organism: Herpailurus yagouaroundi; assembly: GCF_014898765.1. NCBI lineage: Eukaryota > Metazoa > Chordata > Mammalia > Carnivora > Felidae > Herpailurus > Herpailurus yagouaroundi. Next base: position 3,050,089 of record NW_024412415.1, read on the forward strand.
TGTTTATTTATTTCTAAGAGCGAGAGGCAGAGCGTGAGCAGGGGAGGGGCAGAGAGAGAGGAGACACAGAATCCGAAGCAGGCTCCAAGCTCTGAGCTATCAGCACAGAGCCTAACGCAAGGCTCAAACTCACGGAATCTGAGATCATGACCTGAGCCAAAGTCAGACACCCAACCGAATGAGGCACCCAGGTGCCCCCAGTTAACCTACCAAATTTTAAAATAAGAGGGACCTTGATAGGCAATGGCAGAAAATAAGGTTGTGCACTTGTTTTTCTATTCATGGTGCAACAAACCTTTAAATCCAGGGCCTTTAAGCCTTTAAATCCAGTCTGTTAATTTGCCCAAAGGGACACCAGCAGTGGTGGAGTCACATATTAGCAATTAATGAATTCAGAGGTGAAAATTTGCCTATGTGGCTCACCCTAAGCTATGAGGATTTGAATGAGTTTCTTAGATTTCTAAAATAAAGGGAAAATAAAACTTTGACACTTTCCTGCCCACCCCCCAACCCCAGGCTGCATGGCCCTGATAATAAATGAATTGTCAATTACAATTTCTTCAACAACTCAGAATTTCTCAAAAGGATCTATCTGATAAATGAGAAAAGGGATGAATGCCCAGACATAGGAATCATTTTTTAAGCACATACGTCATTTTTTTTCCAATGAAATATTTCATCATGTTTATTCACATCGCTCATATTTTCCCATACTTTTCCTGAGCCTATCTGAGCCACAGTAATATTGGATGTCTGCTTATATCTTAAGGATCTTTAGATCTTCGGAAGCTCAGTATGAAAATGTAAACGACTCTGACAGGATGGTGTGTTGAGCCTTCTGGAGTGGATTGGATGACATCACTTTGAAAGCAATACAGGGCCTTGTTACAGGAGGCAGTGTTGTTCATTTGTCCTTTTTAGGGGAAGAAAGAAAATCACTTAGGGTTTGCTTTTCCTCTACCTCATATTCTTTTTTTTCTTTTTTTTTTTTTAATTTTTTTTTCCAACGTTTATTTATTTTGGGGACAGAGAGAGACAGAGCATGAACCGGGGAGGGGCAGAGAGAGAGGGAGACACAGAATCGGAAACAGGCTCCAGGCTCTGAGCCATCAGCCCAGAGCCCGACGTGGGGCTCGAACTCACAGACCGCGAGATCGTGACCTGGCTGAAGTCGGACGCTTAACCGACTGCGCCACCCAGGCTCCCCTCTACCTCATATTCTGATTCTTACTTTATTCTATGGTTGACTCTTAAAGAAAATGAGAGTCTGGTAATGGCCAATGCATGGTTTAACATTTCTTTTTAGATTCCAGTTTATTCAGGTTAATTACAGTCAACATTCTATTTAAATCTCTAATGATCATCTAACTTTTCTTTGACCACAGAGATCCCTGCCAACTTAGTGTTCATTGTGTAAATAATAATAGTTGACACTTACTGAGTACGTCCCATGAGGCAGGGAGATGATGCCACCATATACTTTTCTAAAATAAAAAAATTTTTTTTTAAATAGTCTTAGGTTACAGAAAGATTAGGAAGATAATACAGAGAGTCTCCATGTACCCTGTACCCCATTCCACCTATTACTAATTAATAATAGATGCATTATAATGATACATTTGTACCATTATAATGTACCATTAATATGGCACATTTGTCATAATTAATGAACCAAATTGACACATTATTAACTAAAATTAATCATTTTTCAAGTTTCCTTAGGTTTTTACCTAATGTTCTTTTTCTGTTCCAGGATCCTGTTCTGAATAACATGTTACATTTAATTGTCATATCTTCTTAGGTTCCTCTTGGCTGTGACAGTTTCTTAGACCCTTCTTGTTTTTAATGATCTTGACAGATATAATCAACTGTAGAGTGTTTCTCTATTACTATTTGATGCTTTTCTCATGATTAGACTGGGGTAATGGGCTTTGGGGAAATAAGACAATAGAGCTAAAGTCATATATCAAGTCAAGGGTACATACTATCAAAGTGACATCATTGTTGATGTTGACCTTGACTCTCTGGCTGAGGTAGTGTGTATCAGTTCTGTTAACTGTAAAGTTATAATCCCCTCTTTCCTTCCTCCATACTGTATTCTTTGGAAGGAAGTCACTATTCACCACACTCATTTAATAAATGATGAGTTATGCTACCACTTTGAGGGTGAAATATCTACATAAATTATTTGGAATTTTTCTACATGGGTTATTTGTCTATTTTCCTCAGTTTATTTACTTATTCAATCATTTGTTATATTGGTATGGATTTGTGGATATTTGCTTTATACATTAGATTATGATCCAATGCTACTTTATTTTCTTGCTTTAATTGTTCCAGCTTTGGCAATTGGGAACTCTTTTAGTTGACTCCCATGTCCCTTTAACATGCCCTTATTATTGTGGATTTGTTATTATTATTATTATTATTATTTTCTTTTTTGCACACTTTCTTACTTTCTTGCACTACAGATGCTTCAGGCTCATCTTATATATTTCCTGCTTCAGTCCTAGACTCAGCCATTTCTCCAGGATCCCAGCTTCCTTTTGTTGGAGAATTAGAAACCAAGATCTGGGTGAATTGCTTACCTGAGTATTGTTTTTGCCCCTCTCAGCTGACAGAGCGAGGATATGTATGTATATACTAGCCTCTGTATATGCACATATTTATAAATATTTTTATGTATTACTGTCAGTATCTATATTAACCTAAAGATAAATTCATACTGATGTTTCCAATTCTAATCCATTAAACAATGGGTCCTTCTAGCCTCCACCTGTTGCTTATCTGTAGTGGTTGCAGAATTGGTAGCCCATACCCCCATGGGAAGCAATTTAATCAACTAGAGTACAATGCTTAGATACAGTTGCTGTTACCTTTAGTCATGCAGACTCTACTTATTTCTATAGTTATAGAGGTAGGCATCTTTTCCCCCCTATTTTCTTCAGTGAGGTCATTTCATATATTTGTAACACAGTTAAATTGTTATGTTGCGTTGTACATTCCATCCTGGAACCTCCAACCTTCTAAATGATTTTTTTGGTTAATTTTTATATCTTAAGGTTCATTTCTGTGCTATGAAATTCTATGGGTTTTGACAAGTATGTCATGTCATGTGTCCACCATCACAATATCATTCAGATCAGTTTGACTGCCTCCCCCAAAACAACAACAACAACAACAAAATAACAACAACAACAACAACATCAACAACAACAACAAAAACCCTGTTTCACCTACTAACTAACACAGCTCTCCTGAAACCTTGGTGAACACTGATTTGTTTATTATCTCTATAGTTTTGCATTTTATAGAAGATCATAAAGTATTTAGAGTCTTTAGACTGGCTTCTTTCAGTTACAATATGCTTTTAAATATCCCATGTCTGTTTCTGGTTTGATAGCTAATTATTTTTGTGTGTGTGGAGTAGTATTGTATTGTATGCATAAACCACAGTTTATCTCTTTACTTCTGGAAGACATTTTGGTTGCTTCCAGTTTAGGGTGATTATGAATAAAGCTTCTATAAGCATTTATATGCAAGTTTATGTGTGGACAGAGTTTTCAGATCAGTTGGGTAAATACACAGGAGTGTGATTGCTGATTATATGGTAAACCTATGTTTAGCCTTTTAGGAACTTGCCAAGTTGTCTTCCAATGTGGTTGTCGATTTTGCATTCCCACTAGCCTGGTAATTTTTTGTTGAAAGCTAGACATGCTGTACTGAGTAATAGGAACTGAGGGAAATAGGAATTTAGCTTGAAGATTTATGCTAATCTGCCTAGTAGGTGCTGTAGTAGCTGTGATTCATGTTTGCTGTAGTTACAGGAGCCAGAGGCTTCAATTTCTCCAGGGTCCTAGTTTTTGTCACTCTTCTTGAGTTTAGGCTTCCCTAAATAATCCTCCTTAGAGTTCACATTTTGCAGTTCTTTAGTTATAATCTACTACTATTATATACCAACAGGAGCCCTATGGGTGGGGTGAGGAGATATGGGGAAAGGGAAGTAGTCTATATTGTATGATTAAATTTGAGTCTTTTAGTGGGCCTGTGTCCCTAGGCTGTGACCTTCACAAATATTTCTCCCCATCCCCATTTTATTCCCTGGCTATAGCATTCCTAACCTATTTCCCTAGCCTTGACCCTATGGATTTTTTTTTTTTTTACTTAAGTGAGACAGGAAGCCTATTGGGGGGCTAGTGTTGGAGAAATGTCCTGGCAGTCTTCTCTCCTGGAGAGTAGGCCTTTGTTACCGAGAAGGCTCTGGGATTATTACACTAAAATTACTCTTCCCCGATCTCTGCTAGAGGCAGAGCGATGAACTAGGGGGAACTTCTTTGATCTTCACCATGAGAACCTAGTGAAATTGATGGGGGTAAAAATCATGAGAGTGTGGGGCCCATCCTAAGACTGAAGTCCCAAAAGTTTCTCACTGTTACATTAATCCAAATTCATCCTCCACAATTCATCAAAATAATCATTTAAGTACTCTTCCCAGTGTATGGCTCCAGCTGCTTCTGTTTTAGACAAGCAGATCTTGGCTGTATCTCCCTAGACGTGCCTATCTTTCCAGACTGTGGATATTGGTTTGCCTTGTGGCCTAAGTTATCTAACGGGCCCCCCAAAGTTGTTGATATTTAGTTTGTTCAGCTTTTTCTTGTTATAAGGACAGGAGTGACAAGTTCTGGGCTGTTTCCAGGTTGGAGCAGAACCTGGAAATCTTCCATGCCAGGATATTAACATGCATTATGGCAATAGTAGTTACTATTATTGCCCCCATTTTAAGTATGCGAGAAGTAGATTAAACTATGGACTCTTAAATTTTGTAAATGAAATAAAAACTAAGATCAAAATGCTTTGAAAATTTAGATGAAAAGAAAAACGATTGTTTCTTGAAGAATTTAGCTTCTCTTACTGTATCTAGTTTTGCCAAAACATATTTGATCACCACTTTATAGCTATTGGCTTCTTTTAAGAATCAGTATCGAATGATTAGAAAGGAAGTTCTTTTGTTAGCAGAGAATAATTATAACACTAGATTACTTTTCATTAATTTATACCTAGTATAAAACTCAGGTGTGCTGTTTGCATTATACCTTCATTTTCATGCTATAATCTCTACATGCCTTAAAATTAAATTATTGGAAAAACTAGGCTGTGATGATGTCCTTCTAGTAATCCCAAATAATAAAATACCTTGAAATGGATTCAACATTTACCAAAAATGCTGAATTCTGTAGTTGGTTGTATTTCAGTAATCTTTAAAATCAGTTTATATATGGCAAAGCAATTTTTCTATATATCGATATGTATTTTTCACTTTATCAGAGACAACATAAAAGTACATATTCATAGAATAAAATAAAAACAGTTACATTTGTGTTCATTCTTATCTGTAAGCAAACAGCAGTTGAAAGATGGATTGAAGAGGTTAAGTGATGTTCTCACAGATTCACTATGATGTGTAAGATAAAAGAGAACCATTAAATTGTATATCTTATTTATGGGGAATCAGAGGTGGGCCCTATGTATTGTCAAATACTGTGTGAAATATAACTGAGTCTAGTAATGTGTTTTTGCTAATCATTCTATTGTTTGAGCCTCAGCAGTAAGGTAGTTTGCTCAGTAGTGGCTCAGTGGTTTATTTGTTTTCATGGCATTTGGGGGACTGTTTTCATAATTAATGTTTGAATTATGCTAATGAGTGATTCATGCATTCTCTTTAGAGAAGGCCCTCAGTCACATGACACAGAGCCCTGGCAGCATACCTAGCCTAGGAAAGTTCATACAATGTCAAAGGCATTGAAGAATCTGGAAGGAGACAGAAAAATACAGGTTTGCTCTTATGCTCAAATGATGGAAGGGAGGCTACCTTGTGGCCAGTTTTCTGAAGTGGTCTGTTGGACATTTGGACTCCTGAATAGTCAGGGATGTGGCCTTTGGCTTAGCGACCCTATTTCTACAGTGGCTTTGGGCAGAGTCATTAAGTATAGTTTCTGAGGTATAAATACAGAGAAAACTATATCTTTCAAGTACAGTTACCACGTGTGGTCACCAAGAAGGATTAAAGGTATAGTCACCAAGAAGGGGATTCTGTTGCTGATTAACTTCCTATATCCAGGTGCCATTTAACGTGAAGAAATAGGAAGCCCCATTAGAAACAGGGTGGATAGCTTCTCTAACTTAGAAAGAAATAGCACTTTCAGAAGTACAAACATGAAAACTAGAGCAAACAGTATATATTACAATCTAAAGTAGAGAACTATTTAACATTCCTTGTTGTAGGGATTCTTAATCTGAGATTCATGCTGGGCATAGGGAAGATAGGGGAAGTTTTCACAAACTTCCTGATGTTATTGACAAACTTGGGCATGTATGTTTATTTTGATGGGGATAAAGTGCTGTCAACAGATTCTCCAAGATTTCCAGATGTATTAACCAAAGAGTATAAGAAAGATTAATATACAGTGACTTAGTTACATCTTTGAATAGATACTAACAAATGTGTTTATATCTCTTAAGCTGTACAATGACTGAAACATTGCTTTGCAGGTAGATAGACTTAGATTTGAACTACAGCTTTATTGCTTCAAATTGTTTGGAGTAAATTAGAGTTCTTCTTTGTAAAACAGAAATTCACAACATTACCTACTTCATTGAGTTATTATAATTCTCTAGATGAGGAATATAAATGGAATTATAAGGCACCTAGCAGACTGCCTAACATATAGTGGGTGCTCAATAAATGTTATTTCCAAGGCAGCATTTGAGAGTTGTTATGTGTTATGTTGTTATGTGTTATGTTATGTTATGTTATGTTATGTTATGTTATGTTATTTATTTTAAATTTTTAAAATTTATTTTGAAGGAATAGAGGGAAAGAGAGAGCATACATGTTAAAGAGGCAGAAAGAGAGAAAGAGAGAGAGAGAGAGAGAGAGAGAGAGAGAGAGAGAGAACCCCAAGCAGGCTCTGCACTATCCGCACAGAGCTTGATGTGGAGCTCAAACTCATGAATGAACAGTGAGATCAAGACTTGAGCCAAAATCAAGAGCCAGATGCTTAATTGATTGAGCCACCCAGGTGCCCCAAGAGTTGTCATGATGTTTATAATTTACTTTAAAATACTTCTGCAAATATCAAATGACGTATGTGATATATGTAGGTATTGCTTAGTTTAGGTCACATGCTGTACACTGTCCTAATCAGAAATTCAGTTTTCACAGGTAACCAGGTGATATAAGAAGGTCCAGATTATGAAATGTGTATACTACAAGTGCTTCGGTTATATTTGTTTTTGATTAGCACCAGGTGGTAGTGTGAAAGCTAGAAATGAATTTTCATGGATGAAATTTGTGGTCCATTAATAAGCACCATGTAAGCTTTCACTGGTGAAATGAATAATATTCTTGGTATGTGGAATGGATAGAATAGTTTAGAGACAATCTCCATCCTTCACAAATCTAAGAATCTAGCAGGCCCTGTGTAGCCAGAACCCTGAAGGTTGGTGCCTGCAGCTCTACCCTGTACCTTACTATTAGTACTAATGTAGGTTATCAGGGCCACGAAATCCTGCTTCTAGAATATTGACCCATCTACCTCCATTTAGTCTCTTCTGCACAGTGTGGTAGGCATACTTAAGGGGACAGTGAACTAGGTCTTAATTGACTTTACAGCACAGGCTGTGCCTACTGTTTTGTGTCTGCTTGTTAGCAAAAATTTATTTAGTAAATGGCAGCATGTTTGAGAGACTTTGGTCAGGAACTTGCTCTTACTGAAGAAACTGAAACTGTATGTGTGGCTATAATTATATACCAAAAGGTCAAAAGAGATGTGACCAAATTGGCTTAGGCTGGTTTGTAATAAGTGTCAGAGCATAAAACCTTCAGTCTGAACAAAGTAGGTAAACCCAAGTCCATGCATTAATGAAAAACGAAGGTAAACATAGGTCTGCTGGGCAGATGACAAACAAGAAGGACCCAACTAACTGAGATCAAGAGAGGTACAAAGGCCCCAAATGAAGGCAAACAGGAGTCAGAACTGGGGAATTTGAAAAAAAAATTCAGATTCCTTACGATCCAGCAATCTCACGTCTAACCATTTATCCAAGGGAAATGAAAGCATATATGCATACACAGACTTGTGTATGAACGTTCATAACAACTTTATTCATAATAGTCCCAAAGTAGAAAAAACCCAAATAGCCATCTGTTGATGAATGGACAAACAAAACTGTGGGACATACGCAATTGGAATACTACTCAGTAACCAAAAGAATGAATGATGACAATCTGATATATTACTTGCCCAGATATTATCATGTGTTTGTACATTGTCAACTTTGCTGCTTTGTGGGCAGCAGGGAGTAGGAGGTTTCTTGTAAGGAATGCAGACCCCAGCGGAAGAACAGACCTGGTAGGGATTTCAGGCACAGAGGCAAGTCAGTGGAGAAAATAGGTTTTGTTTGGAGGCTATTCTGAAAATTCTCTAAGTGAGCCCTGGAAGGTGTCTACTCCATCAGAGAAAGGTACCCATTTTGGACGTTCAGATGACTTTGGTTCCTGTGGATACCACTCCCTCAAAAACTTGAAACTAAACAATGTTTATAATTCTTTCACTGGCTTCTTTCCCTTTTCAAAATAACACCTATCTTCTTCCCCTTTGAAAATAACTAATGCTAAGTTATTATATGATGAAAAGCTGCTGTTTCAGATTTTTGCATAGGAAAGGAATTTCCTTTGTAAACTCTAGTTTACTGTGCCTGAAAACAGGGGGAAAAAAGCATAAGGGAAAGAGATCCTCTTTGGGGATCTGTTATAGAATCCCTCAGATTGCATGAATGCTTTCTGTACATATAGGAGTCTATTGGGAGAAATTCTACACCCAAGACCAAGAACATAGTCCCGTGTCATTTGGAAGATGAAGTTTAGCGACAAGCTAGTAATCAGTGGTAAGTTTTTATTTTTTTTTTATTTAAAAAAAAATTTTTTTAACGTTTATTTATTTTTGAGACAGACAGAGACAGAGCATGAACGGGGGAGGGGCAGAGAGAGAGGGAGACACAGAATCAGAAGCAGGCTCCAGGCTCTGAGCCATCAGCCCAGAGCCCGACGCGGGGCTCAAACCCATGGACCGCGAGATCGTGACCTGAGCTGAAGTCGGAGGCTTAACCGACTGAGCCCCCTAGGCGCCCCTCAGTGGAAATTTTTTAATTTAGGATTTAGTCAGAGGATGGTTAAAGCTAAAACTTTAAAAGAAAGCAGTTTGTTTCTTTATATACAAGTCTTTGTGTCAATAAATGATTGTTATGTACCTAAATAACCGCCAGTTAGGGCACCGTGGGCTCTGCATGGAGCATGGAGTCTGCTTAAGACACTCTCTCTCACTCTCTTTCTCTCTCTCTGTGTGTGTGTGTGTGTGTGTGTGTGTGTGTGTGTCTCTCTCCTTTTGTCCCTCTTCCCAGCTCATGTGCTTTCTCTAAAACAAAAATATAACATAGCATCATAACATAACATAACATAACATAACATAACATAACATAACATAACA
>NW_024412415.1:3059643-3091075 GCF_014898765.1 Herpailurus yagouaroundi
CATAACATAACATAACATAACATAACATAACATAACATAACATAACATAACATAACACAAAATAGTCCCCAGTTGAAATAAGCAGAAAAGTTCTCTTTCACAATAATTATCAGTGAATTTTCTTGCTGAACTAGTTTGAAGTTTAACTTGTCTTCTCCCAGTGAAAATTCACTGTAACTGTATTGTCTCCTGAATTCCCCCCTTTCTGAAGGATGGGAAGGGGCAGCACAGGATTGCCAAAGGGAAGAATCTCTGGCAATGAAATCAGAAGATGTTAATATAATGCAAAGGAGATAACATTAATAAGCTGCACCTTGTTTATAGGTATGGTCTCTGCCCCATCCTCTGGAATAGAGATGTGTACAAAGCCCTCTGTTAACTAATAGGCAATTTTAAAACAGTGTCTTTCATATGATGTATTCACTGGAACTGTTATAATATCCAGTTTTGTTCTCCCACCCATCCTCCTAATGTGAGTGCCAGGAGGCAAAATCGGTGGAGGGGGACAGAAATCAGGCATTGTAAGCAATCACATAGGCAGGCATGCTTGGACTCTCAGAGGACATTAGGAACGTATCAGATAAAATTATTGAGAAACTGACTCTATAAAAACTAGTGCAGTCTTAAGATAGAAGTCCACAAACTGGGAGAAGATATTTGCAAAACACATATCCGATAAAGGACTTACATCGAAAACAAAGAACTCCTACAACTCAGCAAGTAAAAGAAACAATTCAGTTTCCAAAACATGGGTAAAAGATCTGTGTAAGCGCCTCATGGAAGGAGGTAGAGAGATAAAAAAATAAACATATGAAAGACGCTCAACATTGTACGTCATTAGGAAATTTAAATTAAAACAAAAATGGCATTCCACTACTTGCCTGTGAGAATGGCTAAAAGCCAAAACACTGACAACTCCAAATGCTGGTGAAGATGTGGAGAAACAGGAACTCTCATTTGTTGTCAGTGGGAATGCAAAATGGTAGAGTCATTCATTCATAGACAGTTTGGCAGACAGTTTGGGCTTGCCATACGATCTAGAAATCACATCCCTAGGTATTTACCAAAATGAGTTGTAAGCTTATATCCACACAAAAACTTACACATGAAATGTTTATAACAACTTTACTCATTTTTGCCAGAAATTGGAAGCAACCAATTGGAATGTCCTTCAGTAGGGGAATGGATAAACAAACTATGGTAGATATATATGATGGATTATGACTCATTGTGGTAAAATAAATACATATTTTACATTTAAATGTTAACACTTTGCAATAGTGATAAACACAAATGAGCGATCAAGAGAGGAAAATATGCGGATAAATTTTTAATGCATGCTAAATGAAAGAAACGAGTCTAAAAAGGTTACATACTATATGATTCCAACTGTATGACATTCTGGAAAACGCAAAACTATGGAGACAGTAAAAAGATCAGTGGTTGGGGGGGCTGTTTAAGGGAAGTGTAGGAGAAATGAATAGGGGGAGCACAAAGCATATTTAGGGTGGCAAAGCTATGCTATATATGCTATCACGGTGGATTCATGATGTTATGAATTTGTCTAAACCAATAGAATATGCAACATCAAGACTTACCCTAATGTAAACTATGAACTTCTGTTAATAATACTGTATCAGTATTGGTTCATCAATTACAACAAACGTGCCAAATTAACGCAAGATGTGTGTGTGGTGGGGAAAGGAGTATATGGGACCCCTCTGTAAGGGGATATGGGAACTCTATGTAAGTTTTCTGTAAATCTAAAACTGCGCTAAAATAGTCGATGAAAATAAAAATCAATAACAGAAACTACACTTTCTTGAGATTAAGGCCTTCTAGGCTATTAATTCCTCTAATTGGAAAAAACCTTTCACCTTTCCTCCCTGGCTTTTAGAGGTTATAACATCTTCTGACATGTATCATTCACTCAACAGCTAGTGCCAAGCATGGTTTTAGATCCTGGAGATACAGCAGTAAACAAAACAAATTAAGTACCTTTTCCTATAGGGCTTACACTTTGTGGGGAAAGACAAATACATAGAAACGAAATCATTAGAATAATTTCGGATGGTGACAACCAATATGAAGGAAATTTTTAAAGCATAATAATGGAATAGGTACTGCTGGAGTAGGAGTTGAGGAATCAACTTTAGCTAGGGCAATCCTAGGTGGCCTCCTGGCAAGGTGTCTTTTACACAGAGCCCTGAATGTTGAGGGGGCTGTATGGGAAAGGTATATTAGGCAAGAAGAACAGAAGGTTTAAAGTCCTCAGGTGAAAACATATTTGGAATGACTGTAGCTTGAAAGACAATCTGTGTCACCAAGCGTAGAGATTGAAGTAGTAAAGGACAAAAATGGAGGTTGGGGGAGGGGAGGCACTGGGTTCTGCTAATGTTTGTCTCCTCTGTTCAGGGAAACTTCCAGAAAATGGAATTTATCCCCAAATTCCTTCCAGATGACTTTTTCAATTCAGCAAATGTGCACTACTCATTTGGGTGGATCTTTACCGTCCATTCTATACATTCATCTGTTACCTACCTTACAGTTGCAAAAGTTATGCGATAAGAAACAGCAACTACCATCAATAAGACTGTACCACATTTTTCCTAATATTCTGCAACTAAATATTTTGTTCAGAAATATGAAATGTTTCAAACATGATGAAAATAACAAAACAGATATCAAAAAACCCACAGCTCAGATTTATTGGAAGTTTACGATTTGTCATTTTGCTTCACAGCTTTCTTTGTCTTTAAATAAGATATTATGGAATGCGGTTAAAAACCAATTCTCCCATCCTTTCCCCCTGTCCTTCTATCCTGAGGTACTCTTTTGAAGTTGGTACCATTTCCAGACATATTTTAACCATTTTCTATAAATATATTTTTACCCATAAACAATACATAGTATTTCTTCATCTATCTTTTTTATGACCCCTCTCTGGGCTATATCTTGATTCTTTTTGACAGAATTCTTTTGAGTAGCTGTCAAAAAAAGTCAGTCTGAAAGAACTGGAGATCATGCCATCATTCATGGAGTTGAGCATACTAGGGAATGACACAGCCACCATGAAGTAATTTCAGGTAAGGAGTATCTGCTCTGATAACTGGCAAGCACTGAAGGAAAGATCTTTCTAGAAAATATGGATACAGGGAACTAGCACTGAAACGTATTGACAAATAACAGTTGACTGAGATTCACTCATTTATTCATCCATTTTACCAAGATTTACTGAACTATGCGTCGCCTGAGAATATAAAACTGATTAGGGCAAAAATCCCTGCCTACAAGGTATATATGTGTGGTCTCAGGTTGAGCTAGAATGCTCTTCTTCTTGGGGCGCCTGGGTGGCTTAGTTGGTTAAGCATCCAACTTCGGCTCAGGTCATGATCTCAAGGTTCGTGGGTTCGAGCCCCACGTTGGGGTTGGGCTGACAACTCAGAGCCTGAAGCCTGCATCATATTCTGTGTCTCCTCTCTATGCCTCTCCTCCACTTGCACTCTGCCTCTCTCCCTCTCAAAAATAAATAAACATTAAGAAAATTAAAAAAAAAAAAAAAAAGAATGTTATTCTTCTCTGGGAGTGAAGAAGATTTTAAAGACTTTAAAAGATTTAACTTTTATGAAAGCAGAGAATAAGTCCTTGGTCATGGTTTCAAGGATATGTTTTGAACTGAGGATCAGAATCCATTTTAGGAAAATGGAGGCAAATGTTGGGAAAATCATGACATAAACTGTACGTCTTCTTACTTCCTCAGTGGCATCATGGCGCCATTTTGAAGTTTTCTAACTTACTTTGTCTTACACTGCTTCCTTCCTTGTTAACTTTCAAAGATAGTCGCTCCATGTATTTTTAATATTTGCATAAGTGGTATCATACTTCATACAGATTTCTGTAATCTGCAGTTTCCCCATCAAAGTTGTTTGAGTTATATCTGGGTTGATTTAAGTAAATAAGATTAATGATTTTTTTTAAGTTTGTTTGTTTGTTTGTTTATCTTAAGTAATCTCTGCACCCAACGTGAGACTCCATCTCACGAGCCCAGGATCAAGAGTTGCTTGCTCTTCCAACTGAGCCAGCCAGCCGCCCCTAAAATTAATGATTTTAAATCATATGTATTGATGTACATTGTTCCATATTAAGAATGAACCACAGTTTACATATTCATTCTCAGTATGACAGGATGTTTGACTATTTGAAACAGTGCCACAGTGGAAATCCCTATACGGTTTTCTGTCAGCTGTGTGAAGGAGTTTCTCCCAGGCATATACCTAAATATGGACTTTCTGGGTCATAAGGTATGTGCACGTTTAATTTTATTAGGTGATGCATAAACTGATAGTTTCCAACCCCAAAACTCATTCTTCTTGATTTTTGATTGGACACGTGGACATCTAAAGAGACATTTCCCATCCTCCCTTGCTAATAGGATGATGTAACTAAAATTTGGCCAATAATATGTAAGTGGAAATGTTGTATGGCAGCTTTCAGCGTATTACCTTAAAAGATAGCTGGCATATACTATTTGTCCTTTCTTTTGCATTGTTCCTTTCCTCTTTACTGGCATCAGAACTATAGATGTGATGACTAGAGATCTAGGAACGATTTTGGGTTGTGAACACAAGGGCTCCATTACAGGGATATCAGAAACAACCAGAGCCTGGGTACCCTTCTGGAGCCACTTTACTAGCAATAAACTTTATTCCTTGAGACTTTATTGGAAAAATATGAATTTATTTCTTGTATAAGCCCCTATTGTTTTAGGTTTTCGGTCACAGCTAGCCAGATATAATCCTAAGTAATGCAGTAATACTCTAAGTTTCCATTTGTTGTACTGTTTAATATTCCCACAAACCTGAATGAGCTTGTCATTATTATACCTTATTTTATAATTATTCAAAGCATTTCATGACTAAGTCTCACTTTTACCCTCACATATCATATGAGAAAGAAAAACAAGTATATTAGGATTTCCACTCTGTAGCTCAGAGGGGTAGAACCTAGGAAGTTCAATGACTTGACCAAGGTCTTTGGTATGGTCAGGATCAAGGATAAATATAATCTCTCTCAGACAAATGCTGTGCTCCTATGGGGCTACATGAAGAGACATTCTTTTGAAAATTATCTAGTTATGCTGACAAACCTTACCTGCTCTACTCCCAGTTAATTCACACAACATTGTGATAAAAGTCTATCATTAGTTGTCCTATTGCTAAGCAAAAGCCTGTGGAATCACATGCTAGAATGCGCACTTTGGGCATTGGCTTGGACTGGGGAGTCAGTCCAACACAAAAGCTCATTGGTTTACAGAGGAGAGGGGAAAGTATACAGTCATCAAAGGAAACTAGCCAATTGCCTGGTCTCTTGGCACTGTCTGCCAGCCAATTTTCAGACTGATGTTGGCCTTGAATCTGAAAAAGTCACTGATCTCCCTGCACAGCTGGAGGGCGTTGGGCTAAAGGAGCAGAATTTGAAAAGGAAGAAGAAACTGAGACCTCATTCTATTTTAAACACTTTTTTTTTCTTTTTTTTGCTAATATGGGAGTGACTTACAGAAAATGGAGTGATGTCAGAACTATTCAGGCTGCAGGCTGCATGGGAAAGACTGTACTGAATGTGCTCTTGAGGACAGAAGAATGTTTCCTAGGAAAGGTCCAGAAATGGTTGTTGTCTGGGACTTGAAATGGCCTGAGGATGTGTTTCTGGCTGCCGTGCCCCTGAAAGGGTTTTGGAGGCACATCAGAGTGCATACATGTGTAACAGAGAGCTCTGGGGTTTGGTTGATGTCAAGTCTAAGGGATCATGCGTTCCCACCTCCAACCAAGAACAGGTTAGTCACCACCATCTTCTCTGTCACCTCTGGTGTCAGGGTGCAGGGGCTTTTGGGTAGAGAAGCATGTTTGGTATAGGTATGTGGAACGAAGAGGCTATGGGGAAAGACAAAAGACAGACAATTCTGTATATTTTGTCCTCCTATGAACTGAACCCTCACTTAGGTAATTCTAAATATATTCTCTTTAAAAAATTCTCCTCTGCCAACTGTGTCTTCAGCTATTATGGGAAATTAAACTACCAAATTTTAAATCTATTTCCAACCCCAGTAAAAATGATACGTAGAGAAGAATGAGCTGTAAATCAAGCTCACTGTGCTACAGGACGCAATCCAGTTCATATATGCCCAATAAATGCCAGCAGATTTTCCAAACCAGAAGTTAACTATCTGTGCTTGATGTGGGAGGGCAACATACATACTTAATAAAATTTAAAATCCAGGCCTCAGGGCTCAACAAATTCAGTTCCTGCTACTGAATTTCTCCTTGAAAATAACATACTGCATTGAAAATGGAAAGTCTAAGGAACTGGAATTTCTGCTGAAATTAGACAGAAGGCTCTACTGTATTTAATCAACTGACATGAGACACTTGGCTCTGGATGAACCACAAATGCTCTGTTTTTATCCGATTCTGCTTTCTACTGATGGGGAGGACACACAGAGTACCATGTGGACAGTGTTGTGAGAAGATCATTATGCAGTGGGAGGAATATACCGGATAAGGATTCTGGCCACCTAGTTTGTAGTCCGTCTTACCTCTATCTAGTTCTGAAAGCTTGGACGATCTTTTAGCCTTAGTTTACATTATTATAAGATAGGGAAAGGAAGATATTTTTTAATATCTAGTCTAGCTTTAGTAGTTTACAATTATCTCACAATTTACTCCACTGATAGGGATTGCTTCTGATAAGAATAAAATACAACAATGTTATAAAGACTGGTGGTGCTTAACCATATCCAGTTCCCCTCTCCTTTCTGGATCCATTACAAAATTAAGGACATGTGACTCCTGATCAATGAGATCTAGATATGATGTCTGTCTGGGTCAAAGAATAGAAGTTCAATGTGAGTTATTCATTGTCTCTGTTCCCCTGTCATCGCACCCCTGCAAGCTGAATGTTGAGATAGTAGAGCCACAGGTGGAAATGATCAGATCACTAATACTTGAAGAGAGCTCCCCGAGAGAGCCATTAAACTTGCAAAGAACTTGGGAGAGTAAGAAACACAAGAGATTTTGAGGGTTTTAATTATAATGTTGTCTGGTCTGTACAAAACGACATATCATTGTTCCAGACCCAGGTGACAGACCCAGAAGGACCCATTTACCCCCATGCAGCAAGTGAATAATTGTCCACAGGCAAGAGACTACACATCCCTGTCTATACCATTAAAAGCAGGCACAAGTAAGAAATATGGAGCTAGGGATATTTACAACACACAGCAATTGCTCAACAAATGCTCATTTTATGAAAGAACAATATGAAGTTCCCCCTCCTGTGTGTTTGACAGGAAAAGAGGATGTGGAGGAGGACGAACTCGTCGAGTTTCTCTGTATCCCGATCCCTGTAGCACATGGTAGTGCTCAAGAAGTGTTTGTTGAATTCAGATGAATTGAGTGAACACTTAGTATGGTGAAGCATATGGCTGGCTTTAAAACTGACAATATCGAAATGAGTATCGGTCCCATTCTCTACTCAGCCTCTACTTTAAAAATAGAAAATATCTAAAATCCATACATGTGTAGGATTGTCATTCACACATTCATTCATTCAGTAAATATTTATTGAGTGCCTGCATTACTCAAGGCACTGTGTTAAGCATTGATGGCATAGGACTGGAAAAGTCCTCTTGAAGTTTACATTCTAAGGCATTGGGGCTGAATGATGGCAGAGACAGAGGGGTGACAGACACTATTTAAATGACACGGTGATGAATATCACCACGGAGAATTATAGGATGCCTTGAGAGCATATGATGGGGGGGTCCCAACCTAGGCTGGTGGTCAGGGAAGGCACCTAGTTTTAACCCAAGTCACAGTTCCTGCTATGGTAATTGTGTAACTAAAAGACTTTCTGGATTTTTCAGCCCACATGAGGAACCTTGCTTACAGACACAGTGGTTGCCAAAGAGAAAGCAAGACAGATGTTTTTCCAGCATTTGCCTTGTTTTCACTTTGCTTGAATTTGAATGTGGCGGTATTAGTGGAACACAGGAAATATTGCAGGACTCTGGGAAATGGACGAAGGTGGGAAGGGATCCTATCCTTCTTAGTAATTAGATTTGCATGTGGTTTTGACACTGTGTAACCTGGAGTCCCTCCTTATGAGGGAGGGACTGTTATTTCATAGATGAGGAAGCTGAGCATGGAGGGGTAAGCCACTTGTCCAAAGTTGCTCAGTTAATAAATGCCAGAGGGATAACTTGAACTCAATGTGGCTGTAAGTGAAAACATTTAACCCTTACGTTACACTGGATAGCCTCTCTCAAGACTGAATTTGCTAAGAGCAGAGTCCTCTTACTAGGAGATCAAGTTCTGAAGTTAGCATGTAGTTGAAAATCACCGTTAGCAAAATTACCCTGGAAGATTCTTAAAGAGGTCTCTTAATAAATCCATTGTGGAATTTTTTTCTGCCAGCTCAGAACAGATAATTGCTTGTTTGACTGAATGCCTATTACAGCAATTGATTCATGTTTGGGGGCCATGTTGCTAGAAAGGTACACATCTTCAGATACTAGAGTCACCTACAACTTGGTAAGATGGTCACAGAGAAAGGCACAGTGATGCTGAGGCTGACCAAGAGCATGTGTCCTGTCCTATAGAGTGCAGAAAGAATGCTTGCACTGTGTATAGTTTTTCTATCCATTTGTTTTATTTCCTTTCTCTAAGCTTACATAAATAATTGCCAGCAGGCTAAGTATAGTTTGGATATAACACTACTGTATGTTGATTTGTTACATTTCTTAGGTAATAGAGTCCTTTTATAGACAATATCTATTTTCCTCTTTCCCCACCCCCCCCCCACACGCAAAAAAAAAAAATCTAATAGAAATTTTAGGGAACTTGGGAAGTGAGAAAGGAAGATTCTTTCAAGTAGGATGCAAATCATACCGCTTACATTAGCATTTCTGAAAGGATGATTTGGACACCACATTTTAAAATTGTTTATTAAAAATTTTTTAAAGTTTTCATTTTTTTTGAGAGAGAGAGGGAATAAGTGGGGAAGGGGCAAAGAGAGGAGGAGAGAGAGAGAATCCCAAGCAGGCTCTGCACTGACAGTGTTCAATCTCATGAACCCTGAGATCATGATCTGAACAGAAACCAAGAGTTGGACGCTTAACCCACTGAGCCACTGGGTGCCCAGAGACACCACATTTTTAAAGTAAGCTTCCAAAGTGATTCTTAAGTTTGAAAGTCATCTACGTGTCTATGGCATCCTACAGAGAGGATAACAGCAGGTCATTCTATCCATTAGGTTGAGTGGAGTCTGCCTTTCATTTGAGCACTTCCTGCAGTGCTGTGTCCCTGGTGCTGTATCTGTGACCCCTTGTGCTTGTTTCCTTGTTGTCAGATCCAATGGACCTCAACGGAGTAAGTAGGTCACTCGCCCGGTGCCAGAGCGAACTCTCCCAAGTTCAATTCTCACCACACATAGAATAAGGAACTTGAGGAGCCAAATAACACTACAAGCAAGATTCACATCTGGTAGCTATAATAGTATCAGTCAGGGCTCATGGCTGCAAGCGTCAAAAGTGACTGTCTATTTTGAGCCGAAAGGGAATTTCCTGATTATTTAGAGAGCTCTGGGGCTACTGCATCAGTAGAGATCTGGAGGATCAGGCAGAAAAGCAGCAAGAACAGAAACTCTGGAGGACTGGGAATGAAGAACTGAAGTAAAAATTCTGCAGCAAAAACAGGCTGGTGTACCTCATTGTAACCCTTCAAATTCACCTCCCGGGGAAGGGTGCCTGAGTGGCTGAGGTTGAATCAGGTGCTTCCTGAGGCAGGGAGGTGTTGGCCCTCAACCCCTTCGCACATATAGGAGGTGAGGGGCAGCTCCTGCCACAACTGCACTCAAGGGAAGGGGCTGCTCTCCCAAAGGGAGGCTTAAGTGGGGTTGATGCCTGGGTAGCCAAAAGTGGCAAAAGCATATACTCCCATGCCTGCTTGGGGGCAGCCTCCTCCTTACAGGATCTCCTATGCATCTTACTTGAGTGGTGGTACCACCATCTGTGCTCTCCTTGTTTTGTATTTAAGAAATAGGAGCTTAGGGGCACCTGGGTGGCTCAGTTGGTTGAGCCTCCAACTTTGGCTCATCTCATGATCTCATGGTTCATGAGTTCGAGCCCTGTGCACATTGGGCTCGCTGCTGTCAGCCTGTCAGCACAGAGCCTGTTTCAGATCCTCTGTCCCTCTCTCTCTGCCCCTCCCCTGCTTGCACTCTCTCAAAAATAAAGTATTAAAAAAAAGAAATAGGAGCTTATAAGAGAATATTGTTGTGATGAATATATGAACTCTTTAACACAAAGCAAAACACATCCTCAAATTCTTTGTCTGCATATCAGCCAGGTGCTATTATCTCCTATGGAAATAATAAAGAAACCAATGAAGGAATTTGAAGCTGTCAGGAGTGTGGCATGGTTTAAAGAAAGTACATTGTTTTTCTTTTGTGTTCTCTACTGAGGGACTGCCAGGTGCCTGAGGTCACTTACCCTTTGTTATCCATTCACTCGTTTTGGTGTCTTAGGACCCAGTTGTTGAAGACACGTTGCTGGCTTGCAGCAGTTGCTATTACACAGTCTCTTACTTATCATTCCTTTCCCTGCTGACTGTGCCTCAGCTCTGGGTTTTGCTTGAGCTTGACTAACCTACTTCTTCAGGCTTGTAATCATCTCACTTGCTTGTTAATTTGTAACTTTGGAAAAAACGATCGGAATCACTCCCCTGGGAATTATTCAACCCAATGATGTCCTTTGGTAGACAAGGATATTTACATTGTGGTTATTAGTTTCCTCTAACTGTAGGAACCAATTGGACATGGCCCAAGGGGTTGGATGACAGGAGGCAGGACGGAAATAGCTCCTTGTAGATAGGTTCAGATATTGAGAGAGAAAACAGTCAGAAATGTGCCAATATTTACTAAGATAAGCAATAAAATGTTTCCATAATGTTGACTCAGATCCAGGAAAGGTATACATTGTAAATAAAATACCAACTATTATTTGGAGGTAAAAAAAAAAAAAAATACAATCAATTTATAGTGTTTGAAAGGGGAAAGAAATGAGACTGTTATGGCAAAGGAAACCGAGGCAGAAAGATAGTATTTGATTTGGAGTAGATGCCATCCTAGATGGCACCTCTACTAAACCAGACATGGAGTCAGTAAAAGAAACCCACCCAGGGTTCTCATGGTAGACCCTTAAACACACACTTGCAGCCACACCTGATATGAGGTACAACATGCCACCTTTTGAATTTCATTACCACTTACTCCCCAAAACTGAAGGCATATTTGAAATGCTAAGCAATTTACCCTGTATATCAAGGATAACTGTCTTGCTCAAACTGTATGTGCCAAAAATATTGACACATGACCCAATGATGCAAACAACCTATTACTTACCTTCTGACTGACATGTAACCCTTTTGCTCAGCTAAAAATTTCCCTCCAAATCATTCTAACGATTATCCTCCTGACTCCTCACGCAGGAGGGGAAGAGTAGTCAGGATCCCTTTTTTTTTTTTATTTCTCCAAGTCAAATTCTTAGCAAATTTATTCTAGATTCAAAAAATAATTGCCATTTCCTTTCCGTCTCTTCTTGGGTGGGAGGGGTGGACCTTCAAGGGCTGCCATACCTTGCTCTCATGGTGTAGCTGGGAAGTGTACAACTCAGGGCTGCTAATGCATGGAATAAATGGACAGTCTTGCTAACTCCTATTATCATCATTGTGTCTAGAGTCTATGTCAGTTCAAAACTAAAATGCCCTCCTTTGCATCCATAGTACTTTAAATATCCCAACAGTATCTGCATTTATATAATGCCCATCTGCACAGTATCAAATCATCTTGACAAATGTTCCATATTTCCATCTTTTTGTGTGTGTGTGGCTGAGAAAACTGAGAGGTTACACAAGACGAACTTTTTTGGTTTATATGCACATCTAAAACTTGCAGTCTTCACTGATAGCAAGGGTCATGGAACTTGGAGAAAACATGGGCAAAAAATGAATCCACGTACATCAGAAATGATTAGTCAGCTCCATTTTCTTTTCTACCACACTATTTTACATTATTCATTTTAAATGCAAGAGACTGGAAAAAATTGACTTCTTTTTAATGAGGTTTGATTTATTCAACCTTGTGTTATTAGTGAAAATAGGATACCTTGTTAGTTGGAAAATACATTTAAAATAATGCACTGTTTTAAATAAATTATCAGGTTGATGAGTATATAATGATAATATTGATATTACTTTACATTTGCACAGAATGTTGGCAGGTTACAAAGCACATTCAGACACATTTCTTTGCTCAATCCTCATAATTGTCTAGGCAATGTTGTTCATATTTTATAGATAGGATCGTAAGGCTCAGGGAGGTTCAGTGGCAGGTAATGAGTGAAAAGCAAGGGCTTGGTCTCTTTGGTTTTCCCTCCAAACCTTTTTCGAGGCCACTTTTACCAAAAATAACCAAACTAAAAGATGGCCTTCATTATCTCTTACCTGCACTTTTTCAGTGGACTCATAACCACTATCTCTGGAATGAACTTCCCTACTACTCTGCCTCTCCCCAAAAGCAATTCAAATCACCATTCTTTTCTACCGGAACTCTCTTGAAGCTCCTTTGCCTAGAAGTTAAATTTTGAACTCTTATATTGTCATCCAGTGTCCTTTACAATGAGACCTAACTTTGGCCCCAACCTAGTTCTTCTGTCCCTTGTCCCTTTCACGTGTCTTATGTTCCCGCCACACCAACCATGTTGTTCCCTCAACATGCCATGCTCTTCCGTAGCTTGTGTCCTTGTGCCTGTTTTTCCCCCTAGAATGCCTTTTCTTTATTCTTTACCTAGCAAATTTCTACTTATGATCTGAGAACCAGCTGAGACAACCTCCTGTAAGAAGCCTTTCCTCCCTTCTTAGGACCTGCACATATGTTATTATTGTTAATACAAAATGAAGTTGAAATAATGTGAATGGGATCTCTAAGGGTATAGACGACATCTTATTTTATCTTTACTCTCCAGGACCTAGCATAGCACAGTGTCTGCCATTCAATAACTAGTTATAGAATTAATAAATAAAGTATCAATGATCTCTTCAACTGCAGGGAAAAAAACCTACATTTATTAGACATCAACAATTTTTATAACAATTTTCCTTTTGGGTATCTTTCCAAAACAATTGAAAACAGGTTCTCAAAGAGATACTTGCACCCCCCACATTCTTAGCAGTGCTATTCACAATAGTCAAAAGGTGGAAGCAACTCAAATGTACATCAACAGATGAGCGGATAAACAAAATGTGGTATATATATATATATATATATATATATATATATACCCGCAATGAAATATTATTGAGCTTTAAGAAGGAAGAATTTTCTGACTTGCTACTACGTGGATGAACCTTGAAGGCATATGCTAAGTGAAATAACCCAGTCATGAAAAGACAAGTATTGTATGGTTCTACCTACATGAAGTATCTAGAATAGTCAAATTTATAGAAACAGAAAGTAGAATAGCGTTGCCAGGAACTGGGGGAAGGAAAAAATGAGGAGATCTTTAATGGGTATAAAGTTTCAGTTTTACAAGATGAAAAAGTTCTGAAGATTGGTTGCACAACAAGGTGAATATATTTGATAAGACTGAAAGGTACACTTAAAAATGGTTAAGATAATAAATTTTAGTTATTAAGTTAATTTATGTGTATTTACCACAACTAAAAATTTTTAAGTAAAAACACCTTCTTTTACTGACATGCCCTTCTTAAAGAAATGAATGAGTTAAAGAAATTATTTTGAATATTACAGTATGTGTACATGGTATGGATAAAAAGATAGGGTGAAACAAGAAACAAAAGACAAATAAAATATTTTTACTCTCAAGAGCTGGCTTTCTAACTGGAGAGATAGAAATCAGACATATAAACTGATGAGATAGAAATCAGACATATTAGTGATGATATAATTTCAAAACAATAAATTCCCATAAAAACAGTTTAATCACTATTGGAGTTTCAATATAAGATTGATTAAAGAGATTGGAGTTAAATTGGATTAATCTTGGAGCTCTTCCTGGAAGAGGTAGATATTTAATGTGGTTTTGAAGAAGCAGGGAGTGGACAATATAGATATAGAGGGTGCAATGGATGAGCTATTTGTGAGGGGGATATATTTGCTTTTCAGCAATTAATTTACTAAATTCTACAACAGCCATATCAAAAAAGTACTGATTTTAATCTCTCTTTTAGTAAACTGAGGCACAGAAAAGTTGGGTAACTTGCCCAAAGAGAATAGTAAAGGACAGAGTAAGGTTTTAAACCCAAGCCACCTGGCTCCATCATCCATGCAATTACTCAAGAAACTATGCTTTGCTCTCCACTTAATTTATTTATAAATGGGTTCTCAGTGTCTCATTTCCTTTTGTTAATTTTTTAAATATTTATTTTTGAGAGAGCACAAATGAGGAGCAGAGAGAGAAGGGGACAGAGGATCCTTCTGTCCTTCTGAGAGAAGGGGGAGAGGATGCGGGGCTTGAACTCATGAATGGTGAGATCATGACCTGAGCCAAAGTCGGACACTTAACTGATGGAGCCACCCAGGTACCCCCTCAGTGTCTCATTTCTATACACCCTCCCTAAGGACGTATGGTTTTTAACAGTTTCCAGAACACAGCATTTTACTATAGTACATCTTGGAATCCAGCTGATTGTTCACAGAGGAACAATGCTCACTGAATATGAGAAATTCAGTTTAGGGAGATAGTTTTTCTGACATGAGTCAGTCCCTTTGACATAGGATTGAGGTTAAGGAATCTACTTTCCTGGGAGATGGTCTCATTGTCGTGCTTTAGCACCTCAACTCTTTAGCTCCATAGACGTTCCTCACATACAATGCTCTTGGGGTTTAGCATTTCATGAAAGTGCCTTTGCAACTAGCACAGTATTTTTAAGTGTATCAGGCTACAGACTGTCATCCACATAACTGACTTTCATAATAATTTACATGTTTTTCCATTCCCAGTATTGCAGCAGACATGTTACATTATTTGCAAAAGAAAATCAGATATGGGGAGTAGAGAGTGGATGTATATGAAAATAGTAAGAGGGGTGGTCTGGAAAAGCCAACTCTTCCATATTAAATCATATACATTAATATTTAATAGTGAGAAAAACTCAGAAAAAGACATGTGTCATCTACAGTAAATTATCTGATGTATATTCTAATAGAACAATGTTGTGATGATTTAGTCTTTATTCTGACACAAACTGGCAAACTGGGAAGTGCTTTACCATGTTCAGAGTTCTTTATTTCTTCCTGTTTTAACAATTCAAAAAACATATAAATCAGTAAGATTTTAAGAAGTATTTAAAAATTTATTCAAATGATCAGGTCATAAATACTTATAGGTAAAAGGTGAGAAACAATGGTATGCATTTCACCAGGTTTCAAAGTGAAAGGAACCCCTTCTATTGAAGCATCACTAGTTAGAAAAGAAATCATTTGGATTCAAATCAGCATAGTCATAAAAAATGAAAGAAAATATTCAAGTTTCTCAAACGCCCTTTTGGAGAGCAGACCACTGATAAAATATTTTATTTTGTTAATTGTAAATGAATTAGAGACATGGGAGGCGGGGTTCCCCAGAGCCAGCAGGGGCTTAAATTGTTAAGAGAAAATAACTTTTGGCAAACCCTATTTGGTATTTTGCTAACCCTGAACCATTTTTGCCAAAAGTTCACTCTTATGATGAAGTTTAGAATAGATACAGAAGTATGAAAAGAATACATTGGGTTTCTAAGCTGAACATGTTTGAGAATCAATGACAATTTAAGCTTCTTCTAGAAATAGGTGGATTTCATGTGAAAAGCCATGAATAGCTTTGTTGCCTTTTGGTCTCATACCTGAGTGGGCCAGAAAATTTCAAATTTTGCCTTGTAAAATGGAAAGACCTAAATGTGCTTCAGGAAACACTCCTCTGAAACAATCTGAATTCCAGGGCTCTGCCTTTGGTTCTGATCTGCCTACCAGCTGTGGTACTTGTGACTCCTTCACAGGGTCGGCAGACAACAAGCGGGCTGGTGAGCCATGTTTGTGCAATTGGTAGGTTCAGCACTGCTCTATTAAGATGATTGCAGCTACCCTGACTCAAATTCCCCTGTGCTAGAGGTTAGGACAATATTGGTATTTAACAGCTTTTATCATTTAATTGATTTTTTTTTAATAGCAGTAGGTCTTTATCTTTTTGGTCTTCATTTGGTCTGTTAAATGTGACATAGAGAGATGAATTCTAAATACGTCATAGTGGAAGACCAGAGGAAGACCATTGACTATCTTGAGCTATGTCTACCCATGCCGAAGCAACTAGTGAAGTTGGGACATGGGGAGTACATAAGGAGCGTCAGGCATACTGGTCATTTGGTAGACCACCTTCATATATATCACCTGCCCACTCCCCCCGGTGTATATCCATACATGCATATATCAGCAAAACAAAACCCCAAACTTTTCATGCTTTAATAATATTGTCTTGGAGATATTACTTCAGGATAAGATACCTTAGAAGACTAAACAAAATTTCTTCATGTCTGCAATCTTCTGTTAATAAATGGTTCTATTCATGGTGCCTACATCAGTTATTACTATTCCCTAGAATGGTCAAGCAATTTTCTAATATTTCCTTGGGATTCTAAGATCAAAAGCTCTAGAGATGTGTCTTTCAATTTTATCTTTGTAACTTAAAATAGCAAAAGCAATAACAAAACCAAAGGGCATTAGTCAATGTTTAAAGCCTCAATGTCAACTCTTATAATTTTCAGATATACCTCAGGACGGCTGCAAATTCTGTGAAAGGATATATAATCTATGGATGAGAAGACTAGGCTGGTTATGTGAGACAAGAAAAATAGATTCCCTAAGGCCCTACTTCTTCATCCTTTTGCTCGTTTCCTTACTTGCTTTAAGTCAGGAAGAAATACCTACCATTTTGGCTGTGTAAATAATTAAGTACTACTTTGTCTGAAATCTTATGATTCCAATATTTTTGACCAATCTATTTTCACACTATTTCAGGTGAACTCCTTCCTTTGTGTATCAGCAACCTGCACCCCAAGTGCCCCAATGTACAATAGGCTACAGACATTCACACACCTATAGTCAGCCCCGTACGTCATTTATTCATCTGGTTTTAGCCTATCCGAACAAAATCAGGCAGGATGAGACCTAAAGATAAACTCAACTGTATATACACATACAGGTTCAAAGCAAGCCTCATTATTAAATGAATAGGAAACTACCTATGTGATGCCATTTTAGGATACTATAAGGCACAATGTATAGGAGACAAAGGGGTCAGATTTCTGGCCTTTCGCTATTGTCTCAGATGAACGTGAAAATTAGCACTGTTCTTTGTAATACTTTTGTTAATGGAAATTTTACGTATTGGGGTAGAAGTAATAGTCTTAGGCATATAGGGTATTGGAGAAGCTTTACGTAAGGAGATAATTGGATGACCAGGGCAGAAGAAGGAACAATTACCAAATTCTTTGTTTATAGGTTAGTGATAACCTTGATTTTGCTTTTTGTAATAATGTGTTTCAGGGAACATGTTTCAAACTATAGCATTTAGATTTCTATATTGAAGTAGGAAAGTAGGATGGAAAGGACAGACAGATGAGGATTTTAAGTGAGCATTGGTTATGAGCTAACGTGTTCCTAACATGATCTCATTTAATTACTCTAACAAGCTTAAGAGACAAGAATGACCTCCATTGTTCAAGTGGAAGATAAACTCAGACAGATGAAATACCTTATCCTAAGTCACATAGCTAGTAAGTAGAAGTGTACAGTCTGAACCCAGATCTCAAAGCATAAAATAATTTTATGCTGCTTCTTAAGACCTACGGTATAACTTATACTCTATATGTAGATTTAAAGAAGTTTATATTATCACTGGTAAAATATTACCAACAGCATAGATACAATTCCCTTTTGACTTTTAGACCTTGCCAGGACATATATATTCAAACTATTCCGCATCAGAAATGTCTAAAAACAAAAAAAGTGTGTGTT
This sequence comes from Herpailurus yagouaroundi, assembly GCF_014898765.1. NCBI lineage: Eukaryota > Metazoa > Chordata > Mammalia > Carnivora > Felidae > Herpailurus > Herpailurus yagouaroundi. The sequence continues at coordinate 3,077,767 of NW_024412415.1, forward strand.
TGTCGTTATTACAAGTTTTTTGTGTCTTCCCTGATTATTGCCAAAATAAAAAGAGGTGATATGAACCTGTTTGAACTTTACCATTATGTTTTTATTACAAGTAAACACAAACTTTTGTTTTCAAAAAGAAATAATATATTCCAGAAAGGAGATTTCTTTTTTTTTTTTTCTTTCCCTTAAGCAGCATACTTGCAGTCTAAAGAGGCTTCTAAATTGGGTACCAGAATGTAATGGTAGAAATAGAGATATTCAGCAGATTGCTAAAACTGCCACATTGTAAAGCAGAGTTTGATTTTGTGCACATATTCCTACGGGACACTGAGAACACATCTTAAGCCCCATTCCTTCTACTGTCACTTTTAAATTTAGGGAATTGGTTTGGAAAACAAACCCAGGGGTCCCCATCATACTCTCTCAAGTTCTTTCCTTGATGATCCCCTCATTCAGCCATCTCCCAGCACTTACTCCAAAAATTCCAAGATGTCAGTCCTTCCAAACGTGAAGGGGGAAAATGAGCTAATTACCTTCTTCAATATTAATCAGTTCTGAAGCAAGCGAAATCAGCCTTTTTTTTTTTTTTTTTTTTTTTAATCTAAGTGACTTCATCCACCACTCTCCACGCTAGGTCGTTGATATTTTTGACTTCAGAAAATCCACAGCACAGAGTACTTTCACTAGTCCAGTTCAGACGCTATATCTAGGGCTAATGTGTCCGATGATCTCATCTGCCTGGACAGAGGAATAGAAGGCATACGAGAATGCCGCTCACATTATGTAAAATTGTTGTTATAAAATCACTAAGTGCCAGACAGCTTACATACATCTCTTGGTATGTTTCAAAGACAAAACAGTATACACAGAATCAAATGCAAGGAAGCCATTAAGTGACACATCACCTTTATCTGATAACATTTTCTGTTGAACTGCTGGCAACTCCTCTCTGTCGGGAAGACAGAAGGCTGGGAGCAAGGTCTTTATGCTCTGCAGTTTCTCAAAGGGATTACAAATAAAACACATGGTCCTCCGCAGAATTCTCCTTGAGTATTGAACATTCAGAGGCATATGTGTCCTAAATGAAAGGCTGTAAAAGTTAAAGATGATATGGCGATACTGGGGTTATGTATTGACACGTTGAAATTTCTTTTGCCCATCTCTAGACTTTTCTCCCCCGTGATAACCTTAACCCTGCATGACTTTTCAAAGATTTAGATTTAGTCCACTTCTAGCTGTCCTGTTACATAATTTCCCTTACTCTGTTACCCTTCATCTGCCGTTTAATAGTTGTGGCTTTTCTCAGGTAGGATATTTTATGTCAAAAGTTTCTCTGCTGTTTATATCTGAAAGCCTCTCCATGAAAGCCCTGTCATACACAGTTAAGCAAACTACATTGGAAGTTCATTATAACATGGCTTTTATATAAATTCTGACACCCTCTTGGTCTGTCATAGTTATTCACAGATCAAATGAAACAACTAATTAATCACAGGCTGATATTATAAAGCAAGGCTGTGTTTCAGCCATGTTGACCTTGTTTGGGGGGATACATATAATCAGGGGCATATAGGTCACTTCTGGAATACAAGGAAAGATGAATAATCACCAGTGTTTGGGAAAGGAGAGTCACTGGGAGAAGTCAAGATTGAATCTAGGATGTAGCCACTCCAGATAGGAGGAATTTTAACACAGGGAACTGTTGAGAAGCCAGACAGGTGATAGTATGGTAACCCAGATACTAGCAAGAACAGATAGCCACTATCACTCTTAAGCTGGAGGGCTAAAGGGAGAAAACAGAATTCTTGGATCTGAGGCTCTGGGAACACATTCAGAAGAAGAAGCCATGGGGCACCAGGGTGGTTCAGTCGGTTGAGGCTCCGACTTCGGCTTAGGTCATGATCTTGCGGTTCGTGGGTTCGAGCCCCGCGTCGGGCTCTGTGCTGGTGGCTGGGAGCCTGGAGCCTGCTTCGGATTCTGTGTCTCCTTCTCTCTCTGCCCATCCCCTGCTTGTCCTCTGTCTCTCTCTGTCTCTCAAAAATAAATAAATTAATTCAAAAAATAAAATTTAAAAAAAAAAAAGGAAGAAGAAGTCACTTCAGGTATGCCTGACAATAGCTGGACCCGGTAAGGCAGGTATATCTAGTATGATTTAGAATCATAGAGGAGGCCCAATTGCTGTTATAGATATTACCTAAGGGAAAGGGACAGAGACAGGGAAATGCATAGATTTTCCCCTCCTTTTACATACTCTCCAAATTCCTTCCAGTGCCTTCTATCAGCTGAACCTAGCTGGAAGTTGGTAAGTGGGACTGGAAAAAGTAGTTCTCTGGGATATAGCCAGAGTGAGGGAAGGTGGGGAGTGGATTTGAGGACAGAAAGATGACCATATCAGCCAGGTAAATGATGAAGGCAACAGGGGAATTAGAACCCAAGATTAGGAACTCAGTAACCCACCACTAATTCAGGTGTGTGATCTGACTATTCAGACAAATGCTTCCATCAAATGTGGGACAACTTTAAATGGTTATGTATCTCTGGATTCGTCGTACCGTAGTTTTGTCAAGGTGCTGCCTGGATCCTAAATGAATGATTTAGATATTCAATGTGTATCTTTTTCCTGTGAAGGTGATAATTACTTCTGTGCAATTTGCCTTGGTAATTCTAAGTAGTTTTTCCAGATGGAAATACAAGATACCAAATTCTCATCAATAAAGCATTTGGGGCATTGGGTTGGAGTTGACAGAAATCTAGTTAATGAAAGTCATTTTATTCTTTTTAACTAAAATTAACTTTTTATTTATGTAATTTAGAATATGTATTAGGATGATCTCACTAAAAAGTTAAAACTTTCATTTTGAGCCTTCTTCCTCTGTTAGCAAATGATATTTGTTTAAATTGAAGATCAGTATCAAGAAATGATTTTTATATGTTGTTTAGATCTACATTCCTCTGAGATTGAAAGATAATTCTTAAATTGGTGTTTCTCCAAATGTACCCCACAGATTTACATTTGAATCTGCTGAGTCAGAACCTTTGAGAAAGAGGGCTAGAGAGGATGTCTAAGTAGTTCTTATGTAACTGGAGAAACTCTGACTCAAATTAACCTTTCTTGCTGTTGGTACCTAGTAATGGATTAATTAATCACCTATCCAACATCTTATAGAGCAGAATCATGATGATATTTACCCTTGTGTATTATGTCTCTGTGCAGAATGAGAGTGACCTAAAAGGGCTTAGTGTTCTTATGTGGAAAGACCAATGGGATCTATTGCATATCATTTATACTTATCTCTTCTGTAATTTTTGTATGAAGTTAAATACCACTCACCTGAGTTAAGGTAAATATTATGCTAATTTCATCATCTGCAATGGTCTTTCATTCTTTCTTACTAGAATGTCTTAGATATGTTTTTCATATTTCTTTAAGTGAATAAGGAATTTCAATGATGTCATAAATCCTCATGATCGGGAAAGAATGACACATCATTTCACTTGATGCTCTAAGTGACAATTTACGGAAAACCCAACTGAAAATGGCTTCTACGGACCCATTGTTATCTTTGTTGTCTAACAATAAGTCTTCGTATAATTGTTCCAGGGCTGGTTGATTCATGGGCTCAATGAAATCATCAAGTATTTGTTCATTGGTATTTGTTCTTAGCCTAGTGTCCTATATCCCAAAGTGGCTTCAAGCTTACATCTTCAAGCAATAATGTCCTCACATTTCATTGGACAAAATGGCACCCACATGCCCATTTCTAAGACAACTATGGGAAAGAGGAATGAAGTTTACCTGACTGAGTTCAAGCAAAGTTAACATACACCTTTGGGCTGGGACTTAGTCTCCTTTAACACAGCCACTCATACTTGAACAAAATAAAAAATCTGTTAGTAGTGTTTGTATTATTATTTTATTTTTTATTTTTAGTAATCTCTGCCCAACGTGAGGCTTGAACTCATGACCCTGAGATCAAGAGTTGCATACTTTATCGACTGAGTCAGCCAGGCACTCATTATTATTATTAGTAGTAGTAGTAGTAACAGCTAACTCTAATATAGCATTTATATTGTGCTAGGCACTGTTCCACTAGTTATAGTTTATTAACTCATTTAAACATCATAAGGATATGAAGTAGTTACCATTATTATCTATGATTTACAGATGTTGAATAACTTAAATAAGGTCACACAATTAGTCCATGGTGACACAAGGACTGTAATCCAGGTGGTCTGACCCCAGATTTGGTGCTTTGAAAATTAATACCAGGCTGTGTCTATGGATGGGTGTGGATGTGATGGGGTGAGACATATGGCTCACCCAGTGAGAAAACCAGTGACTTCCACCACAGCAAACAGAGCCTGGCACTAGGTAAGCACTCATAGTATTTGTTGAACAGGCAAAAAAGTAATAATGAATTAAAAAAAAAAAAACCTTTGATAGCCTTCAAGGACAATGCCTTGTATCTAATAGTCACTCACCGAGTGTTTTATTGATAGTGGACAGTTGTATTTCTGTATAATTTCAGGAGGGAATTTGGACCATGCCAACTGTTCTGTCAGTTTCCTTAAAATAAATGAGGGATGGTTGTCAGAGAGGGGACAATTTTGCCTGGTTTGAGTGAGATGGACTGACATTCAGAAGTTTTGTTTGGGAAGCCCCAGAAGTCCAGGTTGCTTCCTCACTGCTGTTTATATATATATATAATATGTATATATTATATATATATATATAATGCAAGTTGGTTCTATTGTTTAAACTTGTAATTGTTGTTAAATCTGCATTATCAAGGCTTATATCCTATGCTAAGCTCCTCTACAACCTCTATTCTGAGGATGTCTGGCCATTTCACATTTGCTCTCCAGCCACTGGTTGGGTTGCACACTGCAGAGAACCCATCTGGTTGACTATGGCTCCAAGTCCCCTTAGCACCTGCACAGAGCCCAGGATATATGTCTGCATGCTGTTCACATTTTTTTCTTAAAAGCAGAATGTAAACTGGCTTGGTCCTCTTTTACGTACAATTGGACTCAGTTATCATATATTAGTTTGTCAGACATATGCATTATACGATTTCATATTAAGTAGGGAATCACATGTAGCCATTCACAGTCAAAGACTTGGCTATCCTCTATCCCTACTTCAAGTCTTTAAATAAATGGAGATACTGATTTATAAGTCACTATTAAGAGGTGATTATTCTGATTACAGATAATCAACTTCCTAATCTGTGAGTGGGCCAGAGACTACTTGCCAGATTTCAGATTAAAGTGGGGGAAAAAACAACTTAAAAGTTTGTATGTTGTAGAAGATCATTAAGAAATGCAGTTCTAGGACTCTAGAGCCAAAGGACTAATCTAACAATCAATGCCATCAATAACTTTCTCTACAGTATTTAAAGTGAACTATCGATTCCCAGAAATCCAACCCTGATCCAAATGTGTTCTTTTCATTTATGAGCCTTTCATTCAGCATATCGTTCCCCATGTCCCCCAACAAGCAAGTGAGCATTGAGTTCATAGTTTCCTAATTATTAAGAATGGGCAGGGTTCTCATAGATCATCTAACTCTGACTTCTTGTTTTGTAGAGGCAATGATATAAGGCCTAGTTACTATGCCAAGGCTACAGAGCTAATCAAGTGCAGGGCCAGGAGTTGAATATTAGTCTGGGGTTCTTTCCTGTCACCATATTACATAATGAATTTCTTTACATGCCAAAGTCACTGCAACTTAGAGTCATTGCCTACATGACTTTGCACCTTGCCTAAAATACAACCCCCAAACGCACATTACTCCTATGTTTTTTTTTTGCTTTTTGGTTTTTGTTGTTGTTGTTTTTTCCTGTCTTGATTCCAGAGTGCAGAAGGCTCTTGGAAGATGTGGTAGATTATATTTTTCAAAGATGGTCATGTTAGTATTTCCCATTTCATATACTCTTCTACATTATGACCTTTCCATCCCCTCGTTAAGAGTTATTTCTCCAAGCTCTTTGAATCTGAGCGACTCCTGTGATTGTTTTATTCAATAGAACATGAAGAAGTGGGGCATCTGGGCGGCTCAGTCAGTTAAGCATCTGACTTCAGCTCAGGTCACGATCTCACAGTTCATGAGTTCGAGTGCCGCCCCGGGCTCTGCACTCACAGTGTCGAGCCTGCTTGGGATTCTCTCCCTCTTTGCTCCTCACCAACTCATGCTTTCTCTCCCTCTCAAAATAAATACATAAACTTAAACACACACACACACACACACACACACACACACACACACACACAAGAAGTGATGGTGTGTCAGTTCTGAGCATAAACGTTACGTAGCCTGGCAGCTTCTGCTTCTGTTTTTCAGAGTGTTGGCTGTTGGGACATCTCTTCTCAAAACTCAGTCTCTCTACTGTGAGAAGCTGAAGCCACACAGAGGCAAGTCTAGATATTCCAGCCCAGCTAAGCTTCTAGGTGACAGCCAGTATCAGCAGTGAGCCAGCTAGAACATCCAGCCCAGTTGAGTTTCAGATGACTCCAGTCCTAGCTGAAAGCTGCCTGTAAGTGCGCGAGAGACCTCACAGTGAAAACTGTCCTGATGAGCCCAGGCACCTCACAGACTTTGAGAAATATCAATCAACTTTTGTTTCTATTCCATTACGTTTTAAAGTGGTTTGTTATACACAGCAATAGGCAACTGGAATGGCTGCCACAGAAGTCAGCAGGCCTGGCTGCCCACAGACTCATGACATCAGACCTCAGACGCACTCTCACCTCTGTCAGGCAAACCCTTTTCAATCCCCACCGACTCCCGCCCATACTGCTCACCTTGACAGACCCAGCTCTCCCACTCTTCCTGCTAGTGAAATCTGTCAGGTTTGAAACTGATGTCTGGGTATGTGGATTTTCAATACAAATTCTAGGAAACTTTGAAGTTTCTTAACACAGAGGAAGTATACTCTGTTTCTCCATATGGGTATCTCGCTTAGATAACAAAGGTCAACAGAGGTCATAGAGCCCGTGAGTGAGTTGGATATCATGTTGACCTTTCCAGAAAGCACAGAGATAAATTTAATTCCACATTCATAACTATTTTAGCCTGGAGGGACAGTAGATTTTCTTGTTTCTTCTACATGGTTCTGGAATTTATATTTTTTACATTAACAAGCTTACTGCATACACGTCTTAATTTTAGGCCATCTCTAAGTCCTTCTGAAAGAAGACAGGGTCTAAATTACAAACAAATAATACTAAGTCCCTTCCCCTGTCCCTCATGGTCAGGTCCCCTCTAAAATCTGTGACAGACACTTGGCTTTTCTCATTTAGAATAGAGCTTCCCAAAGCACGGGATTTGTACCAGTGGCAGAATGTGAGAAATTTTAAGGTAGACCACAGATTCCTAAATTTTTCATTTTAACAGTTAGGTATTTATTTTAATACATATCAGAAAAGATTAGACTAGTATATCACATACATTACTACACAGAACAAGGCTAAGTGAAAAAGTGAATTGGTTTCAATAAAAATGTTAATTTAGGGGCGCCTGGGTGGCACAGTCGGTTAAGCATCCGACTTCAGCCAGGTCACGATCTCGCGGTCTGTGAGTTCGAGCCCTGCGTCGGGCTCTGGGCTGATGGCTCAGAGCCTGGAGCCTGTTTCCGATTCTGTGTCTCCCTCTCTCTCTGCCCCTCCCCCGTTCATGCTCTGTCTCTCTCTGTCCCAAAAAATAAATAAACGTTGAAAAAAAAATTAAAAAAAAAAAACAACTTTGTCGATACGGTGAAACCGATAATGATGATAAATATATGACTAGGACAAACCAACTCAGAATTGCTGAAAAACCTTTAGGGTTCTAGGTTCCCCTTCTCTTACCGATGATTTGTTATGGGGTAGTTATACCTTTCTGGCTTATTGATTTCCTGTCCTTTCTTTGAGTCAGCAAGCTATTACCTGCCACCGTTGGAACTCACATAGCCAACATTTTCTCTCTATCTCATCTCATGAGCAGGCTTAATTCACGTTTTTGTTTTTTTTTTTCCATTTAATAAGAGCTCACCAAGGCCAGCTCATTAACATCCCCATAAGCTAAAGAGCTGCTTTCTAGAGATGCTCTTGCTTTTCAGAAGTTTCCCAAAGCTAGGTAGCTCAGGGTTGGATTTCCAGAGCATGCTTAGCCTAAGACAGCCCCATACCTGAGAGAGACATCACTCTCTTCTCCAGTGCCCCCCTGCCTCCCCTGCTGGAGCTTCATCCTTTCTAGCAACCGAGTGATCATGTGCACTGGCTCCCTGCCCCCACTGCCAGTTAGTAACCACCACCATTTTCTTTGTCTCTCCATCGTCATCTACCCCTGCCACCTTCACCTTATGCATTTTATGTTAGCGTTGGAAAGAGTGTATTAACACTTCCTATAAAGTTACAATTCGCGTGGCTCATATAAATAAATTGCAATTGAAAATGATACTGGAGACATCTTTAAAAAGATAGATTATTATGTCCTTTTATCGATGGGGAAATGAACTGTTTCTATTTTGGAACTTCAAGTACTGCTAAGGAATATGGGCCTCTTCAATCTTAACATCAAATAAACTATCCCCTGTAAGCCAGATCAAGATCCACAGGCACAGACCCTGGTCTTAGATGCCTCACAGCCTTCCTCATTTAAGACCTTTGAATTTACCGCCTGCTCTGGAGATAAGGTTCTCATCAATTCCCATTTATTAGTAGGTGCTTAAAAGGAGGCACTTTCTGACATGCAATAAAAAGCAAACCTAATGAGCAAATGGCAGTGAACTTGAGGGGCACTTTAGGAGAAGGTCTATCAGTATTCATAACTCTGACACACTATAAAAGATACTTTAGTGCAACGAAAATGTGTCAGAAAAGATATTGAGTTAACTGAAGGGAGAATTTTCTGGTAAAACACATAAGAGCACCCATTTCAAGTGATCTGCACTATTAATATATTTTCACCTTTACTGACAACTCATTTACCAAGTGTCAGATGAATGGTATTGAAGACAGCACTGATATTAACTCCCAAATGAGGTTCTATAACAATGAAAGGTACATAAGTATTCCTCCCTAGCATCTTCTCTGTAATTAATGCCCTTGGCCTTGCCTAGGCAGCTGATGCCACTCAAAAATTAGAAAAATTATCTTTGGGAATAATTCTCATCATGCCGTAAATGGCCCATTATAGTTTATTTTTCACACAACTCATCTTTCATATGATACAGACCAAAGTTAAAGGTTGTCTTCAGATTCTTGGGGCAATTGAATCTCGATATTTCAGAGCACTATAGGTAACATCACATTAAGATTCTTTATGTGTTTTTTTTTTCCTTTAAAAGAGTTTTTTAAAAGCCAATTCAATACAAAAAAACCTCAAAACTCAAAGAAAGTAGCCAAAGCAAAATCTACATCTCACACCATGAGGAGGAAAATGTATAATCAGTCTTGACACTTAATACAATGATAAACCTGGTAGATAAATGTAACCATTCCCTAAATCATATGTGTATGTTATTTATATAAAATAGGAAAATTTTCTCTTTTTTATCCTTTTTAAAAAATAACATATTTCCAATTAACTTTCCTTTTACACACTTGATTTTTAGCATCTGTATTTTTGCATTATTCTTTAGAACCATATGTATATGGATGCTATACATTACGAAAGTTAATAATATTCACAAAGAAATGGGATACAGTGCTTGGAAGCAACATGAATAACAAACCTAATAAGAGCGTACTGTGAATTTTACTGCCGCAGCATCAGATTCACTTATTATGAGTTTTCTGTACAATTTCCACAGGTGGCAATGTGGATTATGGAAGAGCAGAATATTTCTAGAACTATTATCTTTTTTAATCTCTATATCATTTAAATGAAAATATAGGTAATGGACGTGATTTGATTAAATACTCAGCTATCTTATGTGAAGTATAGAGGGGGAGAAAAACAAATAATTCTATGGCATTGGCCAGGATTGAAGACCACCTTAAACTGCATTTAACACTGAGACGAACAAAAAAACCCCGATTTGGCCTGCATTATATTTCTTTTTTTCTTTTTTTTTTTTTTAATATATGAAATTTATTGTCAAATTGGTTTCCATACAACACCCAGTGCTCATCCCAACAGGTGCCCTCCTCAATACCCATCACCCACCCTCCCCTCCCTCCCACCCCCCATCAGCCCTCAGTTTGTTCTTAGTTTTTAAGAGTCTCTTATGCACCTGCATTATATTTCTACGTTCACTATAAATTTGCTGTGAAAGCCATGAGGCCACTTTATCCAGAAAATTGCAAGAGTAGACATAAGAATTTCATTAGATAACTTCAAGTCAGACTAACATAGTCTATTTGCTTTCTAGCCTGCTTAGCTAGTAAAGACATGTTTTATGTGATCATGAATTTTCGACTTTGATCTGTAAGCTGTATTACTAACTCTTCCAATAAAAGCATGTAAAGTTACCAAAGTATGCAAGAAAACATTAATCCATTGCTTTTAATATTCTTTGGAAACTTACCTTATTCATTTATTCCTTCATTCATTCACTTATTTGTCATTCAGCATTAATATATGAAGCATCTAACATGGATGTGGTCCTCCACTAGGCCTTGGATCCAAAGATGATAAATAGACAAATATGTGGTTATCACTGTTGCACAATTTATAATCTATGGGGAAATCTGGATGGTAAGAAGATACCCTCGATACAATATGGTAAATACAGTGTTAGTGCTTACCCAAGGTGCTCAGTTGCATGTGGGAGTGGGTAGTGAGAGGGGGTGAGAGGGGAATTAGCAGGAGAACAGTTTTTTAGGAGAAGTTTCAACAATGAGCAGGAAATACCATCATCTGGCATTCAGATGATAAGTATCATCCAGCAGGAGACTCTGAACAGGTACTTAGGGAGGGAAGATGAAAAGCAGAATAGAGATTGAAGGCAAGCAAAAAAAGAAATATTGAGTATAATTTTAGCTCTTTAGGAAAAAATACTGAGGGTTCGGTGTAGTCTCGTAACTGGTCATTGGTAGAACTGGGTTTTGAGCTCCTGGATGAAATGATGAGTTTAATTATAGATTTACGTCAGAGGCAGCAGTGGGCCATACACTTTGGATATTTGGATACCAAATATCTAGTTGAAATCCTATGTCTGAGAAATGCAGATTTCATTCCTGTTTCTGTTTATTCATTTGTATGCCAGGCAAATAATTGTTCTAGAGGTTACAGCAGTGGAGGTAGGTCACAGCTCCAAATCCCTGCCCTCATGTAGTTTATATTTTAATGGGAATAGGGTGAAGTGGGGAGACAGATAACCGTTGAATATATTAAAGTACATTAAAAATACATTTTTTATAGGTATTAGGGATGATGCCATTGCAATTTTGAACAGGTGGCTAGAAAAGGCCTCAGTGAGATGACATTTGTATCAAGGAGACAGGGGAGTGAGTTATTTGGATGAGGGAAGAGTGTCATAGGAGGAGGGAATAACGAGTGCAAAGGCCCCAAGCCTGGAACTTGCCCAGCAAGTTTGAGAAATAAGGAGAGAAGTGAGGCTAGAGAAGAATGAGGGAGGACTTAGCAGGAGGCAGTGAAGAGCAGGCCAGAGTATACAGGATCTTGCAGGCCACAGAGTTTTGGCTTTTACTCTGAGATGGAAAACTACATAGAGCTTTGAGCAGAGATAGAATGTGATTGGAATCCCATGGTAACAGGATCGTTCTGGCTGTTGTGTTGAAAACAGACTGAAGGGGGCAAGGCTGGAAGCGGAAAAATTATCTGGGAGACCATTGTGATAATCCTGGAGAGAGATGATAGTGGTTGGAAAGGGTAGTAGAGGTGGAAGAGGAAAGAAGTGGTTAGACGCTGAATGTATTTTTAAAAGAACCAAGAGTATATGCCAATGGATTAGCTATGGAGTGTGAGGGCAGTAGAAGAGGTTATGATGGCTAAGAGGTTTTCGCATGAGCAAATGGAAACAAGAGAGTCGCCATTAGCTGAGTTGATGTGGGGAGTGAAGAAGATAAGGCCCTGGTTTGGGATGTTAGATTGAAATGAGCGTTAGACACCCAACCAGAGATGTTTAATAGTTGATATATGAGTCTGGAGTTCAGATAAAAGATCTAGACTAGACATAGAAATTGATAGTCGTCCATTTAAATATCATTCAGGTGGTATTTAAAGCCCTGTTACAGGATGAGAGTGTCACAGGTAGTGTAGATATAGCTATATCTATAACACTTGACAGTTGAGGGGTCTGGAAGGTGAGAAGTAACCTGGCAAGGAGACTGAGAAGAAGTAATTACAGAAGCAGAGAGAAACCCAGAAGAGTATAACATCCCAAGAGCAGACTGAAGACAGTATTCTAAGAGAAAGTGATACCTGCACCAAATGCTGCCAAAAGGTCAAGTAAGATGAAGGATGATCATTGACCTGAGGATTTCTCTGCACGGAGTCCTTTGGGACTCATTAGCATATCATGTGACACTAGAGGATTTCTCTGCACGGAGTCCTTTGGGACTCATTAGCATATCATGTGACACTAGAAGACAGTTTGAAAATGAACTAGTTTCAAAAGTGGATGGGATCAGAAATCCAATTACTGAGAGTTGAGGGTGAAAAGGAGGTGAGATATTAGAGACACCAAATGAAGACTCGTCTTTCCAGGAGCTTGATTTTAAGAAGAAAAAAGGCAGAAATGCTTAGGCTTAGTAGGACACCAACATGTCACAAAGAAAATATTCTTTTTCTAAGATGGGTAGGTTAGACTTTATTTCTCTGGGCTGACAGGAGTGGGGAGTTAGGGGACAAAGAAAGGTTGAAGACTGAGAGGAGAGAGTTGGTGAGCAAAGGTCCCTATGTGGTTGTAGAACCCTTTCAGCTACTCACCTCTACTTCCATAGTTTCCAGTATATTGTCACAATAGCAAATTCTTTGGTAGTCTGATGCGGGCAGCCGCTGTCAGGGTGCCATGGTCCCTAAGACCATCAATAAATGTGATGAAGGGTATATGTATGTATATGTATATATGCATTTGTGTATATACATTTGATGTATGTACACATTTGAAAAAATAAATATGTCACCTGGGAGGTATGTGTGTCTATATGTATACGTATGTATACATATATATGTATGTATATATGTGTATATATGTATACGTATGTATATATATGTATGTATATATGTGTATATATGTATACATATGTATACATATATATGTATGTATATATGTGTATATATTATCAATAGTGTGTGATTATATATAAATGCATTTCCTTCCTTCCTTCCTTCCTTCCTTCCTTCCTTCCTTCCTTCCTTCCTTCCTTC
>NW_024412415.1:3091085-3111085 GCF_014898765.1 Herpailurus yagouaroundi
TTCCTTCCTTCCTTCCTTCCTTCCTTCCTTCCTTCCTTCCTTCCTTCTTTCCTTCCATTTTTTAAACATTATTACTCTTGAGGGAAGGATATGAGAAAATTCATATTAATTGCTTTCCCTAGGAAAGGCGTCTGCTAAACACATCCATAAAAGAATATTTGGCTGAACCTGGGACCCACTAAAATTCTATGGTTCTCAAATGAAAGCTAAACTGAATTGTTTATTATCCAGTTTATACATCTAGTAAAGTGAAATACCAACAAGGATAACACAAACACTTCCATGATGGATATCTTTAGAGACAGCAAACATATCTCTGATAATACTGCAGTGAACTCAGAGTTTTATGATAAGAAATAGATTACGTGTCCTTTATCATATAGAATAAACAATGGAATAAGGGACTAAGCTGGGTTTTCTTTATTCAGAGAAAATAATTGAAATACAGAATGCAATGTACCTCATCTTTTGCACAGGCACAGAAAGCCCATCACAAGGGGCTGATGTGAGCATAACAGAGGTAATTTGAGTTCTGTTCCTGGATATTTTATCTGCTTCAAACACACTTGGTTTTACCAAAATAAAAAAGAACAACAATCACATAGAAACAACAACAACAAAATCCTTCACATCTTAGATGAAAGCTTATCTTTCCTTGGATCATCCTTTCCAGGGTCCCGAAGGGCTGGCATAAACTGAAATTTAAACGAACTACAGCATTGTCAGAAATAACCCCACACCAGACCAGCCCTCCCACCTCTGTTCCTCTCCTCCACAAAGCAGCTACAGTGCTGGACGGAACAGCCCCCTTAAATCTTTATTGTATTTTGCCTCTGGGGCTTGCTCATCACTGCAGGTCTAAAAGTGTCTATTACGGTCAGAAATAACTTTAAAAAAATATTGCACCTCTGAGCCAACGAGTGGTTCAAATGACTCCAAAATTGTAAACTTGTAAAGTGTAAGGTAGAGTAAGCACTTCAGCATTTGGGATCAACTGACTCCTTTTCTGTGTCATCCTCAGTGTTCTTGTTTTATGAAGACTAGAAATACTAAGTTGAAGCCAGAGTACCCATAAAGCCCCTGAAGGTACTTGAGAATTTTCTTTCCTTCCTGGCCGCAAAGATAAATAGCAGAGCCTGGATTCTCTGGCTGAAAGCGGTTCTTGAAACGTGCGCCTTACTTCGCAGTGCTGTCCACGCGTCTGGGTAGAGAATGGCTGGGTAAAACACATTTTAAACTAAGAATTAGAGACCAGTGTTTTTAGACCTAAACACATGTATGAAGATTTGTGATCTAAGTCAGACCATTCACCGAGCGTTGCTTCTCAGTTTTGTCCTGGCAGCTGTGAAAAGAATTAATCGTGATTTTATATTTTCATGTTACTGATGTTTTGGGCCATTTGGTGGTCATTCTTTTTTTAGGTTAGTATCTAAACGGTACTTTAATAGTACCTTTTGCTTTTGGGGGAGCCGGGTGGCTCAGGTGGTTAAGCGTCTAACTCTTAATTTCAGCTCAGGTCATGATCTCATGGTGTGTGAGATCGAGCCCCACGAAACTCTGTGCTTGACAGTGTGAAGCCTGCTTGGGATTTTCCCTCTCCCTCTCCCTCTGTCCCTCCCCTGCTCGTGCTCTCTCTCTCTCTCTGTCAAAAATAAATGACTAAACCTTAAAAAATGTAATGCTTTTTGCTTTTAACTATGAGTTGATAGAGAAATGGGAGTGGTTGGTGTTGTCTACAGGTGAAATTTTTATTAAAATACTTTCTACACATTTCAAGAGCAGTACATGTCTTCAAGTTGGCTAGTCAAAATATTTGGAAGTTGTGATCAATCTACATAAGTGAGATGAATATGATATTGAGAACTTAGCATGATAAAACAAACGTGACCTTTTTAAATCTTTTAAATGAATGTTTTATTAATTACAAGAGAAACTGACGTAGGCACTGAGGATGTTCATTCTCTTTTAATGTGGCTTTGCCTTAGCTGTCATAAGTGCTGCAGATATCTGGACAAGATGAGAAGTATTATGTGTATGTGTGTGTACAAAAATACATACATATATGTGTTCATATACACACACATACATTAATACAGACAGAGCAATAGTAAGACCAGGTCTGGGCAGCATTTCTTGGGACCCTTGGCCTTTAGCCCACAAGGGTAAAACTTATTAAGGAGTATAAATTATTTGTCACTAGAGAATATCTCTTGTAAACCTAGAAGCACATCTCAATTCCAAATGTACATGATTAAAATTAAGCTGCCATATAGTTGGCATCCGTGCAAGAGGATATAATTGCACAACACTGGAAGATTGCATATAGGAGTTGGCAAGCAACTGTGTTATTATGCAATTCAGAAACCATGAAACCTGTCTCCAGAGTTTAATGACAAGGCCATGATACTCTGTTGCCATTGCCAGATCCCAAAGTACTGAATTAGGCCAGTTCAGTCTAGCCCTGGGACTTCCTATGCTCTTTTCTTTCTTGTAGGCCCAAGACTGTGGCCTTTATGCAATCAAAATTCTATGGAAGCTTTTAATAGCATCTTTTGAAAAGGTGTACTTTTGACTCTTGGCAATCATGTGTATCTAAGGACTTAGAGGACCAGTGTAAGGGCATTCTTCAACATCTATAAAGCTTGATAAACCATTATTTATTCAATGAATGTCATGTCAGGCACTGTGTTGGGGATTTTAGAGAATCTTAGCTCATTTATTTGCCATATGATATAATTTATTCCATGTTTATTGTGAGGCAGGTACTGTGCAATTAATAGAACCAGCAGACATACACATAGAGATAAGACAAAATTTAAAATATTCAAGAACAAAATTATCAAAAAAGACAAATATGGTAGTTCCTAGAGAGTCATAATTAAGAATTAGGGTGAAACAATAATAAAATGATGATGATGATGATGATGATGATGATGATGATTGATGATGATCCTGTTATTTTTGCCTCAAGTCTTTAACAGTGAAGTTATTTGATTCAAATTCTTTTTAAAAAGTCATTTTAAGTTGCCCAATTTCTAGGTGATATTGAATGTAACTTTAAAAACATAGGATGAAATAGTGTTTTATAAGAGGCAAAACTGCTGTTTGCCTTACCTCAATTCACTTTGGTGGCACCATATTTTCTTAACTCCTGATTCTTTGGGACACCATTAGATTGGAAACCAGTTTAACATGTACCCTTGCCTTCCTTACTGCTTATGTCACTAATGGTGTCACAGCTGATCTTGTAGTAGCCATTAGCCAGAGACTCATAAATGCCAATTTTAATTGGAAAATTTATTTTATTAACATATTCCACGGTACCCATTGGCTTAAAACACTTTTCTCACAATTTAAAATTTTTACATGCTACTCTATAAAGGGAAACACACACTTCCACTCTGGAAGACTTCTTTCAGGTATTAGCTTTACTAATCAAATATGAACTGATTTTAAAAACAACTAACATAGAGGAGCCTGGGTGGCTCAGTCGGTTGAGCGTCCGACTTTGGCTCAGGTCATGATCTCATGGTCCGTGAGTTCGAGCCCCGTGTTGGGCTCTGTGCTAACAGCTCGGAGCCTGAAGCCTGCTTCAGATTCTGTGTCTCCCTCTCTCTGCGCCTCCCCCCTCATGCTCTGTCTCTCTCTCTGTGTCAAAAATAAATAAACATTAACAAAATTTAAAAAAATAAAATAAAAACAACTAACATATAGCATTAGGCTTTTCCTACACAGATCCCAATATCCGTTTAAAGAAGTCAATTCCACATAAGAGTATTTTTTTTCAAGTATGTCCCTATCTCTATGTTGATTCAAACATTATAATGTCTTATGTACACTGCGATGAGCAGAAAGGCCTCCCACGATGTCCATGTCCTAACGTCCCAAACCTACATGGCAAAGAGACTTTATGGATGTGATTAAGTTAAAGGCCTTGAGATGGGAAGACTATCCTAGATTATCAGCATGGATCCGTCACAATCATAAAGGTCCTTATAAATGGGAGGCAGGGGGGTTAGAGTCAGAGGAGATAACAATGGAAGCAGAGGTTGGGGTGATGTGGCCATAAGCCAAGGAATACAGGCAGTTTCTAGAAGCCAGGCAAGGCAAGGAATGGTTTCTCCACTGGAGCTTCCATGGGAACACAGCTCTCTGACATGTTGATTTTAGCCCCATAAGACCCATTTCAAATTTCTGACCACCTGCCGTGTAAGATAATAAATTTGTGCTGTTTTAAGCCACCATGTCTGTGGCATTTTAGTAAGTATCAGTTGGACATTAATACACCCCCAGACACACCTTTACTTGGGTTAGCTTTTCTCCTCTATTTTATGACTCGTTTTCGCCTCCACCTTCCTCATCTTCTTCACTCAACACCTATGGCCATTTGGAAAAATAAAACATGTAATGTATTTGTGATCTTGGCTTTTCAAAGTGGAAATGATTATTACTGCACATATCTATAAAATAGATATTTCAGGGGAGCCTGGGTGGCTCAGTCAGTTAAGCATCCGATTTCGGCTCAGATCATCATCTCACGGTTCCTGAGATCGATCTCCAGGATGGGTTCTGCACTGACAGTGTGGAACCTGCTTAGAATTCTCTGCCTCTCTCTCCGCCCCTGCCCTTTCCCCTCTCCTGTGTGTATGCATGCGCGCTCTCTCTCTCAAAATAAATAAATAAGCACTAAAAAAATAAAATAAATATTTCATCTGAAAGCATAGTAACTAAATTTTCAAAATATTTGCAACCATTATTTTAATGGAAAGAAGAAGCCCTTACTTAGAAAAATTAAAGTACTCTCACATAATTGAAAGCTTTTTGTGTCAGAATGTGTAAGTATTTAATATGTTTCTGCTTTGAGTTGGGGGGGGAATCTTATTACTTTGTGGTGTATTTTTATTGACACAGCTAGAGAGTAATGCCATATAGAAAAGAAAAAGGTGCTTTGGTGTTCTGTTTGGAAATCTCTTAGCTGACACTATCTCTATCAAACAGTACAAATTAATGGGAAAAAAATATAACCTTAAAGTACTATAAGATTTTGAAGTGTCCTTTGGATTAAAGTTTCAATTTTCTCATGATGTCACTTTTTCAGGTTTGAATTTTTGGAAATTAGAAACCAGAAAATAAAAATGTTCTTTTCCTTCATCGTACCAGGTCAAATAGATTATAATGAAATATTTTTTAGAAACCTTTTCTATTTAAAGAATTAAAGCTTAATTCCCACTTTTGGTGGTATGTATCTGATCTAATATTTATTTATTTATTAAAAAAAATTTTTTTTAATGTTTATTTTTGAGACAGAGGGAGACAGAGCATGAGTGGGGGAGGGGCAGAGAGAGCAGGAGACACAGAATCTGAAACAGGCTCCAGGCTCTGAGCTGTCAGCACAGAGCCCGATGCAGTGCTTGAACCCACGAACCGTGAGATCATGACCTGAGCCGAAGTCAGACGCTTAACCGACTGAGCCACCCAGGCGCCCCTGATCTAATATTTAGATAAGCATGGTAGCATAGAAAGAATCATGAGGTAGGACTCAGAAGACCTGGGTTTAAGCCCCAGATTAGTACATGACCTTGGAAAACCATTTAATATCCTAATATCAGTCCACTTCTAGCATTGTTTGCCCTAGCTACCTTTTAGGAAATAAGTAAGACAAAATAAGTTTTAAAAAAGACATTGAAGACTGTAAATTACTACTGAAATGAGAAAGATAACTCAAGAAGGAATCTGAAATATCCCATAGAGGTGTAATACCTAGAAGTAAAATGTTCCCAAAGGAATTCTTTCATTTTTCTCGTTTGGAATTATAGAAGTGTGTGTGTGTGTGTGTGTGTGTGTGTGTGTGTGTGTGTGTGTGGTGGGGGGTGTGTGGGTGTGTGGGTGTGTGTGTGTGTGTTTAACCCAGACTGTTCATCACTGGCTAACAAATTTCAAAAGACATACAGATCTTCATAATAACTATAGATACTGAATTTTATATAAATTAACCCTATTTTTTTCAAAATTAAGAAATGAGAGAGATTTACTTATTTCATTGTAGGCATATAGAAACAAGCAAACAAAAAAAACACCAACGAGCAAAATTGTTCTAAGACTCTAAAGATGTCGTTATGCTTTGAGTTAAGGTTCAGGTTGATCTTTTTAATATTGCAGCAAACTCACACATCGTTAATCACTTAGAAGTGGCCCCAGGTCATGGTAAATGGATGGCCTAATAATCAGACGAGATGTTTGCTATTCCCAAATTATTGTCAATAAGTAGAGTGAGGAGGTGACAATTCAATAACTAGTGATTATTAACTTGAGTTTTTATTTTTATAATGTTAATCAAGGAAATAAGAAGTAGGAAGGTGAACCAGAAGCATAACACATATAATTATAGACAAGCATGAAGACAGTAATAATCATGATAAAAGATGTGTTTATTAAAACCAACTCACATCTATCACTATGTGTGAGTTGCTCTGTAGCTAGAAATGTTGTTTCTGGTTGTCTTAACTGTGTGTACATAGCAACAGAAATGGGGCTTAAAATATTTTCATTTTGAGGGAGAAAGAAAATGGTGGACGTGGGGTACATGAAAAGCAGGATGATGATGGATGGGGATTGAGGAAAAGGGACTGTGGTAGGATCAGTGAACATATGGAAATAGAAAAGAAAATGAAATATAGAAAAGACAACCCACATGGAAAATGGGAGGGAAGAAGGCAAAGGGTTGTTGGGGAAAGAAGATAGTCAATGCAATCGACTTCAGCAGTGAAAGAGATTGGGAGGGCAAGGCTCTTAAAAATAACCAGGGGCGCCTGGGTGGCGCAGTCGGTTAAGCGTCCGACTTCAGCCAGGTCACGATCTCGCAGTCCGTGAGTTCGAGCCCCGCGTCGGGCTCTGGGCTGGTGGCTCAGAGCCTGGAGCCTGCTTCCGATTCTGTGTCTCCCTCTCTCTCTGCCCCTCCCCCGTTCATGCTCTGTCTCTCTCTGTCCCCAAAATAAATAAATGTTGAAAAAAAAAATTTAAAAAAAAAAATAACCAGATACAGAGAATATCTAGGAAAGATGTCCTTTGGCACCAACCAATAAACCAAGATACAAAATGAACTGGTGAAAATGGCACTATGGTAGTCTACATTGTTAGGAGCCTGGTCTCCTGGTAAGAGACATGCTTTAGGAAAAGCTATAGGAAAAGAGGGCAAAACACAATACAATGAAAAACAAACATTAGCATTTGCCCCAGACACCACGTGATAAAGTAAAAGGAAAGATTTTCATGAAATGGACAGTCAAGGAGTCCTGGATAGGCTTGCGTAAGCATGGGATGAAGAGGGAGATGAAAGCAAATTACAAAAAGGGAAACGAAGACAATAAGCAAGCCTTTTGACATTCTCAAACTTTTGTTAGGACAGCGAGGTAAAGTGGAATTTGTGCACATATTGAAAACAAAAGATACGGCTTCAAATTCTGATTTTGGTCTTGGGGTGATGAGTGTGGCTGGATGAGAAAAGCGCTGGCTTTGGACTACAAAACTTACGTCCAGATCCCAGCCCAATTGTGAACTAGCTAAGTAAGATGTTGTACGGCACAAGTTGTTGAAAGCCTAAGATTTTATTTTATTCAGCTATAAAATGAGGATATTAATAGTCCCTACCTCCAGATTGTTGTGAGAATTAAAAGAGAAAACCCATGGGGCGCCTGGGTGGCTCAGTCAGTTGAGCGTCTGACTTCATTCAGCTCAGGTCATGATCTCACAGTTCGTGAGTTCCAGCTCCTTGTCAGGCTCTGTGCTAGCAGCTCAGAGCCTGGAGCCTCCTTTCGATTCTGTGCCTCCCTCTCTCTCTGCCCCTCCCCGGCTAGTGCCCTCTCAGTCTCTCTCTCCCTCCCTCTTTCTCTCTCTCTCTCTCTCAAAAATAAACATTAACATTTTTTTTAAAAAGAGACAACCCATGAGAAAAATCACAGTATGTATGTTGATAATAAATGTGAGCTACACCACCAGGAATAGTAACTACAGAACCTTACAAAAATCCCTGGACCTCTGTCCATCTGAGTTGTGCAATCTGTAAAATGGGGGTTATGACAACAAACGGACGGTCTGGAGGGAAACCTAAATGAGATCATGTACACAAAGTGGCACACAGTAGGCTCACAGTAAGTAGGAGGTACTATTATTTTAAAAATGCACTGGTTTCACAAGACACCCAGTTTCAATTTGTCCAGATGACAAAAATGTAGTTAGAATCCTGATTTATTTTTTAGTTTATATACTTGATGCATTTTATATTAAGAGAAAGGAGCTCCACAGGTTGATAGGGATAATTATACTTTTCTTAGGAAAGGCACTATGGATAAATGGCTTCTGAAAGTCATTAGACCACCAAAATTCTGTTTGTCTGTCAAATTAGCTTTAAATCTGCTTCCAATTTTCAAAATCCCATCCAGCTCTTTTTAGCTATTATCATGTCCTGCCATAAAAAGGCAGAGCAGTTACCTCCTGGAAATAGGGAGTTCTGGTTACACCAAGAGTCTTAAAATCCCTTCTCTGAAATAATAGAAGGAAGAAGCAAGTAAATTTATTTTCAAAACCCTGTTTGATCTCCAATAGCCCTAGTTTCTCTCATATTGCCATTGTTATTTCCTCTGCTATACAGTTTCCGGCACCACGGTGGGTGCCCAGAAGCCAGGAAGTAAATAGCTATTCATTTGGGTGCTTACAAGCATAAGACTGAGTTTTCCCCATAATATTTTCTATTTAGTTGCGTTCCAAGACTCATATCGGCCATGTTTTTGTAAACAGAGATTTAGAGTAGGTGCCTAACGGAAAGCTACGTTATTATAATTGATTCCAAACTTAAGAAAATGCACACACACAGCTAAAACAGTTATAATTAGAGCAAAATGCAACCCCGTCTTCTTTATTGGGGATCCATATTGCTGTCATTATAAATGTCACTTTTCAGCACCATGTCTCTTACCAAACAGAACTCATTTTGAAATGCCATTTTTTTGTGAAAAACTTTATCCATTTGTCCAAATGGTATTTGGACAAGAGAAGAAGTTTTTTTTCTTTGGGTTCATTTTCAGGTTGTTAGCCTAACCTAAAATAGAGCTTCTTTAAAAGTCTGCTCAAACATTTACTTAAAACAGCGAAGGGACAGCTGAGTGTTGAGTGGTAGTGTTACATTGAGTGAAGACACGACTGTAAATAACTCTGCAGTTTGGAAATGAATGATGCTTTTGACAGAGACGATTATGTCGTATTGACAACATTGATGTCAAATGTGGAGTGAAAATATGAGATTGACTATCAGCAGTTCCCACCAGTGATCACTTGAAATAGCTTCCCTGAGATAAAGAAACAACAACAAATGCGTTCCTTCCTTTCCCTCTACTTACACTTTCCTTCCCTCAGAGCTGGCTTAGTCCAGTTCTACTTTGGGGGAAGGGGGCCTAGTGTTCACACTTCATCAAAGGACGATCAAATACTCTTAGCTGTTTCTTTTTAACTTAATTGTTTCCAGGGCATCATTAGACACTCTCCCTCCCCGCACCCCCCCCCCCCCCCCAGGGAGGGAAGCCAAAATACCTAAGAATAAAAGCCAAGCCCTGATCTTCTATAGATGTAATTACCATTTTTAAGTTCGACCTGACGTATATGAAATAAGGTCTTTGTAATGAAAACCTCACGTGGGATTTTTCGCAGCCTTCAAAGTCATTGTTCACATAACTGCTAAATACTGGCTTACATTTCTGGGTGGAGAATATTCTGCGTGGTAAGTTTTCCAGCTTGGAAAAATGTCACGTACTGGAGAGTCTTGATGAGTAAATAATTTTTTCCATATCTATCTCTCCATTCCATTCATTTGTTGTATTACTGAGGCTCTGTGTTTTCATTGAATAGAAATCATGCTCTTTTAATGTATACTAAAAATGCTTTGCATTCTTTAGTATTCATATATAAAAATGTAAAATAATTTTCATATTTATTGCAACTAGGATACAGCATAACAGCAGACCCTATTTACATTCTAGAGTCAGACAAATAACATTATGTGTGTAAGATCTCTGAGCCAGCAAATCTGGACTTGGTCAGAAGAATTTAGGGAGGAATTTCTGAGGGCATAGAATGTCTGTAAGGAAAATGTTTGGCTCCTCATTCTCAGAAGTTACAATGGGATGTTTATCTTGGCATAGAGCAGTGTTACACGCCCTGTGTTAATCCTGTCATTGTAGCCCGTCTTGCAGCTAGGAGGCAATGATGTGGGTCATCCATGGAAGGCACACTTCTTACAATAGGTATGACCTTTTGTGTTCAGGGTGGGGAGATGGATGGGTGACTTTTTTTGTTTGTTTTGAAAAACAAATGGTGTGAGCTTTCTGTAAACGGATATGTGACTTTCACATAGTAAAGGAAGTATCCAGTATCTGGTGCTAGAACCAAATTCTTTAAAGCAGGTACCCTTCTGTGAAATATGTGTCAGTTTTGAAGGCTTAAAACTTAGGAAGGGATTTATGAGTTCACTGTCAAAATCACTGACAGAGATATGCTCTTCATAGAGTGAAAAATAAAATCCATCAAAGAGGAGAAAACTAAGAACAGGTCTTAGTTAAATAAAACAAAGTAATTTACTCGTTAAATGGCAGTAGCTGATACTCTGTTTCATTAATAAGAATGCCCTGAAATGTAATTTAATAACTCACCTTTGCTATTGTGTTCTATAAATCGGAATGTGTATTTTCTTTTTTACCACAGCATCTTAATCTCCTCATGATAGGAGGCCAATGGGATAGAGAAGAGTTGTTTTGTTTTGTTTTTTTTAATCAATAATTATTTTGGGTTTTTTTTCTTTTTCTTTTTTTTAATATGAAATTTATTGTCAAACTGGTTTCCATACAACCCCAGTTTTTAATGTAAAGGATTATCTAAAGACTATCTTCTTATTGAATGAGTATATTTATTTTATTTTCTAAAGTGGTACATATTAAGGAGATTTTGAATTAGCCACTAGGAAAATAACAAGTATATTTGCCCTAGACCTGTCTCATTATACAGAAATATGGCAGACCATTCATTACTGTGGACTTGCTAATTTTACCTCTGCTGCCTGGGTCTCAACTCCCTTCCCTGCAAGATGACAGAACTGAACTAGTTCATGTCCATGGTCCTTCTGGCTCTGAAATGTTAACCAATTTATGATCTTTAATGAGAGAACAAATTTGGCATATATTCTCATATGAATGCATTTCTGTTCTAAGCTGAATTTTTCATTAAGTATGTTATTCTTTCATTTAATTTCCTGTTTTGAGAGAGCTAATAAAGCTCCCCTCTTTACCAACGATTGCTTCTGTGGAATTGGTCTCCATTGTGTTTAGACGGCTGCATTCATTTTTACAAAGTACTAGAAAATTGTACATGCACCTCCTATGTTGGCATTTTCTTTCAACATCTTCACTGTGCTCTCGTAGGTCAGAGTGATGAGAGAATCTGTATTTATTCAGGTTTAGAAAATGGGTGTACTAAAAAGGCCTTGGCTGGCATTTCTCTCTCCCATTCTTGGTTCTTTCAACAATATTAAAGAACACCCACAAGGGGTCCCGACTGTGCTTGAGTATACATTACTAAGTGGCAGATCGATGTTTTTGCCCTCATACTTACTATATAGTGGGGAAAATATGTATTAACACATAAATGTACAAATGAATTTATATTTACACAAAGAGTGAAGGGGAGAAGACACAGAAGAAGTAAGTGTCCTGGTAGAAATGGTTTATGTTGTGAAACTGAGAAATACCTGTTTTAGAAGGTGGCCTTAAGTGGACTC
This sequence comes from Herpailurus yagouaroundi, assembly GCF_014898765.1. NCBI lineage: Eukaryota > Metazoa > Chordata > Mammalia > Carnivora > Felidae > Herpailurus > Herpailurus yagouaroundi. The sequence continues at coordinate 3,102,904 of NW_024412415.1, forward strand.
TTGATGCAAGAGGAGTTGGCCAGCCAGATGGTTCAGAGGGAATGTGTTGTTCTCAGAGGTGACAGCATGCACAAGGACTCTGAAGTGGAAGATGGTTGGTGCCTTTAAGTTGACTAATGTAAAATAACATGAGATAAGATTGAAGTAAGTCATATGGGAATTTTATATTTAAGAGTAGGGTGACCAGGGGCACGTGGGTGGCTCAGTTGGTTGAGCATCCAACTCTTGATTTTGGCTCAGGTCATGATCCCAGCGTTGTGGGATCAAGTCCCATGTCAGGCTCCATGCCAGGCATGGAGCCTGCTTGAGAGTCTCTCTCTCTCTTTCTCTCTCTCTCCCCCTCTGCCCCTCTCTCCTGCTCACGCATACACACTCTCTCTCTGAAACAAAACAAAACAAAACAAAACAAAACAAAACAAAACAAATAAAATAAAATAAAATAATTTTTTTTTAAAAAAAGAGTACGGTGACCATATAATTTATCAGCCAAAATGGGATACTTTGAAGAATGAAAGAGGACCCTGCTGACAATGAAGCTAGGACAACAGGCATAAAACAGGATGGGTCCCCAGAAAATCAAATTGTTACCAACTTAAAGATAATATAAAGACAATGAAAATCTTTGGGCAGAGGAGTAATACAATTTGATACATGTTTTTGAAAGATTATCCTGGTTACTATGTCCAGAATGGATTGGAGGAAGACAGAAATGGAAGTAAACTCTTGTAATCGCCTAGATGCGGAATGAGATGATAAAGGGTGGAAAAATTTTCAGTAGAAATTGGCAGTACAATTGGTAGAATTTAGTGATGGATTGGACGTAGCAAGGGAGAAGAAGGGGGTAGTCAAATGACTCAAGTTTCTATTGTGTGTAAAGGAGTGAATGGAAGTTCCATTTATTAAGCTATGAGAAAGTAAAGAAGCAGAAGATTTGGGGCAGGACTGGAGAAAAATCAAGAGATTATTTGGGGGATCCTTAGTATGAGATGCCTGATAAAGCTCCAAATGGAGAGGCCATGTAGAGAGTTATATTTGGAACTGCAATCTATGTGGTGGATAAAAATCTATGAGTTGTGGACACTTGGGTGCCATTTGCAGCATAAGGATGTCTGAGATTATTGGGAAGAGATATTAACATCCCTTTAAAATGATGAGAAAAGACAGCCCGGGACTGAGTCCTGAGGACCACAAAAATTAAGTGATAGTAAAGAAGGAAGGAAGAGCAAAGTCATTCAGACAATTAAGAGGAAGCATGCCAGGGGCACCTGGGTGGCTCAGTTGGTTGAGCGTCTGTCTTCGGCTCAGGTCATGATCTCGCAGTTCGTGAGTTTGACCCCCACATTGGGCTCACTGCAGTCAGCCTGTCAGCACAGAACCTACTTCAGATCCTTTGTCCCCCTCTGTCTGCCCCTCCCCCACTTGTGCTCTCCCCCCAAACAAATAAATATTTTTAAAAAAAGAAAAAAAAAAAGAGGAAGCATGCTGCACACCTCTCAGGAGGCCTCAGAGGAGTTCATCTCTTTACCCCTCTCGCCTACTATGCTGACCCTGATAACACACTTCTATTCCTTACTTATCTTCCTCTACCAAGTCCCTTGGATCATCTCTCAAATCAACCACTTGCACACAAGTCCTCACACCTTAAGCTCTGTTTGGGTCTGAGAAGGAAGAACCAAAGGAATAGAAATATGATCAGAAAGTGTATTAACACAGAAGCAAAGAGGCTATGTCAGGAGGGACAGGGTGGGAAAGGGTTTGAATGTGGCATAAAGGTTAAATAAGACAGGAACTGGTTTGATGATATGCACTGATGGTGATCAGAAAGGGAGCTGGGATTGTGGAGGTACAAGCAAGACCGCCTTGGGGAAAGTGGAGTTGAACTTGGGTTTGAAGGGAAGTTGAGAAATTATATACTAATTGGAGATGTGGGATAAAGGGAACATTCTGTTTTGATTCTTTTTTTTTTTTTTTTTAAACATGAGAGCTATTAGAGAGTCTGTGAATGCTGATGAAAACGATCCATTAGAGAGAGGTGGAAAAAATAGGAAAGGGGATTTTTTTTTGAGAGAGAGAGAAGGGTGTGAATGGGAGAGGGACAGAGAGAGAGAGAGAATCTTAAGCAGGCTCTATGCTCAGTATGGAGCCCAACCCTGGGCTCAATCTCATGACTCTGAGACCATGACCTGAGCTGAAACCAAGAGGTGGACTCTTAACTGACTGAGACTGAGTCACCCAGGCACCCCAGGAAAGGGTATGGTTACCTGAGACACTGAACAGATAGAATTTTGAAAAAAAGGTTAGCTCCTCCTTCGTAGTGAGAGGGAAGATGAGTGATGACCGCAGATGTAGATTTGGTAATGAGAAGGTAATGTGGAATGTACTATGTGGTTTCTGTGTTCGCAGTGAACCACGAAGCAGGTGATGTGCTAGAACCAAAGTGGGACAGTAGGTGGGACATGGCCAAGGTTTTGAATAGCCACTGTGGTGGTGAGCAGGGAGATCACTCGAGTCTCTCCATGTTGAATGAACATTTGGGGCTGGGGACCCTCAGTGAATCACGATCACAGCTTTCCCTGTTGTAAGATTTTTGTCCGGCAGTGTTTAGCTCCGTGGATGCTGGCCCAGAGGAAACACATTGCTGGATTCATCAGTGGGGTTTGCAAAGTGGATGTGATGGAAGGAGAAAGAGCCCAGGGAATTGAGGGTATTTGCAAAAGAGTCATTATAAAGAAGACTCTGGAACAAGGGCTATTGAAGGAGGGAAGTGAATTCCTGAGGGGTTGGTCAATAGAAATGAAGCAATAAGGATAAAGGATTGCAGTTCTCTGTGAGGTCAAAGAATTGTCACAGTGGGAATGCTCTAGGAGAATAAAGGTGTGATAAGAAAAGAGGATCTTTGAAAGAATGATTCTGCTTGTGGTATAGTTTTTGGTGATGAATTCTGTTAGGTACCACAATTCTCGATATTCCTACAAATTCTGCTCAGTGCTGTGATAGGGCTATGCAAGAATAATATATATTTTATTTTGTCTTAGAAACGTCACCTTTACCTTTTCCTTAGTTGCCAAAAGCACTCCTTTGAACTGGGCTTCGATCATCCCATTATCTGTTCCTGGAAGGCATCATGAATCTGATGTGGTTTTCTACAATTCTGGGAGCCACACCTGTCTCCTCCTGCTTTACCCCAAAACTTCAGGGATTGACTAAATTGAGGAAATCCTGATACCGAAAACAAATGTCATTATTTCCCCAAAGGATTTTGTAATGTTCAATTTCAGCAATATGCCAACTGTCATCTTATGTTCTATATATGCCAAACTATTGACATGGATGTAACTACGTCATCTTTTTTTTTTCTTCTTTTATATGTGCATTTGCTGAAAATGGCCTCCTTCTGTTTTCTCCTCTTCCTCTCAAAGATTATTCAAACATTGTCTTCTGTATGATACCCAACTTAACTATTCCTGACCTTCTCGGTCTTATTAGTCATTCATCCTCTGTGCTGTAATGGAATTTTATACTTTATTTTTAGTCTTACTTTATTATAATAACTTATTTACATGACTGCCTCTTGACTGTGAAGGATTTTTTTTTTTTTTTTGGAGGCAGGGAACATGTTTGTTCATCTTTGTTTTCTTAATGCCCAGCCTAATTCCTGGCATACTTTAGGTCATAAGCAAATATTTGTTAAAAAAAAAAAAAAAAAGTTTAAGAACTGAACCGATGAATTCCATTTACCTTTTTTATAAAGCATGCAGCCATCACTAACAACCATCATGATATCAAATGACATATACAGTTATAAGTTGTTTACTGATTCTAACATTGTTGACTGTCAGAAGAGAAGTGTCACCACACACGTTTTCATAACGGAGCAGATCTATAATCTGGCATTTATAACTCCTGTGCTGCTGTGGCCTGAGTGTGGTGTAGGAGGTGGGGGGAGAGGGCAGATGATGCAGTTCTTCCCAATTTATGAGGGCCGAGGAGCAAAGATTAAAATGCAGAATGGCAATCAGATTAAAAGGGCTGATGAGATCCTAAATACATCCCTCAGGCCACAGGAGAGCCCAAGGGAGTGATCTTGGGAGGAGTATAGGCCATTGAGTGGAGGGAAAAACTAGGCTTACCACCACTAAAATAACAAGAGATAAAATGAAACCCACTTATCTGATTGTGAATTTTATCTGGACATAGAAACCTTCGAATTATTTATTTATACATAGTGATATCAAGCTCTATCTACTTCCACTCCAAAGGGAACTCTTAAATAATCAAATAAAATGTTGAGGTTTCCTGCCTGAGTTACTCAAAGAGGAAGAAGAAAAAGACACAATAGGTCTTGAGATGCTCTTTTTCTAATAACGTATTGTTCAGTGAATATGAAGAATTATTTGTTGTTTTATTCAACGTAGAAAGGACTCCTTTTTACTAAGTCCATTTCTGTGCATCAAATCTATGTATTTTTAGGTTTGCATAAGCCTAAATACAAATACGTCCTTTTATCTTTATGTTGTAGATAATAAGACGTTTGCTAAATGAGAAAAATCCTTCAAATAGGTCAATCTTCACTCGGAGATAGGATTTAAGTGTTTATATATTCTAATTTATAACAAAAAGTCATTTTAAATTATTTTAAACACTTATGTGTAGCATCTATCTTAGACACTCAAATAACATGCTTTTAATAATGCCAATCTTGCAGTCACACCAGCTTTATTTTGACTTTAAAACTATATTTCCTTTTTAACAGAGTAGCTTAAATTATTAAATCTGTTAACGGTTTTGGGAGAATGATGGAGTAAATGGTAGATATTTTTCTACAGGGGGAAACTAAGGGAGACAATTGGATTTATCAGAGGCCATTGCCAAAACTTCGGAAGCAGATAACTAAATTTGGGGTTACAAGATACAAAGGCAAATTAATTATTCAAATAGATTTAGATGCCCTGGTGCTCAAACAAGTAGAGTTTTATTTATGAGTCTATCTTTGCTTCTTTCTTCTCTTAGAGATTGTATGTTTGGAGATGAGGGAGAGGGGGCCTCAGAATATCTAAGAAGGATGTCAGATTTAAATGAGAAACAAGGAGGAAATAATGAAAGAGAAAGACAAAACCCAAAAAAGTTAGGATGATAGGGAGGAAGAGAAGAAAGGAGGACAATGCAAGGGAGAGATCAATCCATGGTTGGGATTTTAGGGTTGCAATGATCACTTCCAAACCTCAGCACAGTCTCTGCTCAAATGGGCCCATTCTAGACAAAAGGCAAACAAAATGTCTCCTGGGGCACCTGGGTGATTTAGTTGGTTAAGTGTCAGGCTCTTGATTTTGGCTCAGGTCATGATCTCACGGTTCAGGAGACTGAGCCCCAAATCAGGCTCTATGCTGACAGCATGGAGCCTACTTGCGATTCTCTCTCTCCCTCTCTCTCTGCCCCTCCCCAGCTTGCACGCATGCACACACACACACACACACACACACACACACACACACGCGCATGCTCTCTTTCTCAAAATAAATAAACTTAATAAAATAAAATAAAATGTCTCCTGTTGACAGTGAAATAAACAGGTTCATAAACCTGCTTTACTTGGATGTCAAAGACAAATGACAATAATGACAATATCTACCTGTATAAGCAGAGGCCAAGAGTTAAAAGGGAAGATAAGAGCAGATATAAACAATCGCCAGCTAATCCAAGCTGAGAGGCAGAAAGTAAACCTTAGCTTTGGATTTACATACTGGGGAAGGAAAAGTAAAAACAAAACCAGAAACAATACCTTGAATAGTCTCTCCTGTTTCCCGATATTTCTAAGCAGCCCAGAGGTCAACTTCCTAAATTTCAAGTTGTGGCTTCCAGATTATTGATTTTCTACAGTTATTTGGAAATTCCCGTCTTTTTTTTTTTTTTTGGATTGCAATGCATTAGATTATACTGTTCTCAGTTTTTCCTCATGGATGTTTTCTACCAATCACTAGGGCACTTGTCTGCACTCACTGAAGAATGAAGCAACCTTGGGTATTTTTCCACATCAATTCCATTCGTCATCCTAGGGGATGTCTACATTCGTGTGGAAGATATATCAGCACCTTAACTTCTACCCCAATGATCTTCATCTTTCTATTCAGTCACCAGATTGTGGTAGAACTGCTGTTCACCCAGCATACACTGGCTGTTGAACACTGGATGCTGAACACTTTCTGCCGCGATGTTCCCACCCCTCTGCCAGCGGGCGCCGGCCCCCCCCCCCCCTGTGATTCCCCAAAATTCTCCACAGTCCCAATCCCTGGTCCTGTGTAAAGGAACATCAATCCTCTGCTCCAGCCTAAGGGGCTACAGTGCTTGACCTCTCTATGCCAGTCATGAAACGTTTGCGTGTCAGTCCTCTCCATGGCCATTCACACAATTTTATCAACATCTGAGACTACTTCACCTCTGAAATTATATGCCCCTCATTCACACTCGAATCCCCCAGTTCTGTCTTTCCACTTTCCTTGTTCTTTTGCTCTTCTCTGCCTGTTCTGAGCCCCCCACCCCCTCGAGTCCTGTCAGTGTGCTCTCAGACATCAGCTTTCCTCTGCCTTCACTCTCTTCTCTATTAAATCTCCGTCTATTACTTTAACTCCATTTTCTCCAACATCAACCTTTTTTATTGCCTGTGCTTCTACCACATCTGCTCTGTAAAATTTAAATTAAACCCACAATCCATCTTCTCTGATCTTACCACCCACCCAAGCTTTGGAAGAAGAGAAAACCAAATAAGTGTACAAGATAGTCGTGCCTCAGTGCTGCCAGGTGGCTTTTACAGTCCCTGGTAAACTCCCTTGTCCCTCATTACTTATTCCAAATTCTCCCCTCTCCCTCTAGTGCCTACCCTGCCTCCCAGCATCACCACTTCACCACTTTGCTTTCACCAGAGATCTCCCCCTAATTTTAGAGAGAAACTTGGTGTTCTCTGACAGGAACGCATTCATCTTTTATATTCTGCACCTCCGGTTTCTGGCATTCTGAACACTTCTTTATGTCCTTTGTTTCAGAGCTGAGGGAAGAAGTTTGCCCCCATTGCCCTGAAACCATTCTAATTAAGGTCATCAGTGTTTTCCCATTTGTCAGATACAGCAGACTTTTTTTTTTGTTGGACTTTTATTTTTCCTGACCATTTGAAACATGCGACACTGTTGATAACTTCTTCTACCTTAAGCTGCTCTACACCGTTGACCTACAATATCTTCTGTTTATTTTTTCTGTGTGATCACTCCTCGGCTTCATCCAGTTCATCTATCAACTGAAGCATTTATATTCCCCTGGACTCTATTAGTCTTTGTTTTTTCAAATGTTTCTCTCGTTTCTCTCTCTCCGGATGATCTTATCTGTAATAAAGTTTTAATAATCATCTGTGTGATATTTTCATCTGGCTATGGAATATCTTTAGCTAGCTAATGATGATGGCATTAAAAATAACATTAAAAATAAAAATTACTGGCATTTATTAATCACTTTCAGGCATTGTACTAAAGTGTTTTCTTACATTAGCTGATTTACTCATCAAAATCGCTGAACTTTTCCCCTACGTTTACATCTGAGAGGTGAAGCAACGTGTCCATGTTACACAGAAGTTAAGCGACAGAGGTAGGCTTTAAATCCAGCTTATCTGACTCCAAAGCCCATACATTAACCATTTTATTAAACGTGACATGTGAAAAATGTAACTCCTATGCCCCCAGATTACTCCTCTTCCTATATAAGCTGTTTCAACATAATCATCATCAGCAGAACACAAAACAGAAAACCTGAAGTCATGCTAGATTCCTTCCACTTCCCAAACAGTAAGCCACTATGTCCTGCTAAAGCTTTATACTTCTTCCTTATATTCTCATCTAATGGTACTCAGTTCAGTGTCTCATAATTTCCCTCCTGCACCAGTGAAAAAGCTTCCCAACTGGATTATGCACCTCCTTCTAGTTATGGTGTTCTCCAATTTATTCTCTAGGAACTATTTATCTTCTTATGTCATATATCTGATTATATTACCCCTCTGATAAATCCCTAATGACTCCCCATATCCTGCAGCCATGTTTCTCAAATTGAGTTTTCTGTATCACCTTCCATTGGAATCACCTGGAGAGCTTGTTAGAAAGCAGATTCTCAGGAGTCACACCAGGATTTCTGAATTAGAACTGAT
>NW_024412415.1:3113585-3139251 GCF_014898765.1 Herpailurus yagouaroundi
ATAATAACTCTATTAGGGTAAACTGGGTTTATTGTGCATTTGAAAATGGCTGATTGCATTTTATTTTATATAGAAAAACAACAAAAAAACACCCGTAAGATAGGTGTGTTCTAGAGGAAAATGAACATAGGTGAAAAAGATAAATTTTAACTTGCTAGAGATTCTCAAAGGCTCTTACTTTTAAGGGCATGGTTTAGAGATGATCAGAAAAATAAAGGGGCACATAAAAATCCTAGAAAGCCTATATTCCTCCACATCAAACCCTGTAGAGAAATAAGTGGTAAGGTCCAAAGTGGCAGGACTACCCAGCCCTACAATGGAGAAGCTTGTGTGAAATCTGTTTGACAAATACTGGGTGTTTTTAATGCTTCTGTGCTATATTTTAGCAGTTTTCTCCTGAGCAAGACCCCAGTGTTTTGTCTGAGGTTAGTTTCACATGTAGGGGAAAAAAAAAAATCCTTCCTGAAGCAGTTTAATTCAAGTTTCTTAATTTGGACCAGAATATGACTTAACACATGCCCACGCTTAGTTACATATCAAATTCCTATAAGGTCAGAAAACACATGGGCTCTGGTTTGTACTTCTATTTAACACAGCACTCCTCAAAGGCTACCTTGTGGTACAGGCAGATATCAAAACATGTAGCTGTCTCCTCCCCAGTGAAAAGAGGGGACTTAAGAAAGTACAAATGATCTTGCATGCCAAGTAATAATTAGCATAGCCTACATTTTTCGGATTTACTCGAAGAGAATTCAAAAGGTGCTATTTGACTTTTCTGTGGGTTTTTTACCCCCACTTACGATTGTCTCCTACCTCTGGAATAAACCCTTAAACAAGATTCTTTCCATCGCCTCTTCCAGGAATGCACTATTGAATCCTTAATAGAAGTGAGATAAGGACTCTGAAAACAATGGAACTTTGTTCAAAACTTGTCCTAATGTTCTGAAAGGTTTTTTTGTTTGTTTTACTGTCGGTGGGTCTGGAGTGGGAATGGACAGAGGGCAGGGAATCTATCAGATTAAGTGTGCCTAATGGTCACCAAATGTCACGGTGTAACTGTTTAAACGAAACACAGGGCTGTAAAGTCACAAAGCTTTATTGCCTTGTCAAACCGTTTGCCGTGCTAACCCTGGCAATTATTTTTAAAGGAAACAATTTAAAAATTTAAGGTTTTTACATTATTACCAGAAAATATTGCTTTACGTAGTGTCAGTGCTGTGAAGATGGATTTTCAGTATCCCTTGTATAAACTTTGCATTATCTATATAATGTTTAGAATTTAAATTATGCAGAATTGGAATTTGGATATGTGAACGCCCAGAAGCACATATTTGCAAATAAACACTTGGAAATGTTCCAAGACTTAAATCATGTATTGAATGCACAGCGGTGTTAGTGTTCCTCCATTATTTACTTAATTTTTTGTGAGCTCTGCCGCTGTATAAGGTGCTTAAGCTTATTTTGAGAGAAGAGGTCCTCTTTTGTATTTCTTCTGATGACTGTCGGATTTCAGTGCTGCAACTATTTGACCTGAGGGAAAAAAAAAAAAAAAAGGGGGGGGGGTGGGTAAGACAAAGTGAAAAGGCAGTGCTTTCAATATTTCTCGTAGTTCCTCAAAGTATATGAAAATGTTCTCTTTCCATTCCTTGCAGACAGGACATTAAACCCACACACTTAAGGGGAGCTTCTGGGTGGTACTCAATTTGCCTGCTCATCTCAGCTTGGTGGGGCTTATCAGTAGTGTCCTTTTCGATACGAAAGTGAAGAACCCCTCCACAAGCACCTTCTTTTGGATGGAGAACTTATTTCTCCTGTCTTTTTCAAAAGATGTGAGTTCTGCTCAGAAATCTTAATGAGACCCCAGATAAGTAGGTATACTTCCATGCAGAAATAGTCCTTCCAATCCTCTAGTCCTCTATCTGGATTGTCCTGAAGTCTGTCTATTGGCAGTCAGCTTGTAGAGGCAAAATTAAAGATTTCCTGAATATAAGCTGACTGCATTCAGGGCTACTAAGTTCCATGTAAAACCTTCGGAAGGAGGTTCTTTTATGTCTATTCAGATAGGAAACAGTGGCCCTATCAGTTACATGTCCTATAATTTGCACAAAGTAGAGGGGATACGATTTGAATAAAGATCTTTGGACTCCAGACCCCATTCTTTAAGCTACTTTGCTATCTGGCCTTCTTAGAAGCTACAGAAAACAAATAAGTTTCAATGTTGTAATAAAGTGACCAAAACAGAAAGCAGAGAGAGAACTGAAGTCAGTAGAGGAATTTCTTTCCATATCTTAAAACTGCTAGATCCCATCTCTGTTGTAGCAGTGAGTGAAGATTTTCAGAGGACTCCGTGAGCCTGTTGTAAAGCAGCCTTAGGAGTTTAAGGGCCTTAGATAATGATCAGCCTTCTGTAGTACGTGAAAATGGATTCCTGGGCTCATGAGTGCAAGGTGGGGAGTGTTTGTTGAATTGTCTTGACGACTGTTAGGATGCTTTAGGTTGCAATTCATCAGAAAACAAATGAGACTTTAAAAAACAAATGGGACATGGGAAGCCACACGGGGTGGCTCAGTTACGCATCCACCTCTTGGTTTCAGCTCAGGCCATGAGAAATGGGACTTTAAAAAAAATTGTCATGTATGTGTTAAGTCTGAAGGTAGGGTATATCAGGGGTGGGTGATGAAGCAGCAACGCCACATCACTAGATACAGATTCTATTCTTCTTATTCTGCCATCCGCAGCATGACAGCTATTATCCCTATGGGTCTCAAGATGACCATTCTGCTCCAAGTGTCACATCTCTAATACACCATTACCAGAGACAGAGAGCACAGCTGCCTGTATCGTGTATTTTTGTTACAGAAAATCTTTCCCAGGGGCACCTGGGTGGCTCAGTTAAGCGTCTGACTTCGGCTCAGGTCATGATCTCACAGTTGGTGGGTTTGAGCCCCGCATCGGGCTCTGTGGTGACAGCTCAGAGCCTGGAGCCTGCTTCCGATTCTGTGTCTCCCTCTCTCTCTGCCCCTCCCCCACTCATGCTGGCTCACTCTCACTCATCCTGTCTCAAAAATATATATATAAATAATAAATAAAAGATGGGAAAATGAGGATGGACTGTAGAAATTTTCTGTAGGAAAGTACGTAACTTTATATTAAAGTCCAGATAATAGTTCCCACAATTTTAGTTGTTGAAAAATACGTTGGAGAGAAGGAAAGACGGAAGGAACGTCAATGTGTTCTGGATATTTCATCTGACATCCTAATATCCTAAGGGGTGTCCTAACTCCTGTTCCCCCTTTTAGTGCATCTGTGGGAGAGGACAAGGGGGCAGTATGCTAAGGTTGGCCATATATTCCTTCCTCTATCTTATCAAATGTCTCCATACAATGCATGTTGTCTGGTGCTGGAATGAGGAATAGTGGGCCAGAGGAAAGAACAGGAGGGAACAGGAAGGTGAACGAGACTCCACGTGAACTTCTGAGCCTCCGTTCTGCACAAAACAGACATGCTCTGCCAAGATCAGTGAACTGTCATGCACTAACACATCATTTTTCCAGGAGATGCAGCTGGAAATCGTAGATGGGAGGGGCTCATGTCCTCTGTTACTGTTCCATGTCATCTGTTGCAAGTACCATAACTGAGTGCTCTTAGGGAGGGGCTTCCCAGTGGAAAAGATCCGTGCTCTATATTTCCTGTCCTTTCTTAGAAGATGTTCAAGCCATAAAAGGACTGTAGAGACAGCTTCCTTCTTAGGTGAATCTGATTGTCATCAGTCATTCGGTTCCTTAAGGCATATGGAAACCCCTCCTTCTACCACAAGAAGGAAACTCCTGCAAGGTCACCTAAGCACAACCATATTTCTATTTGAAGGAAGGCTTCACTTTAAGAATATTTAAGAATATACTAAGAATAAAAAAAAAAAAACCAACTTCTGACTTATGGTGAGATCCTAACAAAGCTAGTTTGTCCCGCCCATTTTCTGTACCACTTTTGAATAAAAAGTACTCACATTTATATATCCAAGTGTCTCTCCAATAAAATGTGCCAGAGGCCCTGAAGGAAACTTCAAGGGAGAAGTTCCAGGGTTTTAGCAGCATCTGTATTGCTGAAGTAAGTAAAGCCCCCTAAGGGGACTGTTGTGAATAATCCCCTGTATAACTATTCAAGGGCAATTGACTTAATGTACACACTTTAGGGAGACACTTACTCTAAAACATATTCCCTTTCCCTCTATATCAATACCTGGTTAATAATCTAGCTGACAGTGGGGGCGCATGGGTGGCTCAGTCAGTAGAGCATCCGACTTTGGCTCAGAGTCTCCTGGTCTGTGAGTTCGAGCCCCATGTCGGTCTCTGTGCTGGCATCTCAGCCTGGAGCCTGCTTCAGATTCTGTGTCTCCCTCTCCCTCTGCCCCTCCTCTCTCTCTCTCTCTCTCTCTCTCTCTCTCTCTCTCTCAAGAAATGAATAAACATTAAAAAAATTAAAAAAAAATCTAGCTGACAGTGGTTAGAATAAGACTTGTTGGATGCCCAGCATTTGAGGAAATGAAATATGAAGAAATGGGAACTCGACTACACTATCATTTGCAGTATCTGAAAATCAAAAGGAGAGTGTGAAAGGAGAGGGGGAGAGGAGTAAGAGGAAGGGTGAAGGAGATGAAGAAGATAAACAAGTAGAAAAAAATATTTTTTGAAATCCCAATGGGTTATTCTAAAACTCACAAGGATAACTACAGAAAAAGAATTCCAGATATTTGTAAGAGATCACACATAAGGCACCTTTGAGAATTGCTGGCAACAGACTTTGAAACGATGTTATACTTATTGTGAAATTGCATTGCTCCTACAGTTTTCATGGGATATATGCCTTTGGGGAGTCTGGTTAACATAGTTTGGTTGCTTATTGTGGTGTTTTAACATCCTGTGGTGAAAGCAATTTGGCAAACTAGCCACATGACAGGACAGATCCTGAGCAAATTTACCAAAAGAAAGCGAGCTACTCTCAGCTCTGTTTGTGTGTGGTGGCCCAATTGAGAACATGATTGGAAACACTTCAAGAGCTTATACAGTGATAATCTGTCAAAATATACTGAACATTCAACTACAGGATGCTCAATACTTGTAATTATCAATTTACAAATATCATGTATGGAGTCTGATTGCCACGTTAGATAGGCTGGATGCAAAGGTTAATAAGATACAAATCCTTCTTCCAAGGAGCTTACAGTCTGGCATGCCAAATAAACATGAGGTCTCTGTAAGAGGGAATAAAACCCCAAAGCTATGCTTCTATGATTATTAGAGAGTCATTGTGTCTTGGAAATCATTTTTCTATTAACCTAATAATTTAATCCAGCGTGTGACTTACTAATATGATTTACTAATTCAATCCTGTAGAATTTCTCAAGTTCTTTGGCATTGGTTTACAATAGTCTGACCTGAGGGGCGCCTGGGTGGCTTAGTAGGTTAAGTGTCCAACTTCGGTTCAGGTCATGATCTCATAGTTCGTGAGTTCGAGCCCCACATTGGGCTCTGTGCTGACAGCTCAGAGCCTGGAGCCTGCTTCGGGTTCTGTGTCTCCTTCTCTCTCTGCTCTTTCCCCCCACTCATGCTCTGTCTCTCTCTCTCCTTCAAAAATAAATAAAAACATTTAAAATCGTCTGACCTGAGACTGAGTAGCAGTAAGTTGAGAGTGAATATGGGGCAGAGGAATACAAAAGAAGTTCTTTTTAGCAATTCTATTTGACAAAGCTTTTGAGCCTTACAATCATGTATGTAGTGGACCAGATATTAGTCATCCTAGTCCAGGGAATCGCGGAGAGTTGGGATAAATGTCATGAAGGACTTTGGGAGGAAGGTGAATGGCCTAGGTGATGTGAATTAGACCATGGAGACAAGGATCCTCACTGACAAAGACATTGTTGTCTCTCTTCAGCGGGCACCGGTTGTAAATGCATCAGGGCGTTGATTCCTAGAAGCAGGGGAAGAAAAGAAAGCAACTTTTAAAAAGAATTAAAGTTATTAAAGATGACCTAAGTGGCGCCATGAGGTGGAGAATGTTTATTTGCAGATGGCTAGAGATGTGTTTTAGGGTGCCTGGGTGGCTCAGTAGGTTAAGCGTCTGACTTCAGATCAGGTCATGATTTCAGTTTGTGGGTTTGAGCCCCGCGTCGGGCTCTGTGCTGATGTCTCAGAGCCTGGAGCCGGCTTCAGATTTTGTGTCTCTTTCTCTCTCTACCCATTCCCCACTTGTGCTCTCTTTCTGTCTCTCAAAAATAAGTAAATGTAAAAAAAAATTTTTTTTTAAAAGGAGATGTGTTTTTAAGCACATTTTAGGGATCCACTATTCTAGAATTTTCTATTAACAAGTCTATATTTTAAGTTTCTGAACAGTGGCATTTTTAAAAATTTCATTGTTACTTGGAATTATATGGGCCATTAATTCTGTATCCAACAAGTCATATAGTGAGGATATAAATTATTAACTAAATGTAGAGGAGGAAATCAAAGTAAACAAATTTTAAGTAACATACAAGAAAGCACACGTTTCAACAAAAGAATTTTAAAAAACATATTGGAAGATGCAAAGCATCCCAAGTTTCTGTCTTTTTTCCCTATGTCTTTGTCTTTCTCCATTTCTGGTGAACAAGGTTTAATGCAATTTCATCCCTGAGTACATTTGTTTTTTGCTTTTGCAGGGCCGAAGACAAAACACAGGTTAATACAGTAAATATGTTTAGAAGCTATAACTAATTTTGGCTATTTTTATGGTTCTATTTCTTCAGAAGATTATTTTGTGGCAATTCCTTAAGAAAATTAACTGAAGTCCTTAGGAATATTGACTGAGGCTAAGTCTCTATTAGAAAATCGAAGTTTCTTTTATTCACATCTATGGAATTTCAGACATAGCATATCCTTGCTGATGGTGCATAGTAACTAGTCTGTAAGTGTATATTGAATTTTCTAAGTTACGATAAAAACAACAAAAAAGAGCTCAATCCAAATAATTTTCTATTTGATAGAAGACACAGAAGCTTTTGTATATTGGCTGTTCCTCAATGATGTAGATGAGTCCAAATTCGCTCTGTGGCACAGACACCAGACAATTTAAAAACATGTTTATTTTCTTTTTTGTTTGACCTTCTGAGTCTACTAGTCCCACCTGGCTGAGTTAGAGCTTAATGAAAGAGAATTCGGAAGGTTTTCTTTGTTAGTTTCATGTTTGAAGTAAACACCCTGAGCCTTTTATAAATGTAATGACTTTCTCTTAAAACTCACTAATATCATAACTATACTAATAAAAGCATAATGTATATTATTAGGTCTGAACTCTTGGCCATGGTTATCTGTACATTTTAGAGATGGTCTGTGCACAAGTGTCATAAATGACCATTTTATAGATAGATAATGTTCTTAATCCATAATTCTTTATTGCTGATGGTTATTGCATTAGACGATGACCCATAGCTATTAAGAGTCAGTTTTTAATATCACAACCATTTAGAAAGGTTAATGGACTCAGTTTTGAGACTTAACCTTCAGATTCTGCAGGTTAAGAGGTTATATTTGTGCACTAAAATGCCAGAAAATATCTACTTATTTTCATTTCTCAATGTACTGTTAGTAGCATGGTTATGTACAGTAACTGTTATTTACCAATCAAACTGAAAGAAACAGTGTGTGACATATAAGATAACAAGTTTCTAGAGCAGTGAGTTTCTTTTAAAATATACATTTCATATTTGGCTTCTATTATTTTTCATTTAGACACAAGAATTGAAATGTGAACAGATGTAACCTAAATCAGTTGAAGAATATTATGGCTGTTCAAAAAAAAAAAAAAATAGACCAAGATTATAATTCATAGTTTCCTTGGCTAGTTTGGAAAGTTCACATGCATTGTAATGGGGAACTGGTTTTTTAGGGAAGTTATGAATTCCTTATGGATGATACCTGTCCACAGCCCAGAATTTTCAGAGGAATAAAACAGTATCTATGTGGATTCAGTTACATTTCAAAAATCCAATCAGGGTTCCATGGTGACCATTTATCATGTATTTTTGCCACCCATTATCCATTATTCTTCTTAATGTCACCCTTATTCCCTTTTATTCCATTAATTCATCGTGACTAAGCTTTGCCAGAAGAAGAGTTCAGGCACTTCTCCTCTATTATGGAAGCCAGACGCTGAGTGTGTAAACAGTTACAGTAGTGACCCCCAACGAATTATACTTTCCTGTATGCATGCAGTTGTGTCTCCACCGCACGTGGACTCTGGGCTTGCCCGTGTGATTGTTTTTGGCCAACAGGGCATAAACAAAATGCAACAAAGACTGGAAAAGGGCTTGCACATTAGGCTACCCTCTTTTGCTTGCTGCTTTTGGAACCCATCTACAATATGAAAAAGCGTAGGCTATGATGGATGAAGAGAGACCCTGAACTAGTGGCTTCTTGCAAAATTAATCATCAGACATGCGACGGAGGCCATCCAGGACCAGTCAGTCCTCAGCTGATATGCCTGTCTCCATTTCCAGCTATTTAAATTCTTACTGACTCTCTGAGCTTATTGATGATTTTCCAAGAAATTGCCTTTTGCTAATTTAGCCAAAATTGGTTGCTAATACAACCAAGAATCTTAAATAATATAGGTTCTTTTTTTAAAAACTGTATCCTTTTATTTTTGGAGATTTCTTTAAAGTTCATTTTTGAGAGGGAGAGAGAGAGAAAGGCAGAAAGAGAGGGAGACAGAGAATCTTAAGCAGGATCTGCACTGTCCATGCAGAGCCCCACACAGGGCTCAAACTCACAAACCATGAGATCATGACCTGGGCTGAAATCAAGAGTTGCGAGCTTAATCAGTTGAGCCACCCAAGCACCCAAAAACATAGGTTCTTCAATTGGGACTTTGAAATGCAAAGGGATTACTTGAGACTAACAGAAAACCACACACTTATACAGATTCACTTAGAAGTTAAATTATCAGTGAATTATATGTATATTGATTAGTTTTGGCGATCAAATATTCCTTACCAGGGAGCGGTTGATAGAACCTGTTGTAAGTCAGGCAGTGATATTAACTTAGCCACCTCTGGGTAGGAATCCCAGTTTCTTTTTCTTATTTACTGATTGTATATGTTGTGTGGACCTCAGCATGGAAGTTATTCAAAGAACAGCTATAATATTTAGAGACTTCAGGACCTATGAAGGATTCTCCTCTCACCAGCCCACCCTCCAGCCCCCCCAACCCCCACCAATTTCAAGATAGAACTGACATGTAACATTGTATGCCTTTAAGGTGTTCATAGCATTCTTTTTATTCCTGTATTGTACTTTCTTGTCTATTTTCCCCCTTTGCCCCATGATTCTATCTTCTGTGTCCCACACTTCCCTGAGATCCTGCTCCCGCAAATTGCACTGTCCCAAGTGCCTCCCGATGTGTTGTAACATTTGCTGTATGCTGTTCTGTCGCATCTGCCCTGAGCTCTTAATCTCCTTTATGCTACTGGAAACCTCATACAAAGGCCATATACAATATGTGAGCTATCCTGGAAGATAGAGCACATGAGTGGGTTTTCTTTTTTCCTATCCACAGCTTTTCTCACAAGCTGAACTGCGTAAATATTGATACATGTTTGTTTTCATCGCTTTGACAAAGGCCGTACCTCCTTGTGATTTTATTGCATTAGTTCTGCAGTTCTAAGCTGGAGCTGATGAGTGACTAAATTGTGGTGTGTGGGGTTGTATGCATTTGTAGTGAGAAGAAGCTGGCTCTTCAAGCTGGCTCTCACAATGAAGGAGCACCTGCCGTGTTCACTGCCTTACAGATAGACAGTGCTCAATAAATACTAATTGACATGAAATTAAATAAAGTAATTCTCCAAGACTGGAGAATTTGAGAACAAAAGAACCTAGAGTTTCTGATATCATGTAACCACTTCGACAGTAAAAGGGAGAGGAAGTTGTTCCCTTTTGATCAGCAGATACACATTCAGTCACAAAAGATGGGGGACCATGAGAGGGCCTAGAAGAGGGACATGAAATCTACAATCCCAGAGAAAAAGAGGCCTTGGAGGGTAAGTAACATGTCCTTTTTTTCCCCAGCGCCACTCCCCCAAAGCTATCACAATTCAGTCAAAGACTGTAAATTTGGTATTTCGCACATTAGAAGGTGCATTCGACTGACAATGCTAAAAAATCCATTTTTACAACTTAACAGTTTCTGTCAACATTTAAAAAATGTTTTCTGTATCCATTTCTTGGGAGACTCATAAAGCTGGCTTTCCTGAGTGTTCTTGGTTCCTGCTGTTTGTTCGTTCTTTAACTATTTTTTCCTTCCATTTCAAGGAAAAGCTGTTGGGCATTTTCTCACCTTCTTTGGCTTCGGCTGTGATGCTAGGTGATTCCAATATAATTAGGTGAGATTTTTATAGGCCCTCAAAGGCTAACAAAATAATAAATGTGGCAGTTCAAATAATAGCAATCAGCAGGTCAAGCCAAAAAAAAAAAATCCTTTGAACCCACCGAGACCGACTGAGATTGACAAACCCTAATGTTTTCAGAGTTTGGAAATGCAACATACTTTCTTCTTTCCTTACCGTTTTTGGCTTTTTTTTTTTTTTTTTTTTTTTTTTTACTTTTTACTCTTTTTTTTTTTTTGTATTGCATAGGGATATTTTCATTCTGTCTATTGTTACTATTTTTTTCGTTTACATTTTCAGTGCAGAGTCTGCTTACTAAGAAATAGTCTCTTATAGTACTGCAAAATGAATTCTTTTTTTTGAGATTACATTTATTGAAGACTCTCAGAGAATACCTATTTTGCTAATTATTATAAATCAAGATATAAAAATATCTTTAAAATACTTTTTTATCCTTTTGACTTAAAAAGTAATATGTGTTTATTGCAGAAAATTAAGATGCTACAGAAAAGCACAAAGAAGAAAATTACTATCATTTCTCTAATTAATAACTTTCATATCCTTCTAGTCTTTTTTCTATGACTAGACGTGCCTGTGTCTATAACCTATCCAACTGAATCATGCTTTTTTGATTAAACATTAAATATAAATTTCTTCACAATTCACATAAGACTTTATAAAGCTTCAAGTATTGAAATTGCAAATGGAGCCCGTTTTATAATTAAAATATGACAGAAATCAGATTTCCACGGTGTGGTTGGGAGTATGGCTATTCCTTAGGTACGAATAGCTGTTGCTTTTTAGGTGGGAGCTTGTCCTAAAAATTAACCACAGCTTCTATAAAATGAGAAGGATTTCAGATGGCCTTCCAAATAATGTCTTGTGATCTCTTTGGATATTTAGTTATTTTTCAAATGACTTTAAGACTGCTCCCTTATCAGTCCTCACCTGGCCTTCTCTTTGTCATGAAACTCCGCTGTTCTGCCTGACTAACTGGTTGAAATAAGCAAAAACCAAGCCTACAGCATTTTCCCTTTCTTTCTTTTACCTCTTTTAAACCTTTGGTTTCTTCATTGTTTTCCACCAACACTTAGAAATGTGGCTGCTGAAAGATAACAAGGCCTGGCTGCATAGCATGCCATTGCCTCCCCGTCTCCCCCATTCACTGCTAACTCTTTTGTTTGTACAATATTCTTTTATTCTGAGCAATATAACATTTTAGTTCTTGTAATAAATGCCTTCATGTGAAGCAGTTCAGCTAAGAGAATGTTATTAGACTGTGCTCCCAGGCAGCGCACCTCCACACGATCAATACAAAGCTGGGCCCCAGCTCATTCCCTCTTTGCTTAAATTCCCTGCAAATGTGCAAGAGAAGCAGCGGAGGGTGTCATCAATCACAGGCCACTGTGACATATGCTGAAACCTGACCAGGGCCGAGATGTTTTAATAAGGCATCCATTAAAACCCTCAAATAAATTGCAATTTGAAAACAGAACATAATACCAGCCAAGTTTTCCTCATCCATCTTGTGGCATGTCATGTAATGTAATTGCGTTGTTAATTTATCCAAGAACTTTCTCAGTACACTGTTTCGTTGGCACCGCTTAATTTCCCTGTAGACTATTTGTGTGTGTGTGTGTGTGTGTGCGCGCATGCACATGTAAGACATAAAGCAAGAGAGCAAGCAAATGGAAGAGAAAAAAAACACAGAGACTGTATTTATTTCTGTGTGTTTATGTGTCTGTGTGTCTGTTGGTTCCTTGGAGGAAATGGCCATGTTTCTGCTTAGTATGGCATTAGTCAGAGAGCTAGTCAGAAATTTGAAATGTTTGACATTTTGTCAATGACCCCTGAGCATCCCAACACTGCTTTGCCAGCTCTGGCCTACAGCAGGACCACCTCCTTCCCCCGTTCACCTTGCCATTGGTTGGTGCCCCTCCAAAGTGGGATCACTCAGAGTGCCCGTGGATCCCATCAATAAATATCGACAAAAGTGTTTAGGGGCCACTTAGGATCACTGCACAATGACACTCAAAACAGGACAGTACTGATTTTGGGTCCCCAGCTCTTGGGTCATAAGTGAAAAGTTTTGACAAGGGTGAGAAAAGGAAGAATTTCTGAATCAATAGGAAAGACTAAAAAAGTATTTCTCTGGAATAACGTCAAAGTGATTGCATTGAAATATCCATCTAGATAGATAGATAGATATAGATATATATAGATATAGATATATATGTGTACACACACATACTTGCATATAATTTTTAAAAGAGCTTAGAGGAAAGATACAGGCAGGCAGGGGCTCATATAGATTTCTTTGTCTTCTAAGCATAAATCTAAAAATAAGTAATGCGATTCTTCATGTAGGGCTGCATCAGCAGATTTCTCACCTTTATTTATTCTTCTGGGTTTTCTTAATCAATCTGTCCTCTCGTTTTCTGCAAAAGAAGCCATTGGGAGGCAGAGGGTAAATTCACCCCACACATTCCATCTATATCTAGGATGTCACTGCAACCATGATGCCAATCAAATATTGGTTTAAAACTGTCAAATGTCTTTCCTAGGCCTACCGTTTTGAAGTGATAAGTCGTTGAACTAATGACAGAGGAGAGAAGACAGTATGACAAAAGGGGGAAAATCCACCATAAATCTACTTGTGTAGCTGCTGTTTAAAGATTATTAATGAAGAGCAGAATAGTTATTTGAGATCCAGTAAAAAAACCAATTCATTGTACAGCGTGCCAGTCAATAAACTAACCGCCACCCTCCCACAGTAGATCCTTCTGTCTGAAGCTGTGTTACAGGTTGGCCCTAAGAACATGGTGACATTCTGATACGCCACCTGCATACAAACCATTCTTCTCCAAGCCTCCCACTTATCACCATGCAAACTATTAGACAATCGCAGAGTATGAGAGGTGCCAGGGAAAGCCAAATTAGTTTCTGTTTTCTGCTAATGGATGACCTTTGTGATCTGGATCAGGTGCTGAAATTCACTTAGTCCGAAAGGCAGGAGAGTGGGGAAAACACCTAAAATAATTTTCTTTCCCTACAGAGAAGACGCCTGGCTACCACCTGCCCAATAAATGTCAATTGGGTTATTTTTTCAAAAATAAGCAGCCTGATTCAAAAGCATTGGACACTGGGTTGCGAGGTGCAGAGGAGTAGGAGTGAAATTGCTTAAAAACAGAAAAGCAACCTAAAGCCGAAACCGAAGCATTACGCGCCTTAGACGTGAGAATGGTTGATTCTTTCCTGGGAACTTTCACACCTCAGTGTTCTAAGGAGATTCTTAAAGCTTTCCTGAAATTTGAGCTGTTTTATTATGCTTAGTGGGAATCATGTTTGGTTTCTTATAGTTGAAAATATTTTGAGGTTTCGCTGAAATTTGTTTGGAATTGGGAGTGTAATACCCCAAGCAACATTCAAGGGATCAGAACCAACAGGAACTGGAATATACAAAAACGCTGTTTCTTTAGCTCTACGTGAGTCTGGGTTGCCAACTTTCACATGATTCTAATGTTAGCTCGAGCTTTCTGGCAGTTCCATTGTAAGCTCCACTTCACAGACATCCTCTGCTATTTTGGCATTTTAACGTTGGCCTTGCTTCGTTTTGTTTCCTTGTCCAGAAATACAGTCATTTAAAAAAAAAAAAACAGCATAATTATTATTAGATGTGTAATTTTTTGTGTAAAGTTCCAGCTTGAGATGAATTCTTTTTTGCGGTGATATTTAGCCACTACCCTCGAAATGCATGGAAGGAATAAAACAGTAAAGACACAGAGGACACGGACCTTTAATTCCTCTCGTGGCTTGCAAGGGCATGAATGAAATGTCAGTTCCCGAGGTGATTATACGGCTCATGTTGGCAAGAATGGAATAATTGTGTCCTACTCAGGGTGGGAGAAATGTATACACGGGGAGATAAAATTGTAAGGGGACAGACAATATAGGGTAAGCACATGTACAGCACAAAAGAATTCAATTGGGTGGATGACACAGGTCTTCGGCCTTTGCGGAAATCAATGAACTGCTGTTGAGGTGTCTTTTTCAAAGCACAGGGACGTTGAAAGGATAAAGCCTTGACTCTGATCTACTGAGGCTTGCTCAGTTAACCCTAGGATATTTTTAAGAGAGTTGATTTGTTTTCTTTCTTTCTTTTTTTTTTTTTTATTTCCTTTTTCTCTGAGCTTCCTTGAACTGATTTACAATTCCTGTATCTATTGCTGCCTTTAGCTATGTGTGCCATTATTCAGCTACCCTTTTTGTAATTAAATTCTGCTTGCATTGCTCATAGGCCTAACCTTCCTCTTTAACTTTAATCTGTGACCTCCTGTTTCTAAGTTAGTTAGTGACATTGTATCGGGCGCGCAGTGAATAACCTTTCGGTGGCTGCTAAAATACCTGGGTCTGAATTCAGACAGGGTTTTCATCTTTGCACAAAATTCCCTGCAAACTTGCATGCAAATTCAAAGCCCGATCCACACAAAATCTTCTAGCAATATCATTCTATTTCAGAAGCCTGGTGAGAGGAAGCCATGTGTTATGTTATAAACACCCCAACAAAAGAACTGCGATCTTACCATGTTATTTTTTCCCCCAATGTAATTTTGTAAATGTTGTTGATTCTGCCTCACCATTTGGAGACTCTTGCATGTGTTACTCTTCCAAATTCCCTGCTTTAAAATTCCCCAGAGCCCCATAAGTGCTGGGTTTCTTAAAGGAATAGGTTACCGTCACCCCTACCCTCTCACCCCCCACTCCTCCAAAAACAATCTCCGTACAAACGTGCCAATAAACTAACTCAGCCGCATACAATGATATTGTCAAGAAAACCTCAGGAGAAAACCATTTAAATTTCATGGCATAAATCTGAGCTCTTGGCCAACCTTCCGTTAGCAAGTAGCAAGTACAAGTCTCATGCTAATTCTCCACCAAACCTCGGAGTTTTATGAAAGCTACATTTTATCTGTTTGGTTATTTGCAGTCACTCGAGAGTTGGAAAAGGAATATTAGCACCACTCACATTTTATTGTGGGAGTCGCAGTACTTGGTTGACCCCCTTTTCAGGTCCTATTGAATTTCCTATACAAAGGAAATGAAAATGTTTTATATTTAATACAGCAGCACATAACGAGAGGCTTAGTTATTACACAGAGAGCTGCAATTTTCTGCCTTTGTTTCAGCGATTACTGTGGAGCTGAAATTTCCAAGCACATTTTTTATGATTTGTTTATTGCTGGCTTTAGAGATGACAGTGAGGGGGAATGCCACCCTTAAGCTACCCACTCTACAGAAAAGAGCTTTTTGTTTGTACTTCTGTGGCCCAGGAAAGAGTGGTCTGGCTTTTTACTGATGTCTCAGTTTCTTGCAGACAGATCAGTTGTAAGGAACCTGGCAGATCGTAGACAGAACCCAGGACATCTTCCTGGTTTTATTCTCATGTGATCTGAGGTCACAGCGGTAAGAGAGGACTCTGCGGTGGGCTCCTGGCATGTGCCAGTCCCTGGTGCTAAGCATGTCACTTTCATTATCTTACTCAACTATGACAACAGTGACCATGGAATAGCGAGTAGGGTTTCTTGTTATCATGAACCTCATCTTATAGATGGGAAAACTGAGGCTTGGGTTTCTCATTTGTCCAATCTTGCCTTGTTAATAAAAAGGTGGCCCCACGCATTTGGGGCTCAGGTCTGTCTGATTCTAGAGCCTGCTTCCCATCCTTGTTTGGATAATAGTAGTCATTTATTGTGTTAATTTTTTTTTTTTAAGAAATTGACTTTCCTTGCTGCTTCCTTATCTTAAAACTTGGATTTATTTTCTTTTAAAAAGTAATATTCCACACACAGCTTTCAGCTAGACTCACCAGTTTTGTCATACTGTCTTTCTCCCCCCCTCCACAAATACAAATATGAATGCATGTATCTGTGTATGTATTTATTTCAAATGGTTTCTACTAAGCCATCTGAAAGGAAGTTATTGTCAGGGGCGCCTGGGTGCCTCAGTCAGTTAAGTGTCCAACTTCAGCTCAGGTCATGATCTCATGGTTCATGGGTTCGAGCTCCACACTAGGCTTTGTGCTGACAGCTCAGAGCCTGGAGCCTGCTTCAGATTCTGTCTTTCCCTCTCTCTCTCAATCTGTCCCTACCCTGCTTGCACTCTGTCTCTGTCTCTCAAAAAATAAATAAATGTTAAAAAAAAATTTGAAAGGAAGCTATTGTGACTATGATGCATTAGCCCTAAAAATAAGGGCATTCTCTCATCTAACCACAGTGCCATTGTCACATCGTAAAAATAAGCATTCATTCGATAATGTCATCTGCTACAGTCCATATGTGAATTTCCCAGATTGCCTGCCCAGTGACTTCTGTTACTTAGTTCTTGACCAGGGTCCAATTAAGGAAGAGCCTTCCCTGTGGACTCCTCCACATACAGCCTCTCCAGAATACTGGATGGAGAGTCAGATCTTCACAGGTTATAAGAATTAAAAAACTTGTGCCTAAGTGTGGCTATTATTGAAATTTATATTGTATCAAAGTAGGTTCATACATGCTTAAGACCCTTTCTGCTGCAACATTCTCAGAACCTATGGCTCTTTGACTCTGGTTATCTAGAATGGAGTAATGGAATAGTTCAGGGATTGCCTAAGCCATCTTATAGTCACTTCCTCTCAGAATTAGTTACAGTACCATGCTCAGCCTAGTTCTATCTTCTTGCTTAAATGAGTCTAAACTGGCCTCAGCAAATCTCTTCCTAAACAGGTAACACTAGATACTCCAGGATTTAAAAAGTCAGGGCTGCCTGGATGGTTCAGTCAGTTAAGCATCCAGCTCTTGATTTCTGCTCAGGTCAGGATCTCAGGGTTCATTGGGATGGAGCCCCGTGTCGGGCTCTGTGCTGACATCATGGTGCCTGCTTGGGATTCTCTGTCTCCCTCTGTCCCTGCCCCTCCCCTGTGCACACTCTCTCTCTGTCTCTCTGTCTCTCTCAAAAAAAAAAAAAAAAAAAAAAAAAAAAAAGTAAAGTCATGACTGAGGGAAAAGAAAGGGGGAAGAAGGAAGGAGTTAGAAACCAGAAACAGGAGAGAATGTGAGCGAGAAAAGCAAGCAGAATCACACAGATTAAATTTATAGTCACAACAATATAGTGACAACAGCCAAAATACATTGAGTACTTAGTATACCTGGAGGAATCATGAGACTTCTAAATGTATTAATACATTTTAAATGTATTTCATTTAATCTTTACAAATAATGTTCCAAAATAGGTTACTATTACTCTTACCATTTTACGGAAGAACTACTAAATCTTACAAAGGTTAAGTATGGAGTCCAAGGTCATCTAGATAATAAAATGCAGCTGTGCTCAAACCCAAACTGGTGGAGGAAGGGGGAGGGAAGGGAGCTGAGGAATGGCGACACTGACAGGGATTCAGTGGTCATCTTCTTCTTTTACTGTGATCTTTGTTTCCATGAATTCTTAGTCAACGTGACCTGAGTTGCTGGTCAAGAATCTCATTTTCTTCTCTACATCTGCTATCACAGCTTTAGTTGCAGTCAGATGTAGGTCTTGACCAGATGCCTGCAAAATCTCTCAGCAGATTCCTGCTGCCAGACTCTCTTTCGTTTAGCTTCTACTCCACAAAATGGTCAGAACATTCATTGTTCTCTGTGATCTTTCTACCTACCTTCTTTCCTTCCTTCTTTTCTTTCTTTCTCTTTCTCTCTTTCTTTCTTTCTTTGGTTCATTTGTTCTTTTAAAGTTTATTTTGAGAGAGATGGTTCGTTACTTGAAAGTTTATTTATTTTGAGAGAGAAGGCACACACAAGTGGGAGAGGGGGAGAGAGAATCTCAAGCAAGCTCCACACTGTCAGCACAGAGTCCTATGCAGGGCTTGAACCCATGAACCATGAAATCATGACCCAAGGTGAAATGAAGAGTCAGGTGCTTAACTGACTGAGCCACGCAGGTGTCCGTCAGTGATCTTTCTAAACACGTCACTCCCTTGTTTGAAATTCTTTGACTCTCTATTCCTTAGACCAGGGGTTCTTAATCCTGCCTGCATGTGAAAATCACTTGGAGAGCCCCAGTGGCCAGGCTCCACCTCAGAAATTCTGATTTGATTATTCTGAAAAGGTAGGTTCCAAGAAAAAAAAAGGCACCCTCAAACTTGAATTTCAAGTCAACAATAAATACTTTTATTATAAATGTGTCCAGACTTTTGCACTGGACATACTTATACTAAATAGTGTTTATCTAAAATTTGGACTTAACTAGGTATCTGGTATTTTTATTTGCAAAATCTGGCTATGTGTTTGCATGTGTTGGGAGAGAGATAAACCATAAGCATTTAAAAAAATTTTCCCCAGTTCAGTCATGTGTACACCCAGGGTTGAAACCACTGGGCTGTAGAAAAAAAATATGGATAAAATATCTGTCTTCTCATGGCGTAAAGGGCCGTAGACACTTTGGCCTCTGCCTCCTTTCCAATCTTACCTTCTCTCTCTGCACCCACATCTGCCCTCCTAACTGCCATGTACTTTATCTCCATGTCTGTGCACATTCTGTCTCCTGAGCCTGGAATTTCCTTTCTGGAGTGTTGGAATGTCCAGTCATTCTTTACGACCCAAATCTAACTTCCATAGATGAAGGGACTTGTATGGTGTGCTCTACGCCTGCAGAATTTTGCGTGTGTGTCTGTTGTTCTGAATCCGCCATTGACAACTGTATGAAATGTCTACCCACTTCTTACTAAGCGCCACATTAGTCCCTGTACGTGGAATATCTCAAACTCTGACTATTATAGTATTGTCATCTGCTAACTTGTGAATTCAAGTTAGTAACAACTGATTTTGTGGCATGAAAATAGAACCTTTCCAGCAAATGTCAAACATCAATTTTGAACAGATTAACATGTATTACATTCTTAACTTTGGTGTATACAGAAGTCATAATATATATTAAATATATACTAGAATTGTACATTTTTTACCAAGATTCTCTTCTCTCCCTCCTACCCACTAGCCAACTGAACAAAACAAAACAGCTTAGACAAACACTTGTCTCCATGGCTTCAGCATTTAAAAACATGTTTATATTTCTAATATCCGCAGCTTACAACTTCCTAGGGGCGCTATGATTTCCTTCAATAATATTTTTGATGTGTCATTTATTAATTTATGCAAAGCTTTGTTAAATCTAATTAAAATGTTATTTTTGATACTATGTATTTTGACATATTTTCCTTTTATCTAACAATGTTAATGTGTCTTATAGTGTAATTTCATTAATTTGGATTCTATCAATAATAATAGATTGGGATAGAGGTTTGTTCTGTGGTGACTTGTGATATTTGATGTTCATTTTGTCAAATAACTCCATTTGGAGTTGGAAGCAGAGGGAGAAAGGTAGAAATGTCTGCTGTTTTGTAGTCGTGGAAAACCTAAAAAAAATTTCCAGTGGAGTAATCAGGGAAAAGCCCAACTGAAGAAGGAGGAGAGTCAGGTGGTCACCGTTATCCCAGATATGTTGTTCATGTCCATGTGTTCCATTTATTTATTTTTTTTTTTAATTTTTTTAAAATGTTTTATTTATTTTTGGGACAGAGAGCATGCGCAGGGGAGGGGCAGAGAGAGAGGGAGACACAGAATCCAAGGCAGGCTCCTGGCTCTGAGCTGTCAACGCAGAACCTGATGCAGGGCTTGAACTCATGAACCTGAGAATCTCAGGGAAATCATGACCTGAACTGAAGCTGGACACTTAACAGACTAAGCCACCCAGGTGCCCCCAGTGTGTTCCATTTAGAAGGCAGGTGAAACTCTCAGGGCAAGATGGTAACTCTTCCTAGTTGAGATCTGAGATTTAGAGCAGATCTACTGACAAAATTATTGATCTTTAATAAATGTTTTGTCACCTGCCATTTGACCTTGTAACATTTCTCACCAACTTACAAAGCAAGCCCAAGTTTGCAATGTGACTCAAAGTTTTGGTTGTTTAGGTATTGTGTATTTCCCCTGTTTGTCACAGGAGAAATAATATCCTGCTTTATTGGGCTCTTCCCCTCTTTCATGTTTCCCTTTTTCCTCGAGTGGTGTATACATGACCACTTCCCTATACGGACTCTAGATAACGTCAGGCTTCTCCTGCTTGAATTAAGCCTCTCTAATTTTACTTGTTGCTTACATGCCTGCCTCCTCACTAGGTGGTTATCTCCGTAAAGAGAGAGACTGCCATTTATTCGAGTGGCAAGTATCATGCTTACCACAAACTGAATTTTCAGGATGTTAATTTGTTCAAAAGTTGGTATATGACATTTGTTGGAATAGAAGGTACAACTGACAAAGTTAGTCGTTACTAACTTGGAATAACAAATCAAGAAATAGTTACCTTTTAATCATGAGAATGTGAGATATTCAATGTAAAGTCCCTAATAAATTGCTTGGCAAAACAAAACAAAACACAAAAAAACAACAATGCATACAATTAGTAGGAGTAGTCAGAGTGGTAGCTGTGCACATGGACCCCTGCAGGAACAGTGAGGATTCGACGTTCACTTTGCCCACAGAGGTAAGATTTGGGTCTTAAAGTATGACGGGCGGTATGCCAAACAGACCAGAAAGGAAATCTTGGGTTTGGGAGACCTCATGTGCGATGTCCTGGAGATAAGAAAGTACACGGTGTTTAGGAGGGTAGATGTGGGGCATGAAGGGATAGAGGAGGCTGGACTCGAAAACGAAGATACCTAAATACCTCGAAAAAGTATCACTCGGCATCACTCGTTGTCAGGGAAATGCAAAACCACAATGAGATACCACCTCACCCCTGTTAGAATGTCTGTCTTCTAAAAGACAAGGAGTTGTGGTGAGGTTGTGGAGAAAAGGGATACCTCGTGCTCTGCTGGTAGTGGTGTGAATTGGTGCGGCCACGGTGTGAAAACAGCATAGAGATGCCTCAAATTTAAAACAGAGCTACCATATATACCCGTATGTATCCAAAGGAAGTGGGGAAAAAAGATCTCAAAGAGAGATCTACACGCCCATGTCTATTACATGTTCATCACAATAGCCAAGATATGGAAATACCTGTCTGTCAACAGATGACTACAAAGTGTTATGAGCTATGACTGGATAAAGAAGATGTGTTATATGTGTATGTATGTGTATATATACACACACATAATATGGAATTGCGACACCATGGATCTTGAGGGCATTATGTGCAGTAAAATAAGTAAGGCAAATACTGTATGATTTTAGTTGTATGTCAAATCTAATGAAGCCAAACTCCTTAGAAACAGAACAGTGGTTAACAGAGGCTGGAGGCTGAGGGAAATGGGGAGATAGGCAAAGGATAAAAACTTCCAGCTTAAGGTGAATAAGTTCTGGAGATCTAATGTGCAGCATGGTGATTATAGTTAGCAATACCATACTATATATTTGAAAATTACCAAGACACTAGATCTTAAATGGTCTCACCACAAAAAGGAAATGTTAATTATATGATGGTGATCGATTTAGCCAATGCTATCATGCTAATTTTGCTATGTATAAATGTATCACATCTATACATTATCCACGTTAAAGTTATACAATGCTATTTGTCAGTTGTGTCTCAAAAAAAACTAAAGAAAAAAAAGTTTCAGGGCCCAAACTCTGAAGAACATTTTTTGCCATAATAAAGAGTTTAGATACTATTTTACTCAAAATTTTCCCTATAAGCCAGTGGCTTCAATGCTGGATGCACACTTACCTGTGTTTATTCAGTGAATCATTAAGCACTGATGTTTTTCTAGACTGAGAATTTATTTTCAGATGACTTGTGTACCGAATATCATGACTTATTTAAAGGTAAACCTTTTGGAATAATTATGATAAACATAATTTCTATTTACACAGTTATTTATACCTCTCAGAGCAAATTTTTTACAAAGAAAAAACAAATAATTTGTTTTGATCCTCAACATCTTTGTGAAATAGATGGGGGGGGTGTTATAATTACAAAATAAAAGAGAAATTAAATAATCTGATTCTATTTAGCAAGCAAGGGTACTCTTAATAAACCATCTCCTGCCTTGTTCCCTGCTCTTATTATCTATTCAACATGAAATTGCAATGCCAACAACAAGAGAATATTTTGTTTTCTTAGAAGTTAGTCTGAGAATTCCTTGAAGGGGAAAACCCACATTTTGGAGGACACTTTCATGATGATCCTTGTAAGATGAGCCTGAGACTCTTGAAGAATAGGCTAAAAACACTAGAAGTGGTTTCTAAATTGTTTTCTAAAATGAGTAAGGTCTGATAATTGCCAAGGCTTTGGTTTACTGAATAAAGGTATGCGGTTTCAGGATAGAATTTTGATCTAGATGAGGATTTCTCTATATAATAGAGGGGAAAGGCACTTGAGGTAGGTGATAGTCATGTCTAGGAAGGAAGAAACAAGACCCAACAAGACTAGATTACACAAGAAGAAAACACTGTCCCATCTCATAGTAAAGAGAGCTGAGAACAAGAGCACTGCCTGAGATTGGTAGCTTGAGCATGCATAATTAGAATCCTTCCTAAGTCATCTTCACTTTATACATTGCTTAGTAGTAATTGTGTGGAAGCTAAAAATGAGAACAAAAGGGTACCTGGCATCTGGGTGCCATAACAAAGTCTTCTGGATTAAGACCATGCATTTTGAAACCAGACAAACATAGTAACCATGTGACCAAGAAAACTTCTGTGCCCTAAAGTGAGATAATGACAGCTAACACATAGGACCATTTTCAGGTCTCAAGCAGTGGTAAATTATGTATGGAAGCTAGATGGAGTTTGGAACCTAACAGCATGTGATAAACCCGGACTGTAATTATTGATGCAGTTAAGCTATCTGAACGGACCAGTCATAAGAAACTCATGTACTGATGTCAAGAGATCCTTTGAGCCACAGCACACCCAGCCCTGGCCAAAATGAGGCAGTCTAGTTTCAGTGAAGTTGAAACTTCTTATCTCCTCCCCCCTCCGCCAATCTTTGTATGTGCTCTGCTCTTCTATTTTTAGATGAGGACTAAAATCTCATGTACACTAAGGTTTTGAAATACAAGTGGCTTACAAGGTTCAATGATATCTTTCCAGTGGTTGAAAGAACACTTATGGGTGGTGAAAGTAAAATGAATCTTTGATAGTGGAATGTCAGGCATCAAAAATTGGGTCAGGTCAGTGAGATTGAAAGAAACATCTCAAGCCCTTAAAATCATATCAAGCAGGTAGTCCTTTACTCTGCTTGTGCATGAACTCTGCATGGTTCCATTGCTAAGGTTACATTCAGAAGATCTTACGGTCCTGTAATCAATCTTCACCTAGAATACATGTACTTGGAATGTGTGCCTTTCCAAGGTCTACATGGCAACAATAGTTTTAAGAAATATCAATTTCCTAGCCTTCAACATATACGTGTTCTTTTGTGATGGGTTTGTGGCTGGAGCATTTTCCTGGTTCTTAATATCTCCTCTTTAAAAATTGTCTTTTGGGGCGCCTGGGTGGCGCAGTCGGTTGAGCGTCCGACTTCAGTCAAGTCAGGATCTCGCGGTCCGTGAGTTCGAGCCCGCGTCGGGCTCTGGGCTGATGGCTCGGAGCCTGGAGCCTGCTTCCGATTCTGTGTCTCCCTCTCTCTCTGCCCCTCCCCCGTTCATGCTCTCTCTCTGTCCCAAAAATAAATAAACGTTGAAAAAAAATTTTTTTTTAAATAAAAACTGTCTTCTACTTATAAAAGAAAGTCCTACCACTCATCAGCCTGGCCCCATGGTGTAAAAAGCTCCATCATAACAGATGAAGGGATCATTTTTAATACTGTTGTCTGGGAAGCCTCCTGTAACCAAAGTGCCAAAAACTTAAGGACTTTCTCTTCTTTAAACATATATTTATTAAGAATGAAGAGTGATATTAGAAAGGGGTCATTTGGCTCACGGTGATATACTCTAATTCAAGGATGTTTGTGAAGTGGGTGGCAGAGGTTATATTTTCTTCCACGAATCTTTTCATTTTCCTTTGCCAACTATCGTCAAAGAATGAATGATTCTCATTAGAGAGCCCCTTGGAAGCAAAGCAAAGAGAGAGACTGAGAAATATGGAGGGTCAGGAGGTAACAAGTTTATGGCAAATCTCCAAGCCTGATCTATCCTTATAACTACCTACCTACCTACCTACCTACCTACCTACCTACCTAATGTAGCTTAGAGGTAGACATGTTGTCACTGTGATGCATAATATCTTTGAATTTAAAAATAACATCAGACCTTTTTCCTATCAAAAGTGATTTCAATTTGATTGGTTAGACAATGAGAACTAGCTATGCCAAGCAGGGTAAAGGGTGAACATTTTCCAGAAATGGAATGAAGCAAATATTCAGCTCCAAGTTGTCACAAAAATATATTCAAAGCAGGGGATAAGATGAAAGCATTTTATTTAAAAAGATATATTGGCCAAGATGAATTAAAATGAGCATTTTTATTTTCCCAACCTTTTCTGAGTGTATCAGGGCTGGGAAAAAAAAAGTGCTTCAACGTAAAGGAATAGCAGGAATAATTAACAGTTACTTGATCGATACTGGTAAAGCCTTCTTGGTATACTTCCCAGAAACTGAGGCAATGAATGTCCCTAATGACTAGGTGACAAAGTCTTTCACAAGGCAGGTTGTTTACAATTCTTTGCTTTCAGTAAAATTAAAGGAGTCAAGTTGCTAGCTGAGAAAGCACTAGAAATAACTTTTGATAAGTGACTACATGATATTTTGGCACATAACTTTGTATTCAGAGGAATACCAAGAATAGGGTTACAATGTTCTAATAAAATTCCTTCTATTTCCTTCTACCTATTCAGATGAACAAGGTTTTTCAGTGTTCATAAGTGAGGAAAGAAATAAAATTCTGTTCCAGTCTGGCAGTGATATTCATCCATAAATACATGAATCAACTGAAAATGAAACAATGTCCATGTCATTAACAAATGTGTTTCCAATTAAGTTTATCATCTGTAAGCACTTACCCAGACTTATAACATATTTCTGCTATCTTCATTTGTTTACTAATATAGATATAATGATAATCAAATTAAAAATACATTTTTTCTTCCTGTAGAGCCATATACCAAAGGAAAAGAAAAGATTTTAATTTACACACATTTTGATTACAGAGAAATCACATAGAACAATAAAAAAACTTTCAAGGATATATATATATATATATATATATATATATATATATATATATATATA
>NW_024412415.1:3139261-3198879 GCF_014898765.1 Herpailurus yagouaroundi
TATATATATATATATATATATATATATATATATATATATATATATATTAGAATAAACATACAATTTAAGGAGAGAAAAAAGGAAGCCATAAAATTTCCAAATTTTAAAGACAACCTCAGGTATGTATTTTAAGGAGATTATGGTAGATTTAAATCCCAACAGTATTTAGTGATTTTTGAAGTTTCAATATTCTCAGCAAACCAGAAATATTACACTCTTTGTTTAACTTGCTATGAAAGTTTTATATATGAGCTTAAAAATAGATTTTCACTATTTCAGGGATCAGGAGAGAAGAAAGAAAGAAAGAAAAAGAAAGAGACAGACAGAAAGAAAGAAAGAGAAAGAAAAGAGAGAAAAAGAAAGAAAGAAAGAAAGAAAGAAAGAAAGAAAGAAAGAAAGAAAAAGGGAAAGTATGTAAAGGGAAAGAGATAGTTGTAAAACACAGTTGTCTTCTCCTTTTTCCCATTAAGTGAGGTTTTCTAGTTAAGGCAGGTCCACACCTAACAATGCTTGTAAAAGCATGTGCACCACGCCTCCTGCTATAAGAATGTGCAATAAAAATGCACCTGGGTAGCCTATGTACCAGCACATTTTTAGAGGTGCTGAAGTTGGACCAAAACCAAAATGATTTCTGATGCAATTATTTTACATTAAGATACAGATACTGCTAACCAGAATCTTAGTCCCCAAATGCTCACTGTTTAGAAAAAAGCACACACGGAGTCCTATGAAGATACTTCCCAGGGCTCTTATCATTTTTTCCAATGGATTACAATGAACATGATTAATATAAAGTTTAATGGGGATTTGGCCACAGTCCAAATATATAGTAACCAAGGGGAACCTGGGATTTGACAATGTGCTGACTCCACAGAAATCCCTTTGCTTCTATTAAGAATACTTGATTCAGGAGTAAAGGATGAACAGCTAAATTTTATCCAGATGTACTAGGAAATAGCATTTTCATGAATACAGATGCAATTAGAAGTGGTCACCTATAAAGATTTTAAAGACCGCATCAAGGTACAGCCGTGACTAAAGACAGTCTAATGAACCAAATGGCTGTAATTATTAGCATTCTTAAAAATAATAACAGCCAGCAGTTTTCTGGTCTTACATTGTGCTTGTCTAAGTGCTTGGCAGATGCTATTCTGAATGCATCGCTCACATCAACTGAGGCAATACTCACACACACATAATCTCTGAGTTAGACAAATAGAGCTTTAATTTTACTGATGGGGAATCCAAGCCACAGAGCAGTTAAGAAACCTTCCAAACCTCCCCTAGCAAGTTGACAGTGCTGGGATTTGAACTCAGGTTGTCTGGTTCTAGAGCCCTGCACTGAACCTGTGTATTACACATTAATTTATGAAAAGTCTGCTGTCATAGACGAAGACATTTATACTTTTCAAAGGTGGGTTTTTAAAAAATATGGCAAGGGCAGATGGAGGAGAGGGCTTAGGATAGTCTGGCCTTCTGCCTAGAATTAAACATTCGCTAATTTTCTTTTGCTCTCTCCTGTTTCTAAGTACATTGCTATACACACTTATTTTATCATCATTATTTCTATCTGACATGCTGTGCAAGAACATCACGATTTAAAATATCTTAATAACAACCCAAAGAAAGGGACTTAAAAGTAATGTTTAGAAAGAAAACAGATGGCCACCAAGTGCAGATTCTAAATTCTTATATTTTTGTATGGGGATTAGTTGTGGTTGGTAAAAGGTTATGCTAATAAGCAAAATGTTCTTGTATTGTTATGAGCTCATTATTTAAAATCATTTCTGAGATCTGTAAAGTTGTTAAAATAGTAACCGAAGTGCATTCTGACAGAATAAACTCTAAATCTTCCTGAGGACGACTGTCTGGTTTCAGCAGATCCTTGAGACTCAGTTAAAAACTCAAACTACAAATTAAATGTCACCGATCGGATGCAGCAACCTGTCTCCAGTTAAGGTGTGTGCCGTTAGCTCATATCTGAAAATACCAAGGTCCTTGTGTGAAGCTGGACTCTACAATGAAGCTATTTTTGAATCCCTGTAAACTTCCTGGGGAAAAGCACTGTAAATAGGGCCAGGAAACTTGAATCTAGGATCCCAACTCTTGAGGCCTTTCTTGGTCACCTTTGAGCCCTGTCTTATAATATCCTCATTGCAGTCTCCCCTCCCCTCCCCTCCCCCAACCCTTTAGACTGCTAGTTGGAGTCTCTGTCTCATTCAAGTTCATGCCCTATGTAAGAGCCCCACTGTCCTTTTCTTCACCCTTTGTGGATGACAACTGTTTCCTTCCTGTTTTAGCGGTGGAAATAGTAATTTTAGATTTAAAAAAAAAAAAAAAAAAGGTAAGTCATCTCTAAAACCCCCTACACAATTCTACAAAAAAGGATTTATTCCTGTTCCTGATCTGGCCTTGTTGGTGTTATCCTCCTAATCCAGCTGTAGTGAAGTATTGTACTGGCTGCCTGCCACACACAAAATTCTACCTCGGGACATCCTGCTGGAGGCAAAAGGCCAATCTGGCCTGCTTCTCTGCAGCCGGATTGACAAGCCAATACCCTGAGGGCAATGACAGCAATATATGTATATATATTTAGAAACTCACATACTTCATGTGCTTATCTGTATATACAAATGCACACACATAGATAGTATCTGTGCATTATATGCTGTGAAATGCTTTGTGTGTGTCTTTATAGACACATACATACATACGTATACACATACTCAGATTCCAGATGTGCTGCGAACTTCCTATTTCTAGTCTAATATGAAATTTATAGCCTCCAACTTTACTTTTTGTCCCTGTCAGTCTAAAAGGACGTTACTCATTCTTGAAGGTACTCTCAGAGCATTACTCTATCCTTCTGTATTGCATTGACATGTTTTCGCGTTGGGAATCTTTCAAGCACTGACACACCTTCTCGCGTCCAAGTGGCAAGCATAATGTTAAACATCATGCTTTGTGTTTCTGGCTTACCCATTCACACGTCATGTTATTTTTATAAGCAAGGAAAGGAAATACCCATCTAAATAGATATCAACATAAACCTTAAACTTCCAGACCTTAAGGTTTAACGTAGACTTGCCTCTACTCTATAAATCACTGCCCTAGATTCTACTAAGTGGAGCTAAGCAAGCTATATCAATATTTTGTCTGACAACCCAGATGCAGTTTGAAAACAAGTGAAGGAAAAAAAAGGTTACAAGTCCTGGAGATTCTTGGACGTTTCTCCAAATCTCCTATGCAATTAGAGAACGCAAATTTGGATGAAGTTTAACAGATTAAAAAGAGAATTGTAATGAAGCCAGGATTTCCTCTTGAAGAATTTTTATTCAAAAAGTGTCTGGGATAACTGTGCACTAAGGCAGCAATGTGTACTTTAAATGAACACATAGTGGGAAGCAAAAGGTTAGGGCCAGAAAAATGAAGAACATCTAAAGTATATCTTTCTTGATAACAAGAGTAGTTCTGTGGATAAATATATATTGTAAGCATTTTAAATACCAAAATAAGTCAATTGAATAACTTTGAACGTATTATGTGGCCCCAAAACTGTGCAGCTCAACATGTAGGCTCTTCTCTTAATTATCTTATTTAAAGTTAGCAACTCTTTCTATTTGAGGCTATAATCTGATGATGAGTCATTTTGCTCTAGAGTTTTTCATCTAGAAATAATTCACAACAGAATTTTGGCTTTACTGAAGCACAATGCTTGAATCTCCTCCATGTGCCCTGTTTTCTATTTCAGTGACAAAATGAAAACACACAGGTTATTATGAATGGAATTGCATTCAAATAGCATCTAAGGTCATTGTGTACAGCACAGTCCTCAGTTTGGGACAAAACCAAAGTCAGAAATTCTACTTGAGGGAGACAAACATGAAGCAGTTTGAGAAATTGCGCAATTAAGAATGAAAATAGAAATAAGTGCCCATCTGTGAGTACAGTAGAAATACAAAATACAAGGACGATCAAAAGAGTGAGTCAGGGAAACCTGGAGGATGTGAGGCTGTGATTTGGACGTTGTACCCTAGTGACTGCCATCCTGCACTATGGCAATTGTCTGTATGATGAAAAGTCTCTAATCATATACAGGGAGCTAAGTTCAGTCCTCCAATGCCAGGCCATATGTTTGCTCCCCTGAAAGGCATTGCTGACCCTCCAACAGAGGAAATCATTCCCCCCCCCACCCCAGTGCAATTTTTGTGCTTTGTGCGTATATCCATTGCTGTACTGATCACCCTCTGTTGTAATTTTATTGTTTATAAACATGTAACATGTTGTTTTCCTGTACTTGACTGTGTACACATTGAGGGTAGAAACTGAATCTTAGTACAGTGTTTTACTCAAAATCGCTGTTTTGTGGACTGATGGATGGTTGACGAATGGTAACCACATCAAGCTGAATGCTTGACACTAAGAGTGAAAATAGTGTACTGAGACATTTCAGATGAGCTTTTTCACTATGGCTTCACTCAATTACCTTTCCCTTCAAGTGGGGTTGAGAGTAATGATTCTGAATAACATTTCCTTAAAAAGTTCCATTTTCCCTTTAAGGTAAGGAGTAAAAATTCGGAATGACATTTCTCAATAACTTTCTTTTTAAAATGTTACTACATATGGCGTTATGAAACAGTTTACACAGTTATATCCTCCTTTTCAAAATAAATCCTTACAATGAGATGAGGGCTGACCAGGGAATGTTCCTGGCCAGGCAAAAGCACTTCATGACTTTCTGAATAGATCTTAGACCCATTGTACAGGCACTATGAACCCCAGACGATATGAGTAATACTCAGACTGTGTCCTGTATTTTTCCCATTCCACATTAATAGTTTATTTATGATCTCTATTGGAGCTAAAAATCTTCTGATTTCCAACCGAAACTGAAAAAAAATTTTTCACTAGTCTTGGGGGACCTGACTTTTGAAGTGGTACATAGAGTAAGCAACTATAGCATTAAAGAACCGGATTTTGACTTGATTTTGGTTTTTTTACCTTAAAGTAACGGAACTGTTTTTTTAGACTATTTGCAATATCCATGTAAAGTATACTTGTATTTGTAATACACTGTTTATTTATAAAATATTTCTCTCCAGTTCTCTTTTATATTTGCTGCAAATTGAAAAAGTAGAAGGGAAGCATTTTACTTGTAGTATCATGGACTTGCATTATGATTGCAATCGCCACTGATCAGAACAAATATTTCCTTCCTATTTATCAAAGAACTGTGTTTCACCCAAAGTTACATAGTAGCTAGCTGCAAAATTAATGAGATCCAAAGTCTTCCTTTCAACCAAATATCCCAATAGGGGTCATTTGACCTTCAACTATGATTGGTTGGGGCAGAGAGAGAGAGAGAGAGAGAGAGAGAGACAGAGACAGAGAATCCCAAGCAGGCTCCACAGCATCAGCACAGAGTCCGATGTGGGGCTCAAACCCATGAACCGTGAGATTATGACCTGAGCCAAAATCAAGAGTCTGATGCTTAACCGATTGAGCCACCCAGGTGCCCCTCCCCTATCTTGATGCAAGAAGATTCCATCCTCTTACTCAAGGCAGTGGTAGCTAACTACACTACAGATCACATGCTTGTTCCACACCAGTCTCTAACTCCCTCAGGGACTTCTCTCTGTCAGAGTGTGCAGATTGAACATTTATCTTCAGCCACAGCCTTCCCACCAGCTTATTGATTATTGATGTGTATATGTCTTTCTAACTTTAAAAAGTCCTCTGCCTCCTGCATTACCACTCTACTTACCTTCATATTTAAGGTATGTAAAAGAATAGTGTCTGTCACTTGACCTGCGCTACCTTCTATTTATTCCTGAGACACACTGGGGTGTGGTTCCTGATTCCACTAGCCCTCCCTGCCCCCCACCCCCCAAAATGGCTTTACCAGCTTGGTAAGGACAATGATGCTTTTCAATTATTTCCCTGACTGTGCTTGAATTGGAAAAAATTAGTAGTCACTCAGTTCTTGAAAATCGTGCTGGCTTTGGCCTCCATGAACAGTGTTCTCCTTTCCTCGTTTTCTTTTTTCCTTTTCCTATTCCTTTTCAGTATGTCTTATGGCCTCCTCTGCTCATATTTTATCTATTCCTCAATCTCTGTTTTTCTTCTTCTCTTCTCATCCTATTAGTCACTTTTCAATGACCCATCCACTTCTTCTTGCATAGTTTCATGAACTAATTGATTCTACGAATATATTTGTGACACAGAATACACAAATTGGCTTCAAATCTACACCCCTTGTCCTGGCCTCTTTTCTGACCTCTGAACCAATATTCCCATCAAAGTTATCCTATTTCACAATACTAGAAAAAGGTCCTACAGGCACCTCAAGTTAATGATCCCTTGATAAATGTAGGTGCAGAATAGGAAACAGGAATTCATTACTGAAGAAATTATTGAATTTCCCCTTGAATGTTTTCAGGAATTGCGGCAGACTCAGAATCACAAAAAAAGCCACACCTCTGAAAGAGAGGAAGGCATATGTAAGGAAATGCTTACGTGTGACTGACTACTCAAATGAACATTTAAGGGATGTATATTTAAGGGACATATTTCACAGCCTTGCGTTTACACATATATCAAGTCCTACTTCTTCCTTTGTCCGGTGGGGTGACCATAAATGTCTTCATGTATACATTCAACAATATTTGATGGTTATTATGTGCCTGGCATTGTTTGGGTGCTGGAGGATACGTATTGAACACAATAAACAAAATTCCTGACAATTTTTACCTTCAGTGTTCTTATCTGTAAAAAAATTACATAATTTCTACCTTAGAGTTTTGTGAATTTGAGAACATATGCAGTTCACCTAATAGTGTGGGCCCATCAGGCAGGTTCTCAATACCTGTCAAGTATTGTATTTGTACTTGTAAATCTTATTACTGTCAGATTTCACCTGTGCAACTCTGATGATTCTAGAAAAAGGTCCTACAGGCTGTAGCCAACCCAATTAATTCTGACCACCCCAGGTCTTTAATTTTTACGGACATCTAAAGCTCTTATCAAGTGTTAGGGGAAGCTGGTTAACTGAACAAACTAAGGTGAAGTGGAGGGAGAATTGCCACTGGATTTTGCTGGTTCTTTGAGAATCTCTAACCTTCTCTTATCCTCTATTTCTGGCCTAGAATTTCAAATGATAGCAATAGTAATAATACGTTCTACTTAGGCACATCCCATGTGTCTCTAGTACATGGGAGAACCTACAAGGAGGTAGTACTCTTACTGATTACTACTATTTTTAACAGAGAAAATTCAGATTCGAAGAGCGTGACCAATGAATTAGTGCCACTTTGAATAGATACAGCCTTAGGATTTTAGTCTGGCCATTCTGACTCTGGGCCAGTGCTTTTCCCACTGTACCTCACATTGCCACTGTGACTTATGCTTTTGCCACACATCTTTGCTTCGGCGTAAGGGTCCCGTTCTAATACACTCAGTTGCTGACTGCTTTAAATTGTGTATATAGCTAGTGGGCAATAGCCAGGAGGCCAAGGTTCAGGCAGATCATGGTCTACTGGAGTCTCTGTCCTGAATCTATTTCCAAACCCTCCTTCAAACCCAGGGTGGGATTTTTCCACTTGCGTTAGTGTCCTCTTAGAGCCTTCTGAATCCTGTGACCTGGTGGCTCTGCTTAACTAGGCCACGGAAATTCAAGGAAAGAGATCCTTCATCTTTTTCCCTGTGGCTAATTCCAGCCTTGGTAATGACAGCGCCAACCTAGAGAGAGGGGTTCAGGACTGTAACATTAGTCTCTGTTCTGGGCGAAGGCTTGCACACTCATCTGGCCTCTCTCTCAAAGTGGTGTTCTTAAACTCTGCTTCCTTGAAATTCTCCAGGGCACATTTCTCCAGGTCCCTGGCTCTCTGAACCCTTGGTTTCCCTGACCGTTGACTCCACCAGGCCTTGACCTATCTGAACGGTGGTGTCCTGAACTCACTTCCTGGCTATCGTGCACCAACACACACACAGCTTAACCCTTTCACTCCTAATCCATCACTCATCGACCACATATGTCACAAATCTGAAAGCTGACAGTTTGTTCAGAGTCCCAGCTCGTTCATAGTTAGGGCAATTTTGCTAGGGCATAATTTATTTCGTATTTTGACAAACTTTTTGTGCAAATTAAAACAAATGTTAAATTGTGTATGGTGACTCAGAAACCCTATGTATTAAAAAAGACCAACTAGATTAACACATACTTACGTTTATAAGGTGAATTATACATGTTTGGTATTCACTTTTAACATGTATGACAACTGAAGTAGAACATAATAACTGCAGTTTCCTACAAAACTCTCGTAGACGATTTCTGTGTTAAGTACATAAGAGTGTGTATTTACAAAGTGCTCCGTTAGTAGTCCACTTTGTGTGACTTTAATTAGTGGATTTGAAAAGTTAATTAAAACATTTTATAGGGGCGCCTGGGTGGCGCAGTCGGTTAAGCGTCCGACTTCAGCCAGGTCACGATCTCGCGGTCCGTGAGTTCGAGCCCCGCGTCAGGCTCTGGGCTGATGGCTCGGAGCCTGGAGCCTGTTTCCGATTCTGTGTCTCCCTCTCTCTCTGCCCCTCCCCCATTCATGCTCTGTCTCTCTCTGTCCCAAAAATAAATAAACGTTGAAAAAAAAATTTAAAAAAAAGTAAATAAAACATTTTATAAACATACTTTATCACACAGAATTTATTGCAATGTATGATTTTTAAAAGTTTTTAATGTTTATTTTAATTTTATTTATTCTTGGGAGAGAGACACAGAGTGCGAGTGGGGGAAGGGCAGAGAGAGAGGGAGACCCAGAATCTGAATCAGAGATACAGGCTCTGAGCTGCCAGTATAGAGCCTGACGTGGGGCTTGAACCCACGAATTGTGAGATCATGACCTGAGCCGAAGTCGGGCATTTAACCGACTGAACCACCCAGGCGCCATTGCAATATATGATTTTAAAACTTGGCTTCTTTAGACATTTTAGATAACAAGAATACAAGAGAGAGAAGCTGAATTTTAAGAGCTATGACTGTGTAGTTAAGCTGCCCTCTGAGAAATCCTTGTGGGTTACAGAAATTTGATGACAGTGAAGATACGTTTTAAAAAAAATTAAGAACTACTGATGTTCGGGAATCTTCATCACTGTTTAGTTTGTAATAGTACAACAGAAAATCATCTAAAGCCCAACACATGGTGGGGGAGCAGGGTTCAGTTTGAGGGTAAGGGGTAGAAGAAGACTCATAGCTATGATCTTCTGTAGGAAGTCAAAAGGAAAACAAGATCTACAGAGATCAAAGACTAGGTGTTTGTTAGAAAGCATCTCCATTTGTACAGCAGATGTTCCATATAACATTTCTCTACATATCTATCTCAACCCCAGCCAGCTATCCGGAATAGCTGAGCCTCAAGTCAGCCAGGACTAAGAGGAATGGTTTGAGATCATCTCTGTTGAGTGACAAAATGGGCAAATTCAGATTAGACTTAAAAGAAGCAGCAGAATGAGAAAAGTACAGAAGGAGAGAATAGGATGAGTTATGGAAAAATGAAGAAAAAATAACCAGGTGGCATAGAGGGTGACAGAATTCACTTGTTTTATTTTTAAAAAAATTTTTTTGTCAACGTTTGTTTATTTTTGGGACAGAGAGAGACAGAGCATGAACGGGGGAGGGGCAGAGAGAGAGGGAGACACAGAATCGAAAACAGGCTCCAGGCTCTGAGCCATCAGCCCAGAGCCTGACGCGGGGCTCGAACTCATGGACCGCGAGATCGTGACCTGGCTGAAGTCGGACGCTTAACCGACTGCGCCACCCAGGCGCCCCTAACTTGTTTTAAGGACAGTGTATAGCCTGAACTTGCATTGGCTTTGGTGAGCTCCATTTGGCAGTGCAAGGATGACTGAAGTGTATCAAAAGG
Organism: Herpailurus yagouaroundi; assembly: GCF_014898765.1. Classification (NCBI taxonomy): domain Eukaryota; kingdom Metazoa; phylum Chordata; class Mammalia; order Carnivora; family Felidae; genus Herpailurus; species Herpailurus yagouaroundi. Next base: position 3,149,176 of record NW_024412415.1, read on the forward strand.
TTGCTTTCCCACTGCATCCAGGAATGAGTAGCATATTAAATACCAATAATACCAAGAAATACCATATTAAATACCAGTAAGCATCAAACTACGGGTAAATCCATGATTCAGTGAAAGAATCCATAGTTTTGGAAAGCCTAAGTCTTAAAATAAATATGATCAATCAATCGGAAAGTTTATTAAAATCATTTACGTTTATTTTTATACATGTTCTAAATCATTGCTAACCCCTTTACTTTGAAGCAGGTGTGAGACACTGAACAACATTCTATCTAGCATACTGATTGAATAAAGGTTATAGGACTCGAATCTTAGCAACTATGTTGTCTTAAATGCCTAGGACCTATGGCACAACGTGCATACATCTGTTTTATACACATGTAAAATATTAGCACATTTTGAGCACATATTTTCGTCTGGAAATTTGATAGACTTCAAGGGGAGTCTGGGAGTATAGGACAAAGACCACATGGGTGAAGGACGGGAGAAAAGGAGAAAGAGCTGAGAGGTAGGAATGAACATATTTTTGCTGGGAATTTTCACATGGAAGGTATAATATTATTTCCCTGCTGAGATCTTGTCATCCTTTCTTTTTACTTCATAAACTCTTGAGTTCATTCTACTTGAGTTTTTCTTTGAGGGCTATCCAGAAGCCCTGACCTGGCTGGCAATTGAGAGAACAGCTGATTTACAGAGTGTCTCAGAGAATACTTCAGCAGTGTGCTTTATACTGCAGCATTAGGGATTTGGGTGGTTTCAATGGTAAAGATTGCCACACACAGGTCTGGAGTGTAAATAAGCTTTCAGACCCCCACTTGCCTTTCAGCTCACCTTCTCTCTATATATTGTTATTAACGAGATCCTGTTCCTAACAGAAAAATGTTTTTAATGGCTTGCTATAAGTTAATACATTCTTTGATTTCTTTTTCTGAACCATGGTAGAGGTAGTATTGAATAATGCTTCAGAATGCAGCCTCAGGGGCCACACGACCTGGGTTCAAATCCTGGCTTGGCCATTTTTGCCTGTGCTTGGACAAAAATCAACCTCTCCATGCCTCTGTTTACTTATGGAAATGGGAATTATAAGGATAGTACCTATTTTCTAGGGGTTTTGTGCAAATGAGCTATTAAATGCAGAATTTGGAACAGTGAGTGATACATAAAGTGGACTCCGTGAACACTTTTACCGTCATGTTGCTGTGTTTTCTGTTCTCTCCAGTTCACTTTTATGAACATATTAGTCATGAGGGTTAGAAATGCAATTGGTGGCCGTAAGAGTTTCCCTTGTCTAGAAAACACCTTTTAAGGAGCACTTTCTCTATGTTTGGTCGGAGCACCAGTTAACCTGAGAATGAAGAGATCGTTCACATTCTCACACTGGTTTGCTTTGCCCAAAAACAATTGGATAGAAATCTTGAGGGGGAAAAATCGAGTATTTGATGAGGTTGAAATGTCCCAAGGAAGTAAGATATCTGTTTTGCATACAGCTTCAGGGGAAGCTGGCCCCTTTTGAAACCAGGCCCAATTTTTCAAGAAGGCGTCAGGTCTCAGGAAAGATGCTGCCACTGGGACACAGCCACCTCCACTGGGAAGCCTCTTTGCTGGCTCCCACCTGTAAGGCCATAGCCAGTTCTGCGGGCAATCTGCAGGTGTTGGTCCAGAAAAGTGGTTTCTAAAATTTTCTTGCTTTGGAATATTTAATACCTTTTAGTTTTATGACCTATTATTGTTTTCATTATGTGTCTTAGAATTGATTTTCAATATAATGTCTACCTATCTTTGTGAGAACAATCACAAAATAAAATGACCTCCATCTTAGAACAACATACTATCTCTAGCATGTTTGGTACTATAAAGAAAGGTTGAAAAGATAGAAGCTAATGTTTATTTACTGAGGGGTGACTATGTGCCATCTATCCTATTTAATCTTTATATAACTCAGTAAGGGAACTCTCAGGGTCAGGGAAATTAACTGACTTGCCTGAGGTCTCCCAGCTCATAACTGGTCAAGCAAGTTCACGTCTCAAGGGTACCAAATTCTGTTTTCAACTCCCCTTGCCTCACTACCGTCGGACCCATTATCAGGTCCTGCGTCCTGTATCTTTGGAAGTCACAAATACAACCACTTCTCACCACCCCCACTACTACGACACTAGTCCAAGCCTCTGTCATGTCTTGATTGGTTTATTAAAAGAGATTCTTGACTCGTCTGTCCACTCTACCATTGTCCTCCTATACTCTATTCAGATAACGTGTCAGAAGAATCCCACCTTGATCAGAACAAAAGTCCAAGCGTTTATGCCGGCCTGAATGATCCTTCTTTCCAGATCTGCTCAGTCCCTGACCTCATCTCCTACAACTCTCTGTCTCATAAATGTTTGCTCTCTTTGTGTTCACTCTGACATGAATATTTTTATAAATAATGTAAATTTGCAGCTATGAGAACTGCAAGATAAAACCTACGAAAAGATGTTATGATGGCTCAATTTCTGACATTAGGATACGACAGGGGATGGGAACGATAAATGCAAGCCCATGTGGGAGGGGGAGAAGAGAGCAACAACTTTCCTACACCTTAAAAGATAAGAGCTATAAAGATGGTGGGAATGGATTCTGCCAGTCTCAAAATAGAGGGGCGCCTGGGTGGCTCAATCGGTTGAGCGTCTGACTCTTGATTTCGGCTCAGGTCGTGATCCCAGCGTCATGGGATCAAGCTCCACATCGGGCTCCATTCTGAGCATGGGGCCTGCTTAAGATTTTCTCTCTCTCTCTGCCCCCTCTCCCCTACTCACTCTCTCTCTGTCTCAAGTTAAAAAAAAAATTAAATAGAGAAAAACAGAAGATTTTTAATCCTTATGTTCTACAACCATTGAGTCTAGTATAATAATGTATGACTTCTCACTTAATGCAGGTCTATAATCAAATGGCATCTTCAGAGAGGACTTCCATCTCAGTTGCATCAAAAATAGCACATCCTGCCATCACTGTCAAACACCTTGCCTGCTTTATTTTTCACTGCTCTTTTACTTGCTTTGTTGCATTAACTTTTTTACTTACCCACTTTGTCCCATCCTAGAACACCAGCTCCACGAGAACAGGGATTTGTCAGTCTGGCTCATAATGGATCCCTAGTGCCTAGAAGAGTCCTTAGCACATCGAAGTGATTAGTCAGTATTTGTTGAATGGATAAATGGGCCAAAAGGAATTTGCAGTGGAAGTGAAAGAGACAATTGAGGAAACAAATGCTGACTTTCATCTAGACATTTCGAGGGAGCTGCTCAAACTCAACTGCTTGCTTAATGGCAGAACTAAGAGTGAAATCCACACCTCCTCTGTTCAGAGCTCACCAATCTTCGTATCATAACAAGGGGCCTCTCTTTATAATAATCTAGTCTATTCTGAGAATTGTGTACCAAAGAAAAATTCCAAAAGTCTCTTTTTCAGTATAAATATTACTCTTATTTTTAGTATTTAAATCTGGGGGCTCATACTTCAATATTGCACAACTACTTAGAGTACCTTCATCATAGAATATATCACAGAAGAGCAAAATGGAAAATCCATGGCTTTTCCTTGAAAGTGTTTTTCTAAGAAAACATTAATGTGAATGGTGTATATAATGGAAAGGGAATATAGGAAATGATATAGGGATGAATGAATAAATGAATGTATTTTTTTTTATTGGTCTGGGTTTTTTCTAGAGATGGTAAACCAGTTTGGATGCCATCATCACCATCATCATTGTATTTTTTGAACACTTGTTCAGCAGTAAGCGTTGAACTAGATGCCTAACAAGTATTTTAATCTTCAATCTTCACAGTTCTGTAGTCTGATTTTATAGGTACAGAAACTAAGGCTCCAAGGGCACATGTTACACAGCTAGAAGGTGATAGAACTATATTCACATTCAGTTATCTAACTGCAAAGCCTTGATGCATCTCACTATTTCATAAGAAAAATCATTTCTGGGGAGCCTGGGTGGCTCAGTCGGTTAAGCGTCCGACTTCAGCTCAGGTCATGATCTCGGAGTCCGTGAGTTCGAGCCCCACGTCGGGCTCTGTGCTGACAGCTTAGAGCCTGGAGCCTGTTTCGGATTCTGTGTCTCCCTCTCTCTCTGACCCTCCCCCGTTCATGCTCTGTCGCTCTCTGTCTCAAAAATAAATAAATGTTAAAAAAAAAAAAAAAGAAAAAAGAAAAATCATTTCTTTTTTTTCCTAAATGTGTATTTACTTATTTTGAGAGAGAGAGAGAGAGAGAGAGAGAGAGAGAGAGAGAGAGAGAGAGCACATGCATGAACAAGGGAGGGGGTGGAGAGAAAGAGAATCCCAAGCAGGTTCTGCACTGAAAAGCATGAACCGTGAAATCATCATCTGAGCTGAAATCAAGAATCAGACGCTCAACTGTGAGGTACCCAGGCACCCCTAAAAATAATGTCTTATATGTCTCTGAATTACCTCAGGGCTAGCTATGCTATAGATGCTTCAAACATTCAGAATAAAACTTAGAGTAGGAAAGAACTTCCAAGATCAACTTTCCCAGGAAGGAATCTATGACTAACCCTTTGGAATACAATCTTAAGAAATACCTTATTTCTTTAGCAGCAAAACTGGACAGAGAACCAAGGCCCCTACATTGTGGGTGGGTCTTTGACAACACCACAGCCCTTTTGTGTTGATTAGTGAGAATATGATGATTATAAACTTGTTAAATTATATATAATTACACACATAGGATTGATCTCAAGTGTGCAAAATTTTTTTATTTAGTAGCATTCCAATTCAAATTCTTCCGCCTTCCACACAAGTAAACAAAGAAAGTTAAAGCTTGGTCTGAATCAGAAAAAAAAGAAAAAAAAAAAAAATGACTGGGTTGCCCAGTCAGTTAAGCCTCTGACTCTTGATTTCAGCTCAGGTCATGATCTCACAGTTTCTGAGTTTGACTCTTACTTTGGGCTCTGTGCTGGCAGTGTGGAGCCTGCCTGGAATTCTGTCTCCCTCTCTCTGCCCCTCCTTACTTGCACTGTCTCTGTCTCTCTCAAAATAAATAAATAAACATTTATTTAAAAATGACTGTAAAATTGTACCCTCAGGGGCGCCTGGGTGGCTCAGTGAGTTGAGCATCCGACTTCGGCTCAGGTCACGATCTCCCGGTTCGTGGGGTCGAGCCCTGCATCCCGTTAGCTGCTGTCAGCACAGAGCCCACTTCCGACTCACCATTAGTGAGTTCCAGCCCTGCGGAGGGCTCTGTGTTGACAGCTCAGAGCCTGGAGCCTGCTTCGGATTCTGTGTCTCCCTTTCTCTCTGTCTCTCTCTGCTCACGCTCTCTCTCTGAAGAATAAAACGAACATTAAAAATAAAAAGATTGTACATCTCACAAATCGACCCTTTGTATAAAACGTCAAATGCTGCCTACACATCCGCTTATGTGTTGCCTACGTATTTGCATGTATGTTCTACATAAGCACACACATAACCTGGTAATACTTCCTATGTGATATAAAGATTAGGTCAACCAAAATGGTGAATAAACCCACTTAAATCCTTAAGGCAAAGCTCACGTTACCGGAGAATCGTAGTGACATTCCTAAGTTCATATTTGCTTTCAAAAAACAAGCATCCCGTCGACTGTAAAAAACACCGGCCCCAACCAAAAGACCATATACCAGGTAGGGATGCCAAATGCAGTTCACACAAAGCAATTACAGTAAAAGCTGTGAGTTTTACTACTGCTAGGGGAATACTTTACACATTTACTTTTCCTCTCTGAAAGAAAGTTGTGCTAAGAAGCCACTGCCTTGTCTATGCAAATGGAAAATGTGGCATACCTGAAGAAAGAGTAAAAATGCAGTTTCATTTCTATGGGAGCCTGGTCAAATAATTTTAAACATCAAACATGTGGGGAGAAAAGAAAAGTAAAAGCCTTCTTGTTGCTGAACTGGCTCTCCTTCCTTTGCGTTTCCTTCCTAGGGTATAATCTGATTCAGAGCAGGAGCATACAGTACAGTTAACATTCAGCTTTAATTGCAACGAGGTGACAACATACTGGGTAATGAGTTGTTTATGAGTTGTAGATGTGTTTACAATGAGTTGACAATGTGTTGGATAAAGTGTTCTTCTAAAGTTGGAGATCTATTTACAGTGAGCGGTGGGGGATGTTCATTAGTTGTCGATTTGTTTGTTTACATTGTTTTCGATTTGCAATTGCCATGAAACAAATTGCACATTGATGAAGGATGATTGTTTGTGTGCCTTAATGATTTACTGTAGTCGCTTGTCTGAAAAAGTACTTAACTCCGCCTCATCTGTCAGTTTTCACTGCAAAAGCTCCTCGTCACAATAGTTTTATTAGCACAGCATGGACCATTTGTAACAACATTATGCAGCTAAGAGATCTCAGGACTTTGCTATTCAGACCACTGTATGTGGGCCAGCAGACCTGAACTGAATTCTTTCTGCTTGGTACACATTTATCTCTTTTTAACTTATAACATGATTAATAGTTGGTTCTCAAACTCTCAGCTACAGAAAGAATCCTGCAAATTCTTTGTAATGCAAGGTACTGCTAATTTCCAACCTTAACTTTGACCCACTAAATTCCGGGGAAAGCCTTTAAAAACAAAATCAGACTGATTCGAAGGTTATAATACAATTTTATAAGACATATTTTAACATACTCTAAGACAAGAGCAGTGTGGCGGCCCCCCTATTTAAAACCTCACAATAAACCAGTTCAAGCCGCATTTATATGTATTACTTCTACATCTTATATGTGTTGCATAGCTTTTATTAATAGAAGGGAAGAAATGAGAGAAGAAACTTAACTCCACCCACATCTCCATCACCTCAGAATTCACTCTGCCCCTTTCTACACGTATCGGACCCCTATGCATTCGCAAAAGGAAGCTGACATACACTGCGTTTCATTTATATTCCATTCATACATTATGATAACTAAAGCCATCTTGTAACAATTTGAATGGAAAACTTATGAGTCCGAATGCATGGGCCAAGCCTAACTGAAGAACCCGTAGTCTTCAAACCATCAAGAATGAAATATTGTGGTTAATACCTGGGATTAAAAAAAAGAAGAAGAAAAGAAAAAACCTAAGACAATTGGAAGAGACAATAGGAGCCATTAAAGGCAAGAATAATATGAGTTTAACAGATGGTAAATAATACTCAAGTTTTCAAGGCATACAACATGCTATCGTATTTAATCCACATAATGACACAAAGTAGATTGTTATCCCCATTTTACATATGAAGCAGCTGAGACCAGAAGCCTGTATTTTTATGCAAATTCTGTGATTTATAAATACTGGCTTTAATTTTTTTTAAATATATGGGGCAACTTCCTCTTAGGGAAAATCCCCATTTTACATACAAAGCATATAATAGAAGCCCAGTGACTTCTTGAAGTATCACATCTAGAGAGGACAGAGACCTAACCCAAATGTTCTGATTCAAATCTGGTGGCGTTCTTGTCAGTTCGAGTTCTATTTTGTTTTAATTATGCTAGAAGTAAAATCCCACAACATGAGCCAATGCTTTTTCTTGTTTAATTCATAGAAACCTATGATTTTTTTCCTCCTACCGGTATGCTATTCTCGATAATACATTTACCTCCATTTGAGATTTCTAACTTACGAAAAAAAAAAAATAGGAAACGTGATGAAATGCCACAGAATTGGTGTTCTCCTAAACTCTTGACCCTCCCTTTTTAGAAGCACTCTGAACAGAAAGCCCTATTAAGTCTCATTTCCATGCTTGTCCCTGAGGAACATATCTTGCCTCTAAACTGGAAGTCACCTTCAGAGGCATGATTTTCCCTGCTTAATAAGAAAGAGGAAGACATTTTAGTGGTCTAAAATACTTAAGCTAATAATATACTAAACAATTATGTCTAAAGATAAACCCCAAAAGGTCCTCAATGCTCAATTGGGCTTTTGAAGACCACGGAAGGGCTCTCATTTACTGGCGTCCGTAGTGCCAAAGAAAACAGAAGAGATTACATTTTCCTCTTTCAATATGCCATTTACCACTGTGAGCTTCAAAAAATAAATTCTTAGTGCTTTCCAGCATGCTGACCCTAAAACAAATCTGTCATTGGAATCTAAAGAAAAGGCACTGGACGAAGTGCTGAGGTGTTGCTTCCAGGGAGTCATGTTAGCATATTCATGTTGGAAAGGATTTCGTCTTGGAGGCTTCTGTTCATCTAACCAGATACTTTGCAAGTAAAAATGCATGAAATTTAAACCAGCTTTCACACGGCCATTTTTTATGGCAGACCATTTCAGCAGTGTAACAGGGGTAGACACCTATAAATGTATAATGTGATGGATTCAATTGTAATGCAGCCTGGATACATATGGCGGTAGTGTTTGCCCTTCAGTGCAAATCCATTTTTATGTCAAAAGGAATCCAGTGAAATTAATAGGGCATTATCCAAGCAATAAGTAACATTGTATATACAATGCAAAAATTTCTAGCAGGAAGACAAATTTTCTCTAAATAATGTGAAGAAATACCCATGCTGAGAAATAGTAAATTAGTGCGTTAAGGAATGGTGAAGCTTTTAACGCTTTTTAAAAGAAAATAGGCGGTTAGAGGACTAAGATCTTTAACCTTTATTGGAATAATATCTATGAGCAAAATCAAATGTATTATTTTCTAAACCTTCACTTATTTTGGACACAGGCACACAGGCTTAAAACTATTAGTAAATTACCAATGTCACTGGACATATTTTGATGATATGATGCAGTTTGCTTTGCCGACCAAGCAGTTATTTTATTCATTTATATATGCATTAATTTCGGAAACATTTTTGACATTCCTATCACGTGCCAAAAAGCAAGTTACACAGGGAATAGAGTAATAAACACAGAAGATATGGTCATTATGTTCATTGTGTTAAAGGGTGATCTTGTCAGTTACTGAACCTGATTTCTAAACTTTCCTCTGAAGTATTATTTTTCAACATTGAGTTATTCTTCGAGTCCCTTGACTATGTTTATATGTCACCTTCTTATGCTCAATTTTTCCTCAATCCCCAAGAAGCATTTTCTGGCCATGAGGAAGATACCACATCCAGGCCTCAGCTGGTATTTTATACATATTAATTTTTCTATCCTACCCCCAATATATCTACTGGTTTCTTAATTCCTCTTGGGCTTCACAGAATTTAATGAAGAACCATTAAAGGGAGTTGGGTACTGTAGTTACATTCACATACAATCAATGGTTCTTTACTTTTGCTGTCAGTACTAAGTCACTGATAGCCACTGGTCAGATCTAGAATGAGCAGATCCAGGCACCACTTGATTAGGAGAACTTGGCAAATGGCGTCTTTCGAGCAGTCAGGTGCTCAAGAAAAGGAAGGCTACAGACCCTTGAGAATGGGAAAGGCCAGTGGCTGCAGTTAAGCACTGGGTGTAGCTTTCTGTGGCATCAGATAGGGGCACACAGGAAGTACAGTCCTTATCAGGAGATCCAAATCAGATGAAGGAAAGCACAAAATATGAAGTGGCATAGAAAACCAGTTGTCATAAGACCCTGAACCTAAAGATTCGAAGAAAAGATAAATTCTCTCAACGTAGATTGATAAGACCCCCAATGTCTCAGAGTTGGTGGAGCATGGAGAAGGAGAGACAGCCGGAAGGAGGACCAAAGCGGACAGATTGAAAGCAGCAGGGCAATAGGTTATAGCTGAAGCTCACTGAGCATTTCTTCCTCTTAAACAAATTTATACAGACTGATAAGTGTGAGCTGAAGATAAAAGGATACGCCTCATTGCCTTTCTCAAACCTGAATGAGGGCTCTTCCTTAAGATGTGTGAGGTGACTACCACCTGGGCCTTACTGGTTGTTTGAGCCTTGACCTCTTCATTGACCTCCAGGGCAGATGCACAAGAACGAGGAGACTTGATATAAACATGTCTCTGCTTCGTTAACCTTCTGCAATTTGCACAACCCACATTGTATTTCCAGCTATTTTGTTATGGGGAAATTGCTCTTGGGAACCTTTAAGCTACAAAAGTTGTTGAACCAAATGTCAGATATTTATTTAGAATCAATAAAACTGATTATGTACTGGGTATAAAACAGGTACAACCTTACTTCTTTGAAAAAAGCACTTATGCCACCTGCACTTTTGTGATTGTGGCCCACTGACTGAACAATGGGACCACTGGCTGGTTCAACCAGTTCAGGCTCACACAGGGCCATGTATTTGCTGCAGCCTCAGATCTTTCTAACAAGGCCGTAAAAGAAGTTTATGTGGCACTTCATACACTCCACAGGACAATTGAAAAGAAGAATTATCCACTCATAATAAAATGATGATGTTACACCCATCCTCCAACTGTTCATGAGCAGAACGCAATGTGCAAGGACAGATCCTTTGCATCAAGCTAACAAAAAGTCAAGGATGGGTCATTCTGGAAGAAGGCCAATTGTTTTTGTTTTCGTTTTGTCTTAAAGTAATATTGGGAATAGAAGTGATTTCGCTGCTGGAAGAGAATGTAGAAAGGTTATTGGGTATAGAGAAAGAGAGGCAGGATTTAGCTCTAAGTTCCCTAGTGGTCAGATCACCCATCCGTGGCACAGAGGCGTGGTTTTCAAAGATATGCTTAAGAATTACCTGGAGATTTTCTAAAAATGAGGCATCCTAACCTCTATCTTCAGTGATTCTGATTCAGTTGACCTGGATTTTGATGCAAATATCTGCATTTTAAGGAAGATTACTTGTGGATCATGTTGTAAGAAACACTATTCTAGAGTCTTGGTGGAGTTGACCCTAATTTCCACCCACGAGCAATGTAGTGCACACTCCTCACAGTGGTTTGAAAAATTTTCCTAACAGTCTCACTAATGGGTATTGGTATAGAAATATCTCTAGTTTTTTGTTTTTGTTTGTTTTTGGTTTTGTTTTACGAAAGCAGCGACTTATAACCACATAAATCTTCCCAAGTAAGTCAGCTGTTAAATTTCTTTTTTAAAACAATTTTTTAATATTTTCATTATTTCTGAGGGAGAGAGAGGCAGAGCACGGATGGGGGAGGGGCAGAGAGAGAGAGGGAGGTACAAAAGCTGAAGCAGGCTCCAGGCTCCAAGCTTCGGCACAGAGCCTGAAACGGAGCTCAAACCCACGAACAGTGAGATCATGACCTGAGCCGACGTCGGATGGTTAACCGAGTCACCCAGGGACCCCTTCAACTGTTAAATTTCTTGGTGAAAATACAGAGTAAGGCCTCAAGTGACAGCAAGTCTGGAATAGAGACAGAAAGATGCGTCCTCTTCCCCTTAGAACAATGGAAACCTCCACAAGCAGGAAAAAAGAAGCCAAGTAGACTATCGGGGATTTTATTGTGAGAAGAGAAGAGCTATCTAGAAGTGGAACAGACTATTTATTTGAATTTTTCTATACCCTTTAAAGATCAGCTTTTTCGATGTTACTTTTCAGAGACTGTGACCTTTTAAGAAGTGAAAAACCACCAAAATGCTATACACTATATTGAAGCAGTTCATCAAAATGTCACCCAACAGTTGATGCCAATTGCTAACAAGATATTGTGTTTCCTCATTTAATTGGCCAGCTTACCTAATTATGGCTGTTTTTGGATATCTATTGATGGGCTCTTTCAGAAGAAAAAGCATCGTTTGAGGCAATTTCATATATATATATATATATATGAAAAGAGGATATAAAGTAAGGGAACACCCCCAATGAGAATCATGATTAGGTAATAAAATGTACCTGTTTGCACAGATCCCTAATTTATAGAAACACCTCCATAACATAGCCAACACAAACCTGGATGATTGCCAATTACCTATGCTGCTGTACCTTCCAAAAGTTATCTTGGCATACAGCTCAACAGAAAAATAGGAAGTGCCTTGGAAATTACTCACAAAATGTGAATACCACATGTCAGAATTGGTGAGCTTTGGAAGAACTATAAAGAGTTTTCATTATTTAGGTCTATGAAAGCAGAGGAAACAGAAATATACTAATAATGTAAGGCAACGGAACCAGGAAATTTATAAGAAGGCTTAATCTGTGGATTTAATTTAAAATATTGGGCCATGTTCAAACTCCGACATTAAAAACGTTATCTCTGGCTGTAGTCGTGATCACTGAGAGGTCAGAAAGGATAGGATGTCAAGCTTCCCAAGGTTTTTAGACAAAGGACTTTTAATGAGTCCTTTCCCTTAAGACTTCTTTTTTCTTCTCTTATGTGGACATGAAAGACAAAACCTTAACACATTCCACAGTCAATGGAGAGGCTGCCCGGTACCACTTATCTTAAATAATGTATTAATCTTATTTATTACCCTTTGGCTGAGGCTTTAGATAATTAAGTGGGGATAGGTTAGTCCATTCTCTGTACGAATGCTAATAAAAAATTCTGAATCACAGTGAACTAAACAGAATAATACCAAAACTCACTGTTCCAGATATTATTACAAAAGTGTTATTCAGCTTTGGGAGATACAAAAATATATGAGATTTAGAAAATGATCTTAGGTTCTGTCTACAGTGTTCCCTAGGTTTGAAGAACTTCCTGGGGAGGAAGTCTGGGCATGTCTGGTTTGCATAGTCCCAGGGATTCTCAGAAGGTTTATATCCTAAGGTTTTTATACCTAAGAAGAACAGTATCTTCAAGGAAATTGAATCTTGAAGCCCTTAGGATGTGCTTACCCAAAGCCTACAAACCTCTTGATGAAGGACCCTCCTGAGTATCAGACTATTCCGCTTTATAAAATAGAAGATTTTGGTGTATATGCAAAAATATTATGTCTTAGAAGTCTTATATTTCAAATCCTCTTTGGATCATAAATTGCTTGAACTTTTGTGGAATAAATATTGGGTGAATATGCTGAACTCGTCTAGCTTGACTTTGCCACCAGTCAGGTCTTTGATTTGTCTGAAAAGAGAGAGCACAGAAGCCCTGCTGGGACAAGGAAGTTTTATGTTGGGTTTAGAAACACATGACCAAAACCCAGAAGACATACTTGCTAAGGTTAGTTGAGACTGCTATAAAACGACCGTGAAAGCCATCTATGGATTAGTGTCTCACGTTGTTAAGAATAAACTCTTTAGGGGCACCTGGGTGGCTCAGTCTGTTGAGCGTCCGGCTTTGGCTCAGGGCATGATCTCAAGGTTTGTGAGTTCGAGCCCCGCGTGGGGCTCTGTACTGACAGCTCAGAGCCTGGAGCCTGCTTCAGATTCTGTGTCCCCCCTCTCTCTCCGCCCCACCCCTGCTTGTGCTCTGTCTCTCCCTGTCTTTCAAAACTGAATAAGCATTAAAAGATTTAAAAAAAAGAAAAAGAAAAACTCTTTAATCAAATTAACATCTCTTAATCACTCAGCAGTACTTTCATCTAGAGGTCACCATGAGAGAAATATTCAAGGAACACTTGAAACCAGTTACCAAATCTCAGATGTGGTATAGTAGAAGTATAAAGGTACTCTCAAGTGTCCGGAATATTAATATTTTGTAATAAAACTCTTTAAAATAGTAATTAAAAAAAAAACCAAACCTGGGGTACTGCGCAGCTTCAGGAGCTAAGATCTGTATGTCCTACTGAGCTGAGCAGCCACAGTGATACATACAGTTTGTTTCACATCTGAAATATTTACAATGCTGACCCTCAAGAGAAAATTAAATGAGGTAACCAGAACCAGTTAAAATTGGTGAAGGTGCTAAATTAACTATGTTATAACAAAATCGGTGACTGCCGGGACACATTTTGAAAGAGGGTATAGGGATACAACTTGGGTCTGAGACTACCATACAGCCTATCACCTCTTCCCTTATCTGGAAAGCATGACAGACTCTAAGACCTCACACTGTGATTTTTGTCAAAAACTACCTGAAAATGCCAACTGCTACCTTGGAGGTCAGCATTTTATTGAACCTCTAATTCTTTTCTTTCTGTTTCCCTCCATGAGCATCATTGCATTTAGGTTGCAGTAAGAAAGAGAAATACTATTTATTCATTCATTCGTATATGAAGCAATTTATAAAACTTGAAGAATGTTATAAATACTGTTAAAATGAGATGATCATTTACATAATTTTGATTCTAAAAATGGTGAATTTATTCAACCTAGTTCTTTGAACGTGGTCTACGTGCAAAATAGCAATTCTATCTAAAAAACTATGTAGTGGGATTTCATCCAGTGTTGCCTCTTGCCTGAGAATGTTGAGAAGAGATGATGGCTCACTTAATCATTTTCCGATATTCAGGATCAGCTATTAGAAAATATAAAAAGATGGGAAAAAAAGAGAATATAAGCTAAAGAATAACAATGCAGTTAACTTGGCTTAACTATAATTCCAACCCTCTGCAGACCTGGAGTGTATAAATGAAATAGATTCTATAGGATAGGTGTAAGATGGTAGGTGGTGTTACGGATTGAGTTGTGTCCCCTAAAAATTCCTTTGTTGATATCCTAATTTCCAAAGTGACTGGATTTGGACATCAGATCTTTATGGAAGTAATTAAGGTCAAATGATATCATGAGAGTGGGACCCTAATCCTATAGGACTGGTGTCCTTATAAGAAGAGAGATATAAGGGATGCACATACACAGAAAAAAAGACCAGACCATGTGAGGACACAGAGGAGGCCACTTGTAAGCCAAGGAGACAGGCATCAGGGAAAGGAAAACTCACTATCTTGGTGTTGGACTTCTAGCCTCTAGAGACTTGAAAAAACAAACGTCTGTAGTGTAAGCCACCCAGTCTGTGGCATTTTGTAATGATGGCCCAAGCCTACTAAGGCAAAGTCCATGGATGACCCCATGTATTCCCCCCTTTATCCTGCACATGTTGCCTCACTGTCACACCTTCCATTGTTCCTAAGGTACATTTGGTATTCATTTTTGTGGACATTTGATAACAGCTGGTATTCCTGTCTTGTCTCCTGTTGTTTACACTGACTTCATCCTGAACTCCTACGTAGCTACTAGGGGGTCTTGGGCTACTTCTAAAGCAATTAACAGGGGATGGAAAAATGCCTCTAACCTGTGGGATGTATTTTGACACCAGAGCCACAGTGGTGCTTCCTGGCCCTCTCACTGTTCTTTGAGACACTCTGAAGAGACACTTTTTTATTTGCCTTCTTTTTATTATAGTCCACCTCTCCCCAGAAGTCTGCTGCCAAAACCTGGGTAAAACTGGAATTTTATTATTCCAACTTAAAAACCATCTCAGCATAATGTTATAACCAACCAAATACCACTCCAAAGCCTTAAAGATATTGCAAGTCTTCTTGAGATATACTTGACAAAGAACATGTTAGTTTCAGGAGTACAGCAAAATGGTCCAATATTTGTGATCACTACTAGTTAACATCCATCATCACACATATTTACATTGTTTTTCCTTGCAATGAGAACTTTTAAGATCTACTCTCAGAGCAACTTTCAAATATGCAATACGGTATTATTAACTGTGGTACCTGCTGTACATGGAATCCCCATAAATTATTTATTTTACAACTGGAAGTTTCTACCTTTTGATCACCTTCACCCCTTTTACCTACCCCCAGCTTTCTTTTCAGAGTCAACATGTGAGATCATGCAATATTTGTTTTTCTCTGACTTATTTCATTTAGCATAACGTGCAAAGTTCCATTCATGTTGTCACAGATGGCAAGGTTTCATACTCTTTTATGGCTGAGCAGTATTCCATTGTGTGTACATGTGGGTAGTGTGTATGTATATGTATATATGTGTGCGTGTGTATACATATGATACGTATATAAATATATGTAAATCTTCTTTATACATTCATCCATTGACAGACACTGAGATTATTTCCATATTTTGATTATAGTAAATGTTGCAGTGAACATGGGGGCATACATACCTTGGGTACACCAACATATGAGTTGGTGCTTTTGTTTTCTTCAGATAAATACCCAGAAGTGGATTTGCTGGATCGTATGGTGTTCTATTTTTATTTTTTTGAGAAACTTCCAGACTGTTTTCCATAGTGGCTAGACCAATTTACATTCCCACCAACAGTGCTCTTTAGCCACATCCTAGCCAACAATGTGATTTATTGCCTTTTTAATAATAGCCATTCTAAGAAATATGAGTTGATATCAGTTTGCATTTACATGATGAGTAATGATGTTCACCATCTTTTCATGTACCTGTTCTCTATCTGTGTGTTTTCTTTGGAAAAATGTCTATTCATATTCTCTACCCATTTTTTAATTGGATTTTTTTTTTGCTATTGATTTGTATGAGTGCTTTACATGTTATGGACAGTAGCATCCTATCAGATATGATTCACAAATGTTTTCTCCCATTCATTATGTTGCTTTTTTATTTTGTTGGTTCCCTTTGCTGTACAGAGTTTGTCTAGTTTGATGTAGTCTCACTCATTTATTTTTGCTTTTTTGGTCTTTGCTTTGGGTGTCAGGTCCAAAGAATTATTATTAAGAATGATGTTAAGGAGCTTATCACCAATGTGTCTTCTTGGAAATTTATTATTTCAGGTCTTGCGTTCAAGTCTTTCATCTATTTTGAATTAATTTTTGTGTATGATCAAGATAGTGGTCAAGTTTCTCTTTTGCATATGCTGTCAAGTTTTCCCCACACCATTTATTGAAGAGACTGTCTTTTCCCATCGTGTATTTTTGGCTCTTTTGTTTTAAGTTAATTGACCATATATATATGGATTTATTTCTGGGATTTCTATCCTACTCCATTGATCAATGTGTCTATTTTTATGATAATACCATTCTGTTTTGAGTACTATAGCTTTGCAATATAGTGTGAAATTAGAGACTGTGATGCCTCCAGCTTTGTTCTTTCTCAAGATTGCTTTGCATCTTTTGTGGATCCATAGAAATTTTTGAGTTGTTTATTTTATTTCCGTGAAAAACACCTTTGAGATTTTGATAGGGATTTCACTGGATCTGTAGATTGCATCTGTAGAATGAACATTTTTTTAAAAAAAATTTTTAATGTTTATTCACTATTGAGAGATAGAGACAGAGCATGAGCAGGGGAGGGGCAGAGAGAAGGGGAGACACAGAATCCAAAGCAGGCTCCAGCTTCGAGCTGTCAGCACAGAGCCTGACATGGGCTCGAACTCACAAACCGTGAGATCATGACCTGAGCCAAAGTCGGATGCCCAACCGACTGAGCCACCCAGGCACCCCTATAGAATGAATATTTTAACGATATTCTTCCAATCCATGAGCATGGAAAATATTTGCATTTATTTATGTCTTCTTCAATGTATTTCATCAATGTCTTATAGTTTTCATTGTACATGTCTTTCACCTCCTTGGTTATATTTATTCCTAAGTATTTTATTCTTTTTGAAGAATTTACAATGAGCTGGTTTTCTTAATTCCTCTTTCTGATGATTCATTATTAGTGTATATAAATGCACCAGATTTTTGTGTATTGATGTTTTTATCCTGAAGTTTTACTGAATTTGTTTTGGGGTTGATTCTTAAGGGTTTTCTTTCAATAATATTATTTCATCTGCAAATAGTGACAGTTTTATTTCTTCCTTTCCTATTTGGATGCCTTTTATTTCTTTTTCTTGCCTATTTGTTCTGCCTAAGACTTCTAATATTATGTTGGATAAAAGTGGGAAGAGTGAAAATCCTTGTTTATTCCTGATTTTAGAGTAAAAGTTTTGATATTTTCACCTTTGAGTATGATGTTATTTATGGGTTTGTCATATGTGGCCTTTATTATATTGAGGAATCTTCCTTTCATACCTACTTTGTTGAGAGTGTTTATCATAAATGAATTGTTTTTGAGTTTTGTTCAATTCCTTCTCTACATCCCTTTAGATAAATGATTTTTATCATTAATTTTGTTAATGTGGTATATCACATCGATTTGCAGGTGTTGAACCATCCTTGCTCACTGGAATAAATCTCATTTGATCATGGTGTGTGATCCTTTTAATGTATTGTTAAATTCATGTTGCTAATATTTTGTTGAGAATTTTTGCATCTATGTTCATCATGAATGTTTGCCTATAATTTTCTTGTGGCATCCTCATCTGGTTTTGGTATCAGGGTAATGTTGCCCTCATAAAATGAGTTTGGAAGTGTTCCCTCCTTTTTGAAATTTTGCAAAAAGTTTAAAAAATAATGGTATTCTTTAAAATGTTTGAGTTTTTACTAAATGTTTGGTAGAATTCACCAGTGAAACCATCTTGTCCTTGATTTTTTTTATTGGGAGTTTTTCAAATTGCAGACTCAATTTCCTTACTAGTAATTGGTTTGTGCAAATTTTCTATTTCTTCATGCTTCAGTCTTGTTAGGTTTAATGTTTCTAGGTATTTATCCAGGTATGACTTCTAAGTTGTCCTATTTGCTGGTATATAGTTATTCATATTAGTCTTTTAGAACTCCCTCCCTTTTTTTCCCTGGGGTAATAATTGTAGTATCTTTAATTTCATTTCTGATTTTATTTGAATCTTTGTGTGTGTGTGTGTGTGTGAGTCCAGCTAAGTGTTGTTAATTTTATCTTTTCAAAAAGATAAGCTTTTAGTTTCACTGGTATTTTCTTTATCTTAGCCTCTCATTTATTTCTGCTCTGATTTTTATTACTTCCTTCTTATATTATTTATTAATTACATTTAGACTTAATTTGTTCTTCTTTTTATAGTTCTTTGAAGTTTTAAGTTAGGTTGTTTATTTGTGATTTTTTTCTTATTTTTTGATGTAAGCACTTATCTCTAAGAGCTTCTCTCATAGAACTGCTTTTGCTGCATCCCATAAATTTTGGTATTTTGTATTTCCACTTCCATTTTCCTTTGTTTCATGGTATTATTTGATTTATCTTTTTTCAGTTATTCTTTGATCCATTGGTTATTCAGTATCATGTTGTTTCATCTCCACATACTTACGAATTTTCTAGTTTTTTCTCTTATAATTTATATCTAGTTTTATATCACTATGGTCACAAAAGATATTTGGTATTATTTTAGTATTAAATTTATTAAGACTTGCATTGTTGCCTAACATACTATGTATCCTAGAAAATATTCCATGTGTGTTTTAGAAGAATGTGTAGTCTGCTGGTTTTGGATGGAATGTTCTGAATATATCTGTTACATCCATCTGATCTAATATGTTAAGGCCAATGTTTCTTGGTTGATTTTCTGTCCAGATTATCTATCCACTGATGAAAGTAGAGTATCAAATTCCCTACTATTATCATATTGCTATTTATTTCTCTCTTTAGGCCTGTTAACATTTGCCTTATATATTAGGTGCTTCTATGCTGGATGCATAAATATTTACAAATGTTGTATCCTCTTTTTTGATTGATCCATTAATCATTATGTAATAACCTTATTTGTCTCTTAGTAGTGTAGTTTTCAAATCTACTTTGCCTAGGGATGCCTGGGTGTCTCAGTCAGTTAAGTGTCTGACTTCTGCTCAGCTCATGATCTCATGATCATGGGTTCCAGCCCCGTGTTGAGCTCTGTGCTGACAGCTCAGAGCCTGGAGCCTACTTTGGATTCTGTGTCTCCCTCCCTCTCTGCTCTTTCCCTGCTTAAGTTCTGTCTCTCTCTCTCAAAAATAAGCATTAATATCTATTTTGCCTGATGCAAGTATAGCTATCTCAGCTTTCTTTGGTGTCTATTTGCTTGGAATATCTTCTTCCATCCCTTCACTTCCACTTTCAGTTTGTGTGTGTTCTTACATCCAAAGTGAGTCTCTTGTAGGCAGCACATAGATGAGTCTTATTTTTATTGTTGTTGCTGTTGTTGTTTTTTAACTAGTCAGTAACTGTCTTTTGATTGGAAAAAGTAGTACATTTACATTTAAAGTAATTATTGATGGATATGTACTTATTGTTACTTTGTTAGTTGTTTGTGACTTTTGTAGTCCTTCTGTTTCTTATTTTCCTCTTCGTTATTTGATGATTTTCTGTACAAGTATGTTTAGATTCCCTTCTTTTTATCTTTTGTGTATCTACCATAGGTTTTTTGCATGTGGTTATCATGAGGTTGCAAGTCTTTATTTGAAATCTCCTAATGAAGAAAAGAAGACATTGTGTGGAGACGGAATTTCATCACAAAATCTATTACAAAACTTCCTAAGAATCTTTTTTTATTCTTTTTTCCCCAGATTTCAATAACATATGGTAAATTACTTGTTTTTAAAAAAATGTTAGCATAGTGAGCCTGATACTGCTATTCTTAGAAAGACCTGCTCACAAGTTTGGCTGTTATCTGTTACCTTGGATTTCAGGAATGTTCCCACCACCCTACCTTATAAAAATGGCTCACTATGCCTAAACTGTTTGTACAAACATTAAGGTTTATACTAAATAACTGCTTTCTTTTGGGGAGTCTGAAATTTATGCCAGGCAGAGGATGTCTGTGACTAGCCACCAGTAAAAACCCAGGGCACTAATCTCTAATGACCTGTCACAATTTGTTGCTGGAGCAATTAGCACACCCTGTTCAACTCCAGTCAGAGAGGAGGCTTTAGAGCTTGTGCCTGATTTCCTCTGGATTTTCCCAATGTGCGTTTTCCCCCCTTATTTTCCTTTGTGTATCTTTATTATATATATAAAAATAATTACAATAAGTACAACTACATAGAGGTTCTCCTAGAGAATCATTAAACCTGGGAATGCTCTAATCTCTTTTTTCTCATTTTCCTACTGAAACTTTAGCTGTGCTATTCAAATTCTACACGCCTTTTAAAATAAAAATTAATTGACAAAATGACATTATCAAAAACAATGAAGTAGGAAACCTAAACATTCCTTTCACAAAAGCAATAATTGGGTTTCTGGAATCTAATCAAGAACTTACCACAGCCTAGGGAATGCTCAGTGAAGAAAGAATAGCTACATTTCAGTAAGAGAGCTCTGTGTTGTTTAACTTCCCTGCTACCATTACCTACTCTCTAGCAGAATGGATAACAATGAGATCCAACTATATAGAGTCGATAACAGACTCACATCAGATACAAAGACACAAATAGATTGAAAGTGAAAGTATGAGAAAGCATAATAGCCAAAACATAATCCACATATTCCACTGTCTCACTCTTTAGTTGATGTTCTTAGGCAATGTTGAATTGGGGTGGAAACAACCCAAAGACCATCTACTGATTAATGGATAAACAAAATGTCATGTACCCATACAATGGGATATTATTCAGCCATAAAAGGGAATGAAGTACTAAAGCATGCAGAGCATGAACAAACCTTGCAAACAGTATACCAAGTGAAAGAATCCAGATTAAAAAGGCCACATATTGTATGATTCCATTTTAATAAAATATACAGAAATAGTAATATGTATAGAAATAGAAAGCAGACCCATGGTACCCAGGGGTTGGGAGTTGGGGGAAGAGTGGGAATTAATTGACTACTTGATGAGCATAGGTTTCATTCCGGGGTAAAGAGAAGTTCTGGAACTAGATAATTATGATGGTTTTACAACATGGTAGGTATAATACAAGCGACTGAACCGTCTATGGTTAAAATGTTGAGCTTTAGGTTATATGAATTTTACCCCAGTATAAATAATATAATTTAGCTTCTCTTAGCTTCTTTCAATTCTCCTCTTCCTCTAATCATGATTCAATAATCACCATAAAGTTTTGGAAAGTAATAATATTAACAACAATAATAAAAACTAACATTTTAGGTACTTACTCTGAGTCATACATTCTTTTTTAATTTATTCTTTTATGTTTTTAATTATTTTTGAATGGGAAAAGATACAATATAATTTTTGAGTATAGTTGACATACAATGCTACACTGGTTTTACGTATAGAGCTTAGTGATTTGGCAAGTTTATACATTATGCTATGTTCACCACATGTATAGCTACCATTTGTCATTATACATCACTATTATAATATTATTGACTGTATTCCTTATGCTGTGACTTTTATTACTGTGACTTATTTATTCTGTAACTAAAGACCTGTATCTCCCTATCTATTCCACCCTTTATGCCCATTTCCCCATGCCCTCCCTTCTGAAAACCACCAGTTTATTCTCTGTAGGTCTGATTCTGCTTTTTGTTTGTTCTCCTTTTTTAGATTCCACTTATGAGTGGAATCATATAGTACTTGTCTCTACCACCATGACTTATGTCACTTAATACCCTCTAGGTCCACCCAAGTTGTCTCATATGGCACAATCTCATCCTTTTTTTTATGGCTAGGTAGTATTCTTTCGTGTGTGTGAGGGGTGTATGGGTATATCACACTTTCCTTGTCCATTCTTCTATTGATGAACACTTAGATTGCTTTTGTATCTTGGATATTGTAGATAATGCTACAATAAACATAAGGGCGTATACATCTTTTCAAATTAGTGTTTTCATTTTATTTAGGTAAAAACACAATAGTAGAATTATTATATCATGTACTATTTTTACTTTTAATTTTTTGATGAATCTACATAGTATTTTCCACACTGGATGTACCAGTTTGCAGTCCATTCAACAGTACACAAGGTTCTTTTTTCTCCACATCCTTGCCAACACTTGTTATTTCTTGTCATTTTTGATCGTAGCCAAGTGTAGCGAAGTGTAAAGTGATACGTCACTATGGTTTTGATTTGCATTTCCCTGATGATGAGTGATGTTGAGGATCTTTTCAGGTGTCTGTTGGCCATTTGGATGTCTTCTTTGGAGAAGTGTCTATTCATGTTCTCTGACCGTTTTTTAATTCGATGGTTTGTTTTACTTGGTGTGTATTTAAATCCTTTATATATTTTGGATATTATCTCTTTATCAGATATATCATTTACAGATATCTTCTTTCATTCAGTAGGCTGGTTTTTGTTTTGTTGATTGTTCCCTTTACTGTGCAAAAACTTTTTTTTAAGAATATTTTTAAGACTAAGAGCACATGGGAGAAGGAGGGAGACAGAGAATCCCAAGCAGGCTCTATATTGTTAACGCAGAGCCTGACGTGAGGCTCAAACTCACAAACCATGAGATCATGACCTGAACCCAAATCACAAGTGAGACACTTAACTGACTGGGCACCTGGGTGCCCCTGTGCAAAACCTTTTTATTGTGATGTATTCCCAATTGTTTATTTTTGCTTTTATTTCCCTTGCCTTGTTAGGCAGAGTCAAACAGTAGGTAAGCAGTAGCACTTGGACCCAAACTAAGAAAAAACTGCATTCTGAACACTTTTTTTTTTATAATACTGTCTTCCTAGGCAAGAGGAATCATGGTGAAACTGCATGTGTGGGTTTTAATATTTTTTCACACTATAAATTCCTAAGGTTCTAGTCAGAGAATAATCTGAGGGATAGGTGCAGAGATTTGCTAAAAGTCATTACTCCCTTTTGACACCAAAAAATCTTTGAAGCAAGTTTGTATGCAAAGAGTGTCACCTCTTAGAGTAAGCTTTTTCCCATGATACACATCCATGGAGTGAGTGGCCTTTGATCAAGAGCTTTAGGATCTCAGTGGTCAGACTAGTGAGAAAGAACGCAGCCATCTTCTGTCAAAGATCTTATTGCTTTACCTATGAAGTTTCTGGAGTCACCAGGAACTGTTGTATTAATTCTACAAAACTTCCACCACATGCAAAACAGATATGCACATAACAGGTAGAGAATGTGTGTGTTAATAGCAGCGACATCGACAATAGCCAAACTATGGAAACAACCCAAATGTTCGTTGACTGATGAATGGATTAAGAAGATGTGGTATATGTATACAATGGAATACTGCTTGGTGATGAACAAGAATGAAATCTTGCCATTTGCAACAATGTGGATGGAACTAGAGTGTATTATGTTAAGCAAAATGAATCAATCATAGAAAGAAAGATATCATATGATTTCACTCATGTGGAATTTGAGAAATAAAGAGACGAACATAGGGGAGAGAAAGGGAAGGCAAAATAAGATAAAAACAGAGGGAGGCAAACCATAAGGGATTCTTAAATACAGAGAACAAACTACGGGGGATAGGCTAGATGGGGGATGGGCATTAAGGAGGGTACTTTTGGGATGAGCACTGGGTGTCATATGTAAGAGATGAATCACTGGGTTCTACTCCTAAAGCCAAGACTATACTCCTTCTTAACTAACTTGAATTTAAATAATAATAATAATAATAATAATATATATACACACACATACATATATATACATACATATATATACATATATATGTATGTATATATATGTAAATACAATAAAAAGAGTTGGGACATGGGATAAGCACACTGAAGTTGGGCTTCCATATTTAAAAGAAAAAATAAAGACACACATTCCATATAAAGAAATTATGTTGTTTTTTAAACATAAATAATCAATTACAGAAAATACCAGGGCACAGTAAACAGCAAGTGGGATATAGAGGCTGATGGGGTTGGGATAAAGACCAGGCTCAGGTACGTATGAGCTGCATGACATTGAGTAATTTATTAACTTCCAGGTTTCCTGATTTATAAACGTGGGAGAAACCTACCCCTTAGGAGTGTAAAGATTAGAGATAATAGGTTCACAGATCCAAACAGACTGCCTGGCGTAAAGTGGATACTGTCCCTAAGACTGCACGCTGAAAAAAAAAATCAAACTTGGGAATAGTAGGCCTCACTAACTTATGTCTAAGTTAGACCCTTTCTCAGAGCATGAAGGCCTAAATAAAATTCCCTGTAATGAATACTTGTTATCTTGGAAACACAATGACCTAGTTTGAAGGACACTTCATAAACATGAATGAAACTAACTAGTGTTAAGAGAAGTGGGAGATGTACAACAGAAAACCTCGTATAACCAATAAGTGTTTTCAGAAGAGGAAGATGTTATTATCCAGCTGGAGAATCAGGAAAGGCTTTTGGAAAGAAGTGGAGAACATAGATAAGACCAAAGTAGTGAGTATTTCAGTCGGGGAAGCTACTTGAGCAAGTAATAAGAAGTTGAAGAGTGAGTGGCTTGAGTAATTGAGTTTGGCTAGAGCCAAAAATTTGTAAATGAAAGATAAAAAGGCAAAACGGAAATGCATAAGGGCAACATTCTGGAGAGCCTTGCCTGCTAGGCAAGTGTTCAGGCTTTATCCAACAAGCAGAGCTGAAAGTTTGAGCCTTAAGTTGTAGGGAGTTGAGAGAAATGACGGTGAAATGGACAAAGGCCTGTTTATGTAGAACACCCTTTCACAAACTCAAGGTTCTGTACATCTGGCCCTACTCAATTAGGATTCCATGAATCAAATCTCTGCAGGTCACAAGAATTATTTTAAAATATGTAATGAATGCTTGACTAAATGTATACTCAGGTTAGAATTCATCATATAAATTGGGTGCTGAGTTAGCACTGAACTGTCTGGACATAGAAATAGTCTCCTCCCTTCCTGAGTTTTTTTTTTTAATATCAAGGAAATATTCATAATTGATCTTTCCTTATTTTTATTCATGAGCCACAATTGACACCCATCTGAAATTCTGGCAATGTCTCTGTCACTCTTAATGATGCAGCTGAAGTGAAACACTTACTTAGTAAAAACCTGTAGTTAACTTCTCCTCATTGCTGTCCTTGCTTAAAGTGTGTCCACAGGGTGAGAGTGTTGCTCTAGGAGGTTGAAGGAAAGTACTTGATGGAGTAACGCTTAGAATTCAATTTCTCCTGCTTGGTCCTCTCTTCTATTTATTTGCTGTCTGTGGATCCTTTCTCGTTTGCGCTTGCGGTATTTACCATTACTAATTCCAGCTTCTGTAATCCTCCCTCTCTTTTATACACATTTTATTAGCCAACTCCCTTGTTTCCATGCCAGTGGGGGAACAGTAGAAGTACAAAGAACCCAAAGGTCATTTGCTTTTAGTTTTGCAAGGCTAGGTTATTTTGTTAAAAGTAGACTTACTTTATTTTACTTAGGAGTATATAAATATTGATTAGCATTGCCTGAAAAGCACCAGCTGGATAGTAGGACAGTGGAATAAATGGGTTATGCACTCTGCTGTGAGACAAGGTGGACTAGCCGTGGATTAATAATCTGCTATGAATAAACTTTTAAGTAGGTAAAAGATATTTAGAGATTGATCAGAAATGTATGTGCCCAGAAAAAAATGTTAATTCATTTAGATTATTATTATTTTTTTTCAAATAAGTAGTTAAAATATTTATGGCTTTCTTCTCTCTAAATAGAATATAATGGACTTCCAGTTCTGAACCATCACACATAGGACAGGACTAAGGACAGGCATCCATATGCATCTTCCTAAATGCCTAAAAACACACCTTCACATGAACATTACCTTATCATCTCAAAATCACCTCGTTCTAAACGAAGCAGAGCATTGTACCTCTAGAAGCAACTGACAATCTCAACCTCTTCAATTGTCCAAACTAAAGATCACTCTGCATTATTTTCCTTTTTCAGCAATCTGTGCTGAGGGCATTCCTTTTCACGACTAAATTTGAATTCAGAGCCAACAAATGTCACTCTATGAAATATACATGAGGATCAAGGTTTCCAATTCCACATGTAAGAAGCTCCAACCTAACAAGTAAAAAGCTGAACAGATGGAAAAATCAACAACCCTTCTAAGATCTGTAAGAAAAGAGGGGACACAGGGCAATAGTGGCCCCTAAGATTGGACACACCAAACAGAATAACAATTTATTGAAACAGAGACAAGTAGAAATCATTGCAGGAACCAGTGCTCGATAGGAAAACCTGAACTATGATTGTAGAATTGCTGTAGGTTCAGTGTAGACAACTCTGAGTGTTAAAAACTCCAAGGGGAGCCCCATAATTTTATGAGATTTACCAGCAGGTAAATCTGTGAGCTGGATCAGGTAATCAAAGTACATATTAGAGAAAAATCCTCTTGTGTTTCTGGCAGGGAATGGGGAAAGAGGACCATTTTGAAATGTGCCAGGGTACTTTGTTCTTCTTAACAAGTACTGCCCTCAGGAGAAACTACTTAAGTGAGGGTCTGACCTCTTAGGTTATTATCAGGGCCTAACTGATTTGGGGAAAGGGAATACCTAGGTCCACTTTACTCTGGCCATCCTGGGGAATACATGTGGATCTCACAGTCCAGAAACAGAGGTTCACTAAAGGACTGAGCACCTAATCATAGGACTACAGACCATTTTTTTCTTTCTTCACGCCTCAACCACCACATTACTAAAGACCTATTTACAAAAGTTCTTTTTATTCAGTACCTCATGCTGTTATTTAAGAAAAAATTATGAGACATAATAAATGGAAAAAAAAGAAAAAATTTGAAGGGTGATGACAAACATCAGAACCAGACATCACAGGGATGTTGGAATGATCAGACTGGGAATTTAAAATAATTATGATTAATATGCTAAGGTCTCTAATGCATAAAGTAGACAGCTTGGTAATGCTGACCTCACAGAATGAATTTGGAAGTTTTCCTTCCTTTTCTAGTTTTTTTTTTTTTTTTTTTGATAGTTTGAGAAGAATAGGTATTAACTCTTGAAATCATTGGTAGAATTCACCTGTAAAACCATGTGGCCTCATACATTAGTTTGTTGGGAGTTTTTTGATTGCTGATTCAATTTCTTTGCTGGTTATCAGTCTTTTCAAGTTTTCTATTTCTTCCTTTTTCAGTTTTGGTAGTTTATATGTTTTTAGGAATTTATCTATTTCTTCTAGGTTGTCTAATTTGTTGGCATACAGTTTTTCATATAATTATTTTCTTATAATTGTATTTCTGTCATGTTGGTTGTTATTTCTCCCCTCTCATTTGTAACTTTTAGTTGGGTCCTTTTTATTTTCTGATAAGTCTGGCTAAATATATATTAATTTGATTAATTTTTTTCAAAGAACCAGCTCCTGGGTTCATTGAGCTATTATTTTTTTAGTCTCCTTATCATTTATTTGTGCTCTAATCTTTATTATTTTATTCCTTCTGCTGGCTTTAGGCTTCATTTGTTGTTCTTTTTCTAGCACCTGTAGATATAAAGTTAGATTGTTTGAGATTTTTCTCGCTTCTTGAGATAGGCCTGTATTTGTATATACTTCCCTCTTATGACTGCTTTTGCTGCATCCCAAAAGTTTTGGAATATTATTCTTTCATTTTCATTTGTGAAATGAAAACTGCAGTTTTTGTCATCTTTCATTTCCTGGTTGACCTATTCATTGTTCAGTAGCATGTTGGTTAGCCTCCCTGATACCAAAAGCAGACAAAGACTCCACTAATAAAGAGAACTGCAGAATGATGAACATATATGCAAGAAATATCAATAAAACACTAGCAAACTGAATGCAACAATATATTTTTAACTGGAGGGAGGGACCAAAATAGAGCAGCAGGGAAGTTCTCTGTTTGTCTCATCCCTGAAATGCAGCTAGATCAGCACTAAACCATTATGCATATCT
The DNA here is from genome assembly GCF_014898765.1 of Herpailurus yagouaroundi. Classification (NCBI taxonomy): domain Eukaryota; kingdom Metazoa; phylum Chordata; class Mammalia; order Carnivora; family Felidae; genus Herpailurus; species Herpailurus yagouaroundi. The sequence goes on from NW_024412415.1 coordinate 3,177,531, forward strand.
AGAAAATTGATCTGAGGATTAACACAACAATCTGCATAACTTGAGCCTCAGAACTTGGCAGGTACACGGCGTGGAGAGGTGAACCGAGGGAGAGAGAAGCCATGGAGGGTAGGGAGCTGTTTTCGTTTGCAGAAAGAGGATGGAGATGAGGGAGAATATAGGAAAAGCACTCTCCCTGAAACCAGCTTGGGAGAAAGAGTAGAAACAACACAAGGGACTGAACAAGGAAGAGGAAAAGGAGAAAGGAGAGGGTGTCAATACCATTAGGACTCTATAAATAGGAGAGCACAGAATTGCAAACTCCACAGCTCAATACCTGACGGTGCTCTGGTGGGAAGGGCGAATCCCCAGGAGCAGAGAGCTACATCTGAGGGGTCCTTGGGTCACATAAGGGGTGGCAGTTCCCTTGCCGGGAGGACATTTTGTAGAGGCCAAGCAGCATCTCCACAGGCAAAGGTCCCAGCAGACCCAGAGAACAGCCATGTTTGCTGGTGTTGGAACAAGGACACTAGGGTGCAGCAAAGCCTGGCACCAGATGTGTGTTGTCATTTACCATAGTCCCCGAACTGCTGCTGCTACACAATTGTGCGAACTTTTTCAGGAGACTGGCACAGGGCTATAGTCTCTGGGCCTCTCCAGTGGTGTGCCACTGGGGCACCTGGGTGGCTCAGTTGGGTAAGCATCTCACTTCAGCTCAGGTCATGATCTCATGGTTCGTGGATTTGAGCCCCGTGCTGACAGCTCAGAGCCTGGATCCTGTTTCAGATTCCGTGTTTACCTGTCTCTTCCCCTCCCCCACTCAAGCTCTGTCTTTCTCTGTCTCAGAAATAAACATTAAAAAAATAAAAATGAAAAAACAATAATGGCATTTACATTAGCACCCCAAAATGAAGTACTTAGGTATAAATCTAACATGATCCAAATAAGATCTATATAGGGAAAACCATAACACTTTGATGAACAAAATCAAACAAAAAAATAGAATAAATTAAGATATATTCCATGTTCATTAGTAGGAAGTCTCAATATTGTTAAGGTGTCCGTTCTTGCCAATGTAATGAGTCAAAATCCCACCAAGTTATTTTATGAATATGAATAAACTGATTCTAACATTTATATGAGGCAAAGACCCAGAATATCCAAAGCAACATTGAAGAACAAACTGAGAACACTGACACTATCTACCTCAAGACCTCGTACAAAGCAGCAGTACAGTGTGGTATTGATGAAAGAACAGATAAATAGATAGATGCAAAAGAGTTCAGAAATAAATCCACATACATATTCAAATGATCTTTGACAGAAGAGCAAAGGCAAAAGCAATACAGTGAAGCAAAAATAATCTTTTCAACAAAAGATGCTGGAACTATTGAACATACACATGCAAAAGAAAAACTATCTTGACAAAGACCTTACGCTTTTCACAAAAATTAACTCAAAATGGATCAGAGGCTTCCATATGAAACACAAACCTATAAACTTCTTAGATGATAATGTAGGAGAAAATCTAGATGACCTCAAGTGTGCTGACGATGCTTTAGATACATTAATGACACTTGCCATGAAAGAAATAATTGATCAGCTAGGCTTGAAAACTTAAAAATTTCAAAATTTCTCTGTGAAAGACAATGTCACGAAAATGAGAAAATAAGCCACAGACTGGGGGAAAATATTTGCAAAAAGACAAGTGTGATTCAGAACTGCTGCACAAAATGCAAAAAGAACTCTTAAAACTCAGCGATAAGAAAACGAACAACCCAATTAAAAAACGGGCTGAAGGCCTTAAACACCTCACCAAAGACAATATACAGATGGCAGATAACCATATGAAAAGATGCTTCCCATCTTATATCATCATGGAAATGCAAATTGAAACAACCAGTTACCACTAGACACCCTTTAGAATGACCCAAATCCAAAACATTGACAATACTGAATGCCGACAAGAATGTGGAACATGAATTCTCATCCATTGCTGGTGGGAATACAAAATAGTACACTTTGAAAGTCAGTTTGGTGGCCTCTCACAAAGTAAATATCAACTTAAGATATGTTCCAGTAATTGGTACTCCTCACTCTTTACCCAAAGGAATGGGAAACTAACGTCTACACAAATACCTGCACATGGATGTTAATGGCGACATTATTTATGATTGCCAAAACTTGGAAGCAACCAAGATGTCCTTGAGTAAATGAGAGGATAAATTAACTATGGTACTTCCAGACAATGGAATCTTGTTGAGCCCTAAAAAGAAATGAGCTGACAAACCATGAAATGATATTCAGGGAACTTCAATGTATATGACTAAGTGAAAGAAGACAATCTGAAAAGGCTACTTACTCTGTGATTCCAACTATGACATTCTGGGAAAGGCAAAGCTATAAAGACAGTAAAAAGATCAGTTGTTGCCTGGAGTTGAGGGGTCAGGAAGAGATGAATAGGGAGAACACAGAGGATTTTTAGTGCAGTGAATATACTCTGTATGATACTATACTGATAAGTATGTGTAATTATGCATTTGTCCAAATTAATCAAATGTTCAACACTAAGAGTGAGTCCTAAGGTAAACTACAGACTTTGAGTGATAATGATGTGTCAGTGTGGGTTCACCAATTATAACAAATGTACCACTCTGGTGAGAGGTTGATAATAGGGAAGGCTACACACATGTGTTGGAGCAGGGAGTATAAGGGAAATCTCTGTAGCCTCCTCTCCGTTTTGCTGTGAACCTAAACTGCTCTAAAAAGCCAATACTTTTTTGGGGCGCCTGGGTGGCTCAGTCAGTTGAACGTCCAACTTTGGCTCAGGTCATGATCTCATGGTCCATGAGTTCCAGCCTCACGTCAGGTTCTCTGCTGTCAGTGCAGAGTCTGCTTCAGATCCTCTGTCCCCCTCTCTGCCCCTCCCTCTCTGCCCCTCCCTCCCTCCCTCTCTCTCTCTTTCTCTCTCAAAAATAAATAAATTAAAAATAAATAAAAATTAAAAAATAAAACAAAAACGAATCCTTTTTAAAAACGTTAGAGAACTAGGAAAAAAATAAAAAAATAAAAAAATGTGTTTAGTGCTATTTCCCCAGCCCCTTGTACAGTGTCTGATACAGAGTAAACACATAAATTGTTCTCTGAATGACTTGAATAAATGGGTCACTGTCTGGTAAGAGCACACCACGCCAGCCATCACAGATGACAAAAATCTCTCAAAACAGAGATTAAAAACCTAGAGACTTAAAGTAATATGATGAAAGTGAGCCTGGTGATTTCTGTTGTGCATTGGAGAAAACATGGCTCATGTTGAAGATGCAGTTGTTACCTGACCCAGGATAAATCTAGCTTTCTATACTGATGACACAGTGTCACAGATATTTTGAATTTTCACTACAAGTTGGACTTGTGGACTGTGGGGTAAAATATCCTAAATTTTTAAGTGTTGGCAATTAATTTCAAAAATACTTACACACTCTTCAGGTCCATAGACTTTCTCACAGTCCATACTTTGATGATTGCTTCCCATGGTTCCAGTTAGCATGCTTCTCTGCCATTGGTATTTCCTGAATGGTGGAAGTTCCAACTAGAGGCTTGACTGGATTTGGTTTCAATTTCCTTTTCTAATAAAAATTACTTCATAAGTGGTAATCTGTATTTCTGTCAGGAGCCACACCGTGTCGAATTTTTTCTTTTTCTGATGTTTGCATTAGGGCTTAAAATTTTTGATATTCTAACCTATCATTTCTTCTTCTTTGTTGACCTGTCAGGTGAAATTTTCCTTGTCAACTCAAATAATTCTCTACATGAAATGCAGGAAAAAAATGCTTGTTTCTTTCCATTTTTTTAATCAGTCTTCAAAATAAAGTGTTGTTTTCCTGGCAGACAGAATCTGAAGCAGGCTCCAGTCTAGCAGCAAAGAGCCCAATGCGGGGCTCAAACTCACGAGCCGGTGAGATAACGACCCGAGCCAAAGTTGGCCACTTAACTGACTGAGCCACCCAGGTGCCCTGTCACATTAACAGTTTCAATATCATTATGATCTCATAGATTTAAACATATTTTTATGCCTTAGTTGTCTTCATATAATATCCCTTATTAATGTGTAAGTTGTCCTGTGTAGGCCACTGGAGCCCTAAGTTGTTTTTTGACATTTTTGTTTTGTTTTGACATGAACCTAATAGTCATGGAGAATTTTCTTATTTTTGGAAGTAATCAAATATTTTAGGCTCAGACTACAAATTTTCTCACTCAGCCCTATGAACTCTTTTATGAAAAATTTGAGCATCTTTTCATCTGGTTAAGTGCCATTTGCATATAATTTCTGCAAATTGCCTGTTTACATCTAAAGCTTTTCTTTTTTCTTTATGGCTATTGATCTTTGCTTATCTCTTTTTAGAAAATTAGAAAATGGTTTTTTTCATGTCTGGGTCAGTAGTCAAAATCCGACTTTTTGGACCAAACTGAAAGATAATATTCCCCTAAAAGATCATCAAATGGCTCTGTAGTTTAAGACTACATGTATATCATCTAACTAAAGAACTTATTCCAATATAGTACTGCTTCAGTAATTCTACTCCACAGAAGAAACTGTGTTTTGCTCAATTCCATCAAAAAATGTCCACTATTTGATTAAAATCTAAGCTGGCTTCTGGCTTCAAAGTGTTTAAAGATTTCAAAGGTTTCAACTTTGACATTATGCTAGAAAATTCTCAAATTAGGTAAGATCCCTTTCATAAGATCCGGTGGCCCCACATGGTTTGTCAGTGTGCACCCAAAGTAGGACATGTTCTCAAAGACTGATTCAGGTAAGTCAAACCTTTAGAGATGGATTTTTAGGTTAGAACAAAAGTTAATTCTTTTACAATGAGAACAGACTTACTTTTTCTTCCTTCCTTCCTTCCTTCCTTCCTTCCTTCCTTCCTTCCTTCCTTTCTTTTCTTTCTCTCTCTCTCTCTCTCTTTTTCTCTGTTTATCTCTCTCTCTCTCTCTCTCTCTTTCTCTCTCTCTCTCCATCTCTCCATCAAATCTTCTGAAGAAGCTAAAAAGAAGTCAACAGGTAATAATGATGCTTGTGAGTCAGGGTCCCAGGAAGAAGCAGATGGCACATTCCAAAGTAGGTAATTGAAGAGAATATAGTTAAAGGTCTATTTAGAGAGAAGTATGATCAGGATTTAGGGGTGACAATGGGTTGGGAAACCACCAAAGAAGTCTCAACACAATGCTATGTATACCAAATGCTTGGCCTAAAAGGTCAAAGGGAATAGCTGTGATCAGAGCCTGGTGAGGGTGGTAGTTTTACTCTCTGTCAGAGAGTCCATCTGACAGAAGCTGTGGCTTTATGTAGAGGACTACACCCTGACCCCTCTTCCTGCCCTGTAACCTTCAACCGCTACCTCATTGGCTGAGACCAAGAGGAATTTTGAGTTAAATGAACCTTGATGTACAAGCTGAGGAATGCATCCTCCTGGAACACAGAGCAAGGCAGAGAAACTGGATCTGGAGGAGACTAGTCCATGGAGTCAGAGCCCTTGGAAATTCTAAGTGAAATTTATCAATGACATGGAAAAGCCTAGAGAATGGTTCTTTCCTCAGAAGGCTCCTATCCTCCCAGCTTCAGTATCTCCCTCGCTCTGATAATGCTCACAAATGTTCATATTCTCCAACTTATCTTTTCTTAGACTTCTTTCAGACCAACCTATCTGTGCTCTTACCTTTCTCTAGACAGGTCTCAACACAACTGATTCTTCTCCAGATTCTAAGTTCATCACATTTCTGAGTTAAAGTTGAGGCTATACTCTCATTACCCAGATTGATCTTTGGAATTCTAAAGACTTCTCAGCTACATAGCATAAACAGTCTCTTGGGTGATTTTTCTGCAGATAGTTATTATAAACATTTGAATTTCTTTATTTCACTCTCAGATCCTGATGTCCTACATGGGGGAAAGAGGCTCCCTATAGATTCTAATGTTCTTCTGATGCTGTCTTTCAGACTTTTAAAAGTTTCTTCTCCCCTAAACAAACACACACACACACACACACACACACACACACATCTTTCTCATGGCATAGTTTAGTCAACAAAAGTGTTCACTGAATAAAGAGAGTGGGTGCTGAAACTACCAAGCATTGTTCTATCTTTGTGTGAGAGAAATTGAAGTCTAACTGGGAAATTTAAGATTCATAACATCACAGAAGCGAAATGCAACTTGAAATAATGCAAACCAAGGATGGAAGAGGCTAATTAGAGACTACATTTGGATTTGGGAAGAGAAAGTGCATATTGGGAAAGAGAGAAGAAAATTGTGTATACAAACACACACAAAAGTGTATGTATCAGACAACAAAATTCACCTGAAAGTGCTTGAAAACCATTAGGCAAGGGCCAGACTGAGTAAATTTAATGTTACAAGCACAAATGAGTCCGTGGAGCACAAGGCAGCTCAAGAAATCTTTTCTAAAGTTGAAAGCTGCATGATTATCCATGTTTGGGTAATGGTTGGAGACTAACTTATGATACTAACATGGAGATGAATGATGTGGGTCTCTTTGTTCCGTATAGGGCACAGGTGGTGATAAGAATGAGGTGAAGAAAAGCCTTTGTAAGGTCTCAGAGGAAAACACAAAGATGGTAACAATGTAGGAAATCACAGAACATTAAGAAGGAATGGCAAATTATGGAGTATAAGAAAAATGAGAACTTTAATTTCTCACATGGCCACCTTTAGGTTTTGATAGTCAGTATAAATGATACTTTTCACGAGTCAACTGAAACTTCATAACTGTAAGAGTATAGATATGTTATCAAAACTGAGAGCAGACAAAATAAAGTTGGCAAAGTGTTTCTTCTGAGTATATGAATTCCCCAAAGCAAAAAAACACAAAAGCAAAGGAATTCTGTAAATATGCTTAGGAGTTGCCATCTTTCATGGCAAAGAAGAATCAGAGAACAGCAGTCAGAGAATCAAGGTCCAGGAGAGTAATATATCATGTAAGTCAGGAGTGGAATGCAATGTCAAATGCCCAGAAGAAAAAATCATTGGTTTCTAAACAACAGATCATAAATATAGTGTAAGCTTTCATTTTTAAAGATTGTGTTGATTCTTTGTTTCCTGTACTAAATATAACAATAAGATTTGTTAAATATGTTGTATGCACATAAAATAATTAAGTCTACCCAGTAATTACTCAGATGATATATGGATCACAACATTCAATTTGTATTTTGCATTACAAAATCTATGAAGTACTCCACATAAGCAATCAAATTATCTTGGATCCTGATAAAATATTTTTTTTCTGAATAAATTTAAGAAATGTGATAGGTTACAATTTGAGAACTTTTAAAGTAATTATGACCAAAAAATGAGAACCATAACTTTGGGTAATTTGTGGTGATTATATGGAATGCTTCATGTACTTTAAACTTCCTTTTTAATGTTTATTTGTTTTTGAGAGGGAGAGAGAGAGACAGAGCATGAGTGGGGGAGGGGCAGAGAGAGAGAGGGAGACACAGAGTCCGGAGCAGACTCCAGACTCTGAGCTGTCAGCACAAAACCCCATGTGGGGCTCGAACCCCCAGACTGTGAGATCATGACCCGAGCCAAAGTTGGCCACTCAACCAACTGAGCCACCCAGACGCCCCTGTATTTTAACTTTTTTTAAGGCAATTTTGACTATAATTTGTTAATGTATGAAAGTGCAGTGTGTGTGTGTGTGTGTGTGCACGTGTGTGTGTGTGTGTATTAGGTCATAAAATGGAATACGTTAGGATTTTTCTTACTGGTTCTTATTGGTAGATCCTGAAGGCTAAACAGGTGACATTCATTTTCTAGTCTTTATTTAAAGAATGTTTGTTTTGCAAACAACTTTTGTTTTGCAAACTCAACTTTTTGATGTATGCTGTTGTATGTATTCTTTGAGCGGGAGGAGTTTCCTCATAAGGTCTCCCAGAACTATGTTGCCTTAAATGGTAATACAGATGTGCGATCAAACTTCATTTGAGAACATTGAAGACCATATCAGGAAGCCAAGTGATGTCAGATTATTATTCAGCATACTAAATAAACATCCATTGTAAGGAACATTAAATGGACTGGAATTGTTCCTTCAATGAAAGCAGTGTGGGAGAATTAATGAATATCTTTGTCTGCAATATGGAAAATGGTCTAAACACAAGACTGGAATAAAACTTATTTCTAATCAGGTTGAATTAAGGATAGCTATTATGTACCCAAATATAAACTCTGTAATTATGGGGGTAGTTTACATGCTTCTGAATTTATTACCTGGTAAATGCCAATCTCCTACTAGTCTTAAAAATTTTGGGGAAAATTTGAGTGAAAACTAAGGAAGGAGAGCTTCACATACAATATTATTGTCCCCGTATTTTTTACAAATAAAACAATGCTCTTAGAAACACAGTTCCAATTCTTGGGGTGCCTGGGTGGCTCAGTCAGTTAAGTGTCCGACTTCTGCTCAGGTCATGATCTCAATGGTTCATGAGTTCAAGCCCCCTGTCAGGCTCTGTGCTGACAGCTCGGAGCCTGGAGCCTGCTTCAGATTCTGTGTCTCCCTCTGTCTGCCCCTCCGCCCCTTGCACTCTGTCTCTTGCATTGTCTCAAAAAATAAACAAACATTTTTAAAAATTTTTGTTTTAAATAAAATTAAAAAAAAAAAACACAGTTCCAATTCTTTACCTAAAGTCAGTTATTCTGTTTCACGGACCCTTACATTCTTCATTACACACTAAAATTGAGTTTTGCTTTTTCTTTTTAAAATTCAAAGATAAAACACATTTAAAAAGAAAACAAAGTTACCATATGGAAGCCATGGAAGCCTAAAAGGAAAAGCTTTTTTTCATTTGAAAAGAATGTGTGTGTGTACTCTTCAAAAATAAAAGTTGTATTCATATTTTATATCCATTTTCCATTTTTGTGTTTTCCATAATGAAAGTGGCAATTTTTATTTTTTATTTCTTTTTATTACACTAATTTCAATTCCAGTGTAGTTAACATAGTGTTATATTAGTTTCGGGTCTACAATGTAGTGATTCAACACTTCTGTACATCATCACTCAATGTTCATTATGATGGATTTACTCTTAACCCCATTCACCTTTTTCGCCCAACCCCCCACTTGCCTCTCCTCTGATATGCTTTACTTAAGCAAATACCCTCAGTTATTTTTTTCAAAAAGGACATTTTTTGCTTGAAGCATACTTCAGAATACATGGTTCTAAAAGATATACACAGAACAACCCATCTAAGAAAAATAGAATATGCATTTTCTTCAAGTACATACAAAAGAATTGCCTACTTGAATCATATAAAAAGAGACAAATATTACAAATTTAAGAAGACTGAAATCATACCAAGTATATTTTCTGACCATAATAGTGTAAAACTAAAGATCAACAAAAAAACCAAGCTGGAAAACAATATAAATATTAAATATTTAATATGCAAATATTAACACACCACACAAGCAATGGGCCAAATAAGAAATTAAACAGCAAATCAAAATATGTCTCAAAATAACAAGAAAAAATATTTCAAAACCTATAGGATGCAGCAAAAGCAGATGTTAGAGTGAAACTTATGCTATAAATGCTTGTATTAAGATAAAAGCTCAAATAAACAACATTACACTACAAGGAATTAGAAAAAGAAAAAAACATAGCTGGAATTTAGTAGAGAAAGGAAACAACAAAGAAACATCAGAAATAAATAAAAAAGAGACCAGAATAAATAATAACAGAACACTGAAAGTTGGACCAATTTTTCAAAAAAACCCCAAAAAACAAATTGGCATTGCTTTAATTACATTTTTTTCAATATATGAAGGTTATTGTCAAATTGGTTTCCATACAACACCCAGTGCTCATCCCAAAAGGTGCCCTCCTCAATACCCATCACCCACCCTCCCCTCCCTCCCACCCCCCATCAACCCTCAGTTTGTTCTCTGTTTTTAAGAGTCTCTTATGCTTTGGCTCTCTCCCACTCTAACCTCTTTTTTTTTTTCCTTCCCCTCCCCCTTGGGTTTCTGTTAAGTTTCTCAGGATCTACATAAGAGTGAAACCATATGGTATCTTAATTACATTTATTAAGGGAGGAAAAGACTCAAAACCCAAATGAGAAAAGAGAAAACAATACAACAGATAACCACTGAAATACATAAGCAAGTTTTATTTATAAAGTTAAATTGATATCTTTGTGCTGGTAAAGTACATTGATAAAGCAGCCAGTATATAGCAATTTGACAATACATAAAGGCCTTGAAGAAGTTAATTCTCCTTCACTCACTAATTCTAATTCTGATAAAGAGTTTGAGGAAGTAATCCCAAAAATACGAATGCTTTATGTGTGGATGTTTATTACAGTCCTACAGTTGTGAAAAACTCCAGAAATAATACAAAGGGCCAACTATAGAGTAGTTAAGAAAACTGCCATATAGACTTGGTGGAATTGTGTTACTTCTGAATTATTATGGATTTACTACCAGGCAGTAGCTTGGGAATTATTACCATGTAATATTTTTAAATGATAAAAGCAATATAAATCAGTTTCAAAAACAGTGTTTCAGTAGATGTTTCCTGATGGATGGATGGATGGATGGATGGATGGTGAATGGATGAATGAAAGGATTTTAGATCTGGCACATTATTAATTCTTCCAGGCACTTTTTGTGTCAGTACACTTAGAACAATTAAGCACTAATTTACTGGGGATAACCACCAAATGAGATTTGCATAAAAAGAGAAAAGACTAGGGGCGCGTGGGTGGCGCAGTCGGTTAAGCGTCCGACTTCAGCCAGGTCACGATCTCGCGGTCCGCGAGTTCGAGCCCCGCGTCGGGCTCTGGGCTGATGGCTCGGAGCCTGGAGCCTGTTTCCGATTCTGTGTCTCCCTCTCTCTCTGCCCCTCCCCCGTTCATGCTCTCTCTCTGTCCCAAAAATAAATAAACGTTCAAAAAAAAAAATTTAAACAAAAAAAAAAAAAAAGAGAGAGAAAAGACTAGTCAAACACATAGTTTTTCAGTCTCTAATACAGTTTTGGCACTAGTTTTCATTGCCAACACAGAATTTTAAAATAATTAACAGTTTTATATACACTCCATAATCAATAAAAAGACAGGTCATTGATAGCACTAACAATAAAATGATTTTTTTCTATGTGCATTCTTCCTTTCAATTGCGGCATAATTGACATATAACATTAGTTTCAGATGTACAACATGATTCAATATTTGTATATATTTAAAAATGATCACTGCAGCCAATCTAGCTAATGTCTATCACCATACCTAGTTACAAAAATTATTTTTTGTGTGTGATGAGAACTTTGAAGATGTACTCTCTTAGTTACTGTCCAATATGCAATAAAGTATTAATTATAGTCACTGTGCTGTATATTACTTCCCCATGACTTACTTATTTTTTTTTTAATTTTTTTTTCAACGTTTATTTATTTTTGGGACAGAGAGAGACAGAGCATGAACGGGGGAGGGGCAGAGAGAGAGGGAGACACAGAATCGGAAACAGGCTCCAGGCTCTGAGCCATCAGCCCAGAGCCTGACGCGGGGCTCGAACTCCCGCACCGCGAGATCGTGACCTGGCTGAAGTCGGACGCTTAACCGACTGCGCCACCCAGGCGCCCCTGACTTACTTATTTTATAACTAGAAGCTTGTACCGTTTCACCCATTTAACCCATCCCCTACATCCTGCCTCTGGCAGCCACCATCTGTTCAATATGAGTTGGGTTTTCTGTGGTATTTGTTTGTTTTTATATTTTTGGTTTATATTCAATATATGAGTAAGATAGACCATATCTGTCTTTCCCGGTCTTATTTTACTTACCATAATGCTTTAAAGTCCATATATGTTGTAGCAAATGGCAATGTTTCCTTCTGTTTTATGGCCGAAAATGATTCCTCTGTGTGTGTGTGTGTGTGTGTGTGTGTGTGTGTGTGTACATACAACAGATTTTTTCTACCCATTAAGCTCTTGATGGACACGGGTTGTTTCCATATCTTGCCTGTTATTGCCACAATGACCAAGGAGGCATGTAGTTTTTTTTTTTTTTTTCAAGTTAGGGTAAATATCAGAAATAGAATTTTGAATCATATGATAGTTTATTTTTAATTTTTTTGAGGAACGTCCATACTATCTTCCAAGGTGACTGTACCAATTTATACTCATACCAACAAGGCACAAGTGTTCTCTTTTCTCCATATCCTCTCCAACACTTGTTATTTCTTGTCTTTCTGATAATAGCCATTCTAAGTAGGTGTGAGGTGATAATCTGATTGGGTTTTGATGTGCATTTTCCTGGTGCTAACTGGAAACTTTGCATGCATCTCTTGGCTATCTCTGTCTTTTTAGAAAAATACCTATTCAGATCTTTTGTCTATTTTTTTAAATGAAATATTGATTTTTTTGTTATGGACCTGTGTTTTTTATATATTTGGATATTAACCCCTTATCAGACATATGATCTGCAAGTTTGTTTTTCTCATTTAGTAGTTTGCCTTTTCATTTTATTCATGGTTTCCTTGAATACTGTTCAGAAGCTTTCTAGTTTGATGTAGTCCTACTTGGTTCTTTGGGGGATATTTTTTGCCTTTAGTTTTGGTATCAAAATAAAAAATTTTGCTACAACCGATGTCAAGGAGCTTACTGCCTATGTTTTCTTCTGGGAGTTTTGTGGTTTCAGAGCCTATATTCAAGTCTTAACCCATTTTGAGTTAATTGTTGTGTATGGTGTAAAATAGTGATTGGGCTTCATGCTTCTGCATGTGGCTGTCTAGTTTTCCTAGCCCCATTTATCGAAGAGACTGTACTTTCCTCCATTGTATATTCTTGGCTCCTTTGTCATAAATTAACATCATTAATCCACATATACATGGATTTTTTTCCCCCTGGGCCCTCTCTTTGTTCCATTAACCTATGTGCCTGTTTTTATGATAATCCCATACAATTTTGATTATTATACCTTTGTAATATACTTTGAATCAGGGAGTAGGAACTCTCCAACTTTGTTCTTTCTCAAGATTGCTTGGCTATTCATAACCTTTTGTGGTTCCATACAAATTATAGTATTTTTTGTTTTATTTTTGTAAAAAATGCCAGTTGAATTTTGATAGGGATTGCACTGAATCTGTCGATTGCTATAGGTAGTATGGACCTTTTCACAAATAATATTCTTCCCATCTGTGACCAATTAATATCTTTCTTTTCATCTGTGTCTTCAAATTTTACTTCCTTGGTTAAATTTATTCCTAGATATTTTATTATTCTTGATGCAGTTGTAAATGGGGTTGTTTTCTTAATTTTGCTTTCTGAAAGTTCACTATTAGTGTCAAGAAGTGCAAGCGATTGTCGTATATTGATTTTATTACCTGCACCTGTACAGAATTCACTAATTCCAACAGTTTTTTGATCGAGTCTTAAGGGTTTTCTACATACAACATTATGCCATCTGCAAACAGTAGCAGTTGTACTTCTTTTCTGATTTAGATGTCTTTTATTTATTTTCTTAACTAATTGTTCTGAGGAGAACTTCCAATAGTGTGTTGAATAAAAGTGATCCAATAGTGTGTTGAATGAAAGCACTAAGAGCAGGCATTCTTGCTTTGTTCCTGATTTTAGAGGAAAAGCTTGCAGCTTTTACCATTGAGTATGATGTTATTTGTGGTTTCATCACGTGTGGCCTTTCTTATGTAGAGGTATATTACCTATAAACTCAACTGAGAGTTTTTATCATAGATGGATATTGAATTTGTCAAATACTTTTTCTACATCCATGGAGATGACCATAGAATTTTTTAAAGCATATTTATGTTGACAGAAAGAGACAGAGAGTGAGAGGGAGAAAGGCAGTGGGACAGAAAGAGGGAGGGAGAGACAGAGAATTCCAAGTAGTCTCTGCATTGCCAGCCTGGGTCCCATGCAGGACTTGAACCCAGGAACCATGAGATCATGACCTGAGCCAAAAACCCAGAGTCAGATGCTCAACTGACTTAGTCAGCCAGTGTCCCAATCATATAATTTTTATGCTTCATTTTGTTATTGTGGTATATCACACAGGTGGTATATCACAAAGCACAAACTCTTAGTTTCACTGAACTTTTCTGTTGTCTTTTTAGTTCCTAAATCATTGAGTTCTGCTCTGACCTTGCTATTTCCTTCCTTCTACTAAGTTTGAGTTTTGTTTGTTCCTCTTTTTCTAGTTTCTTGAGGTGTTAAGTTAGGTTGTTTATTTGAGATGTTCCTTGTTACTTGAGGTAAGAATTTATTGCTATAACCGTATTTCTTACAACTGCTTTTGATGTATTCCATAATTTCAGTTTGTTGTGTTTCCATTTTTATTTATCTCAAGGTATTTTTAAATTTTTTTCTTCACATTTTCTCCTTGTCGGTTGTTCAGTAGTTCAGTAGCATGATGTTTAATCTCCAAATATTTGTTAATTTTTCAATTTTCTTCTTAGAATGACTTTAGCTTCATATCATTACAGTCAGAAAGATGATTGTTATGATTTCAATCTTCTAAAATTTATTGCGACCTGTTTTGTGGCCTAACATAAGATCTAACTGGAAAATGTTCCATGTATACTTGTTTTCTGTTGCTTCTGTATAGAATGTTCTGTATATATCTGTTAAGTCCTTCTGGTCTAATTTTTTGTTTTCTTGTTGATTTTCTGTCTGGATGATCTATCCATTGATGAAAGTGGGGTACTATAGCTTCCTACTGTCATCATACTGCTGTTTATCTGTTTGTTTATATTTGCTTTATGTATTTATGTGCTTCTATGATGGGTACATAAATATTTACAGATGTTACATCCTCTTGCTGAATTGACCACTATATCATTGTGTAATGCTCTTGTCTCTTTTTGCAGTTTCTGTTTTCATTGTTTGTATGTAAGTTTGTATGTTTTTATGTATGTATTAGAGGCAAGCATGTGTGTATGAGTTGGGGAGGGACAGAGGGAAAGGAATAATCTCAAACAGTGGAGCCGGATGTGGGGTTCTGTCTCAGGACAGTGAGATCATGACCTGAGCTGAAATCAAGAGTTGGATGCTTAACTGACTGAGCCACCCAGGCACCCCTGCATTTTCTGCTTTAAAGTTTGTTCTGTCTGATATAAGTGCAGCAACCCCAGCTTTCATTTGGTTTATATTTACATAGAATATTTCTTTTCATCCCTTCACTTTGTGTGTTTTCTTAAATCTGAAGTAAATCTCTTATAAGCAGCATATAGTTCGATTTTGTTTTTTTAAATCCACTCAGCCACTCTCTGTCTTTTGTTTGGAAATTTTAATTCTTTTACATTTAAAGTAATTATTGATAAGTGTGTGCTTATTGCCATTTTGTTAATTGTTTTATGGCTGTTTTGTTGTTTCTCTGTTCCTTTCATCTCCTGCCCCCTTCCTTGTGGTTTGATGGCTTTCTTTAGTTTTATACTTAGATTCTTTTCTCTTCATCTTTTGTGTCTCAACTATAGAATTTTGCTATATGATGACGAAGACTTTATATATAACAACTTGTATTTGTAACAGGCTATTCTAAGTTGATAACTACCTAAGTGCAAACATATTCTGAAGTTCTAAATTTTAGTCTTTCCCTCTATGTTTTGTTTTTGATATCACATTTTACATACTTTTAATTTGTGTATTTTTAAATTGTTGTAATTATGGTATGTTTCTTAAACTGATTTTCTCTTTTAACCTTCATGCTGGCTTTAAAAGTGATTAATCCACCACCTTTACTATATATTTACCTTTTCCAGTGAGATTTATACTTTATATATTGTTACTAATTAGCATCCTTTACTTTAAGCTTAAAGAAGTCCCTTAAACATTTCTTGTAAGGCTAGTTTAGCAGTGATAAACTTTTTTTAGATCTTGCTTGTCTGGAAAATCTTTATTTCTTCTTCAATTCTGAATGTCAACATTTCTGGGTAGATATTCTTGGCTGAAAGTTTTCTCCTTTTAGTACTTTGAATATATTGTGCCACTCCCTTCTGGCCTGCAAAATTTCTGCTGAAAAAATATGCTGATAATCTTATAAAGGTTCTCTTGTACATAACTTACTGTTTTTCTGTTGATGCTTTTAACATTCTCTCCTTGTCTTTAACTTTTGACATTTTAATTACAGTGTGTTTTGGTGTAGATCTCTTGGGTTCATCTTATTTTAAATTTCTGGGCTTCCTGGGTCTGGATGTCTGTTTCCTTCCCCAGTTTAGGGAAGTTTTAGCTATTAATTCTTCAAATAAGTTTTCTGCCTTTCTTTTCTCTGTGTCCTCTTTCTGGAACCCCTGTAATGCAAATGTCGGTCAGCTTGATGATGTATCATAGATCTCTTAAGCTATCTTCATTTGTTTCACCTTTTTCTTTTGTCTTCTCCAACTTAATGAGTTTCACTCTTTTATTTTTTAGTTTAATGTATCCTTTCTTCTGTTTCATCTAGGCTGCTACTGAACCCCTAGAGTGCAATCTGTTGTTCCATTGCTCTGTTCTTCAGCTCTGTGACTTCTATTTGGTACTTGCTTGTATTTTCCGTCTCTTTGTTGAGTTTTTCATGTGTTCATCTAGTTTCCCAAGTTCATGAGCAGTCTTTGTGAACACTATTTTAAACTCTATTAGATAACACACTATCTCCACTTTGAGGATTTTTTTTTCTGAGGTTTTATCATGTTCTTTCTTTGGAACATATTTTGCTGTTGCTTTATTTTCTTTAACTTTGTGTGTTGGTTTCTATGCATTAGATAAAACGGCCATCTCTCTCGGTCTTCAAGGAGGGGCCACATGCAGGAGATCATCCTTATTGTTTGACTCTGCCTTAGTATTGGTTGTCTCTCAAACCCTTGTGATTGTCCAAGCATCCGGTTTTATTTTTAATAATTCCAGTATTTGAGAGTGTTCCAAGACCTATTGTGTCCCAAAGGGGAGGATCTCAGTCAGTAGCTAGATGCAGGCTGATTGGAAGCTATACCCTTACATGGCAGCTTTTGAAGTATACAAATAGACACAATCCTGTGGGGCCACAGTATAAGTCCCAGTGGCCACCAAAATTAGTATTCTAGAGATGTCTATTAGAAGCAGCTACAAAAATCAAGGACCCAGACAAGGGTATAAGCTCTTTTCTGGGGGATCCTGGTGAGCTGGAGTGGGCAGAGTGAGAGCATACAGCGTGTCTGCTGCTCTCCATTCCCAGAGAATATCTATGTAGGTCCCTAGATGTGTGTCAAAATAGACTGCCCTTCTGATTGAAGTTCCTGGACAATCAAATAGACCTAATTCACTGAAAGACTGGTGTGTGTTTCAGTCTGCTGTGTGTGCAGTGCCCTGGTATTATTGCTTAATCAAGAACTGTCTCTCCGATTGTTACAGTCCCATGGGACCTAGAAACATAAGCCCAACTGGACACCAGAGCAATGAGATCAAGGAACATCCTTTGGGTGGCACCCACATAATCTGGATCATCATATATAAAAACTGGACCATAAGATGTGTGTAAAAGTTCACCTCTAGGAGATAAGGTCCCTCTGGAGCATGGCAGAGGGAGAGTACAAAGATGGCACCTGTCCTCCAGGGCCTTAGAAGCTTCCTCACAGGCTGCAGTAATGAAGATAAGCTAGAAGGTCTCTTTCACAGAAAGACAAGGCTCCTCAGACTGTTGCCTCTTGATGTGCCTTGAGGGTGGTAGTCATTTAAGAACTTCTCCATTCATTACAGCCCTGTGGTACCCTTGAGTGTAAGCTCCACTGGCCACCAGAGTTGGGAAATTTAGAGGTGTCTTGTGTATAGCACCCATAAATATTGGGGCACCAGAGGAGGGAACAAGCTTCTTTCTGGAGGTATCAGTGAATTGAGCAAGAAAAGGGTGAGTGTAAAGATAGCACCAGCAAGCCTCCATCCCCAGAGAATACCCCAGAAGCCCTTTACGTGTGTGCTAAATTAGATGCCTGCCCTTCAAGCCAATGCTTTAACATAAGCAAATAAGCCTTTTTCGCATAAAGTCTGGGCACCTCTCCGTTGGCTGCTTTTATACTGGGTCCTGGTGTGTGAGTCTGAGATTACAAGTACTTAAAAAAATTTTTTTTACTGTTTATTTATTTTTGAGACAGAGAGTGAACAAACAGGGAGGGGCAGAGAGAGAGGGAGACACAGAAACCGAAACAGGCTCCAGGCTCTGGGCTGTCAGCACAGAGCCCGATGCAGGGCTCTAACTCACTAACCATGAAATCATGACAGCCGAAGTCAGATGCTTAACCAACTGAGCCATGCAGGTGCCCCACAGGTTGCAAGTACTTTAAAAGCTGTTCCTCAGTTCACTATGGCCTTGTAGGTCTTGTGAATGTGAGCCCACTGCTTTTCAAAGCTTTATGTCTTGGGGGCTCATTTCTCAGTTGTAGGTCTTAAAAGTTAATGTTTCAAACTCTTTACTCCTCAGAGAGATATTTCAGGGTTTGAGTTATCTTCTGATTGTGGGTCTCTGTGCCAAGAGGGGAGTTCATGTGTCTGCCTCCTGTACCCACTTTGATGTGGGTTTTTTCCAAATTTGTCTGATGCATGGGAGTCACCCATCTAGGTTTCAGATTATTTTTGCAGAGAAAGTTGTTCCACATGCAGCTACAGTTCAGTGTGCCCATGGAAGGAGGTGAGTTTAGGATCTTCCTACACTGCCATCTTAAACCAGAACTCTATTAGTAAATATTTTTTAAAAGTTTCCAGAGTATTTTTAAAATATGTCTTTTACACACATTTTTCCTTCAAGACAGGAAACCAAGAAAAACTTTATTTTTTTTAAATCTAGTGATGAATTGAAATAGCTCCATCAAAGTCATTATAACCTCACAACTGAACTGTGAGGTCCCCTAAACACTAGGGTGGGTAGGTCTGTAGAGACATTGGTGTAAGAGGTTGGTGTCCCCTTATAAACAGTTCTCCATCACTGACTTTTGCACTCTTTATGATATATTGTCTTTAGTTGTCTCTCTCTGTTAAAAGCCTTGATACTCACTGGATGATATGTGTATTGACCTGTAGTGAATAACACTTTGTCCAACTGATTCTCACTCTTCTGTGAAAAACATGAACACATTTGGAAAACTGTCATATAGTTAGTCTAGGGATTCAAACACTGTCTGAGTATTCTAGAGTCTACCAATATTATATCTGAATAGAAATTTAATATAGTGTTTATCAATAGTCATTTTTGCTTTTTGGCATACTCAATATTAAAATCTGAAATTAGTCTCACAATGATTATGCATCTGACCAATGAAGATTTTTCTCTTTCTCTCAGAACTCTTTCTCTCAGAATTATAACTAGAACAACCATACAATTTTCCAGCCAAAACAAAATAATTTTGGGGGGAGAAGGGGAAACTATTTGTAATTATTTAGAGACAAAAATGTAAATGGAAGTGTCCCAGGCAAACAAGGACATATAGCCATCTTAGTTAAAACAGTCGATATGAATATCCTTACAGAAACTTGTTAGCTTAGTTGTTTAAAAAGTTTTGGTTGTGGTGGTGATTAATCTTCAATGAAAATGGAATTCTAAAGACTTATCATTTTCTAAGCATATTTCTTTATTTCCTTTTTAAAAATGTTTAAGGTTTATTTATTTTGAGAGAGGAGAGCATGAGCAGGGGAAGGGCAGAGAGAGAATCCCAAGCAGGCTCCGCGATATCAGTGCAAAGCCTGACGCAGGGCTCAAACTCACTAACCATGAAATCATGACCTGAGCTGAATCAAGAGTCAGCCACTTAACTGACCAAGCAACCCAGGTACCCCTCTAAGCATAATCCTTATTTAATTGCTTACTATTTATTGTTGTCATTAACATGATGATGATTCTATAGGATGCTCTGACAGTATGCCAAATTCTACTTGTAAGGTAATAAAATTGCTCATATTATGAGAAATCAAACTCACAGAATGAAGCAAAATAGTTTATCTAGTCTAACACTTTTATTTTTCAGCTAAAAGACTAGAATATAGGAAGGCAAAGTAAACACAGTAAATAAATTGCAGGGCCAGACATATCTCAGGTATTCCAACTGTCAATTAATACTTATCAGGTTTTTTAGCACATTACTTCAGTTACTTTACATCCATTTATTTTCACTCCTGAAGCTAATATTACACTGTATGTTAACTAACTAGAATTTAAATAAAAACCTAAAACACAAGTAAATATATAAATGTATATATATGTATATATATACATATATATACATTTATATATTTACTTGTGTTTTAGGTTTTTATTTAAATTCTAGTTAGTTAACATACAGTGTAATATTAGCTTCAGGAGCTAATATATATACATATATGTATACATATATACATATGTATACATATATGTATATGTATATGTGTATACATGTATATATATACACATATATGTATATATGTGTATATATACACATATGTATATATACATATATATGCACACAGATATATATGTATATATACACATATGTATATACGTATATACGTATACATATATGTATATGTATATACGTATATACGTATATATGTATATATATACACATATATACGTATATATGTGTATATATATGTATATACACGTATATACATATATATGTATATATATATGTATATACACGTATATACATATATATGTATATATACATATATACATACATATATATACACATACATATATATGTATATATATACGTATATATATAAACATATATACATATATATATTTATTTATTTACAGGACAGTTATAGAGTAGAATAAAGTCACTTGAACCCAATCAACAATGTCATTAAAAACCACTGGAAAGGTCATACATACTATAAGAAAAAAAATCTGTTAAAGGCATCAGAGAGCTACTGAAGCAACCAGAACAAGAAGGAAAAATGTTTGCAGAGAGGAAACCACATATGACCTTACATTCTGTAGCCATTTTTCCATGAAGGCATTTGTTGATTCTATGCACAGGATGAAAACTTGAGAATACAGATTCTATGTGGCTAGAAGGCCATGGGTGGGTCACAGAGAAACAAGCAGTCTTATGAGATTAGATAAAATTGGAAGCTTGAGGGCTTAATTTCACAGTGAGAAGGCATAAAGAACTGGGCTTGATAAGCAGCTGGTTTCCCCCTCAAGGTATCAGCTGAGTTCTGAAGCTACAAGGGACAAGAGCACATGAAACTAAGCCTAACACCTATGAAAAATAGGGACTTTTTTTTTTTTTTTGCAGTCTTGCCTTACTGCAAAAAAAGATGTTGAATATGGAACAACCCTCACCCCCAACTCCTCCTTATGTACACATGCCACTGGCCAAAAACAGAGGGAAGGGCATTTCTGGTGAACCAC
>NW_024412415.1:3198979-3226981 GCF_014898765.1 Herpailurus yagouaroundi
AATCTGAGCTTTACTAAACCTGCACTCTTGTCTTGGCTCAGCTCAATAATTGACAGGAGAGGCTTTATTCAATCTGCCTAATAGATTAAAGAATGACCCTCTCTAAAAAAACATAATGTCTGTTGGAGTTCCTATGATTTTTGTTTTGTTTTTGTTTTTATGATTTTTAAAATATATATACAGCATCTACCATTCACCCAAAAGTAATAATACCTTGACTAAGGACCATTCAATACCCCCCTCCTCCACCCAAAGAAGTTTAAAAAAGAAAGGCAAGATAAGCAGGTGATCCAGATATTTGTTTTAGCATAGACTGAAATAACTTACTAATGATGTTTCTTAAAAAAAAAAAAGAGGAAAAGATAACACATGAGATGGAAAGTGGATAATTTCACCAGAAAAGTAGAACTATGAAATATAATCAAATGGAAAGTCTGGAATTGAAAAATACAACAAAAAGTACTCAATACAGGTTAAATATAAAAGTCAAGATTCGTGACTTGGTTAATGAATGAATAGAAAATATCCAAACTTGGGTCACCTGAGTGGCTCAGTTGGTTATGTGTCCAACTTTGGCTCAGGTCATGATCTCGCGGTTGATGAGTTTGAGCCCTGTGTTGGCCTGTGCTAACAGCTCAGAGCCTGGAGTCTGTTTTGGATTCTGTGTCTCCCTCTCTCTGCCCTTCCCCTGCTTTCTCTCTCTCTGTCTCTCTCTCTCAAAAATAATTAAACATTTAAAAATTTTTTTAAAAAATCCAAAGTAAAGCACAAAGAGTAACACTAATAGAAAAAAAAAGCTTAAGAGACACATAGGACACACTTGAAAATACATAACATGTTATAAATTGGAGCCCTAGTAGGATAAGAGAAAATGAATGAAATACTTGAAGAAATAGTAGTTGAGACGTTTTTAATTACTTTATTATTTCATTTCACTTCATTTTAATTGTAGTTAATATACAATTAATATATTAGTTTCAGGTTTATAGTGTTCATTGTTTTGTTGGTTAAATGCCACATAGGAGTGAAATCACATGATATTTGTCTGTCTCTGAGTTATTTCACTGAGCATCATATTCTAGATCCATCCATGTTGGAAATGGCAATATTTCTAGTTTTTTATGGCTGAGAAATATTTTATTATGTATATATATATATATATATATATTTATGGATACAGATATATAGATAGATATAGATGCATAGATATAGATATATAGATACATAGATAGATATACCACCTCTCCTTTATCCATTCTTATATCAATGGATACTAGGGTTGTTTCCATAATTTGGTTATTGTAAATAATGCTGCAATAAGGACAGGGGTGCGTATATCTTCTGTAATTGGTGTTTTTGTATTCTTTGGATAAATGCCCAGTAGTGGAATATATGGCAGTTCTATTCTTTTTAATTTTTTGAGGAACCTCCATACGGTTTTTCACAGTGGCTGTACCAGTTTGCATTCCCACCAACAGTGTATGAAGGTTCCTTTTTGTCCACATCCACATCAACACTTGTTGTTTCTTGTGTTTTTGATTTTAGCCATTCTGATAGGTGTGAGGTGATATCTCATTGTGGTTTTGATTTTCATTTCCCTCTTGATTAGTGATGTTGAGCACCTTTTCATGTATCTATTGCTATCCGATAGATCATACAGATACCATCATATAGATGTCTTATTTGAAGAAATGTCTGTTCACATCCTATGCCCATTTTTATTATTATTTTTTGGTGTTTAGTTGTAGGAGTTTTCAGATATTTTGGATACTAACCCTTTATCAGATATGCCATTTGTAAATATCTTCCTCATTCAGTAAATTGTCTTCTAGTTTTGTCAATTGTTTGCTTTGCTGCACAGCAGCTTTTTATTTTAAATCCCAATAGCTTATTTTTGCTTTTGTTTCCTTTGCCTCAGGAAACATATCTAGAAAAAAGTTATCGTTGATGTCAGAGAGGTTACTACCTGTGTTTTCCAATAGGATTTTGATGGTTTCAGGTCTCACATTTAGGTCTTAAATCCATTTTTGAGTTTATTTTTCTGTACAGGGCAAGAAAGTGGTCCAGTTTCATTCTTTCGCATGTTGCCTTCCAGTTTTCCCAGCACCATTTGTTGAAAAGACTGTATTTTTTCTGTTGCATATTCTTGCCTCCTTTGTCAAAGATTAATTGACCATATAATTGTGAGTTTGTTTCTGGCCTCTCTATTCTGTTCCATTGATCTACGTATTTATTTTTGTGCCAGTACCATACTGTTTTGTAACTACAGCTTTGTAGCATATCTTGAAATCTGGGATTGTGACACATCCAGTTTTGTTCTTTTTCAAGATTGCTTTGGTTATTTGGGGCCTTCTGTGGTTCCATATACATTTTGGAATTATGTGTTCCAGTTCTGT
The DNA here is from genome assembly GCF_014898765.1 of Herpailurus yagouaroundi. Taxonomy (NCBI): domain Eukaryota; kingdom Metazoa; phylum Chordata; class Mammalia; order Carnivora; family Felidae; genus Herpailurus; species Herpailurus yagouaroundi. The sequence goes on from NW_024412415.1 coordinate 3,201,376, forward strand.
GAAAAATGTTCTTGTATTTTGGTAGGGATTGCATTAAATCTGTAGATTGTTCTGGGTAGTATGTGTTTTTTGTTTGTTTGTTTTTAAATATGAAATTTATTGTCAAACTGGTTTCCATACAACACCCAGTGCTCATCCCAAAAGGTGCCCTCCTCACTGCCCATCACCCATCCTCCCCTCCCTCCCACCCCACCCCCCATCAACACTCAGTTCTCAGTTTTTAAGAGTCTCTTATGCTTTAGCTCTCTCCCTCTCTAACCTCTTTTATTTTTCTTCCCCTCTCCCATGGGCTTCTGTTAAGTTTCTCAGGATCCACATAAGAGTGAAAACATATGGTATCTGTCTTTCTCTGTGTGACTTATTTCACTTAGCTAACACTCTCCAGTTCCATCCATGTTGCTACAAATGGCCAGATTTCATTCTTTCTCACTGCCACGTAGTACTCCATTGTGTATATAAACCACAATTTCTTTATTCATTCATCAGTCGATGGACATTTATGCTCTTTCCATAATTTGGCTATTGTTGAGAGTGCTGCTATAAACATTGGGGTACAAGTGCCCCTATGCATCAGCACTCCTGTATCCCTTGGGTAAATTCCTAGCAGTGCTATTGCTGGGTCATAGGGTACATATATTTTTAATTTTTTGAGAAACCTCCACACTGTTTTCCAGAGTGGCTGCACCAGTTTGCATTCCCACCAACAGTGCAAGAGGGTTCCCATTTCTCCACATCGTCTCCAGCATCTATAGTCTCCTGATTTGTTCATGTTAGCCACTCTGACTGGCGTGAGGTGATATCTGAGTGTGGTTTTGATTTGTATTTCCCTGATAAGGAGTGACATTGAGCATCTTTTCATGTGCCTGTTGGCCATCTGGATGTCTTCTTTAGAGAAGTGTCTATTCATGTTTTCTGCCCATTTCTTCACTGGATTATTTGTTTTTCAGGTGTGGAGTTTGGTGAGCTCTTTATAGGTTTTGGATACTAGCCCTTTGTCCAATATGTCATTTGCAAATATCTTTTCCCATTCTGTTGGTTACCTTTTAGTTTTTTTGATTATTTCCTTTGCAGTGCAGAAGCTTTTATCTTGATGAGGTCCCAATAGTTCATTTTTGCTTTTAATTCCCTCCCTTTGGGGATGTGTTAAGTAAGAAATTGCTGCAGCTGAGGTCAGAAATTGATGCAGCTGCTTCCTCCTCTAGGGTTTTGATGGTTTCCTGTCTCACATTTAGGTCCTTTATCCATTTTGAGTTTGTTTTTGTGAATGGTGTAAGAAAGTGGTCTAGTTTCATCCTTCTGCATGTTGATGTCCAGTTCTCCCAGCACCATTTGATAAAGAGACTGTCTTTTTTCCATTGGACATTCTTTCCTGCTTTGTCAAAGATTAGTTGGCCATACTTTTGTAGGTCTAGTTCTGAGGTTTCTATTCTATTCCATTGGTCTATGTGTCTGTTTTTGTGCCAATACCTTGCTGTCTTGATGATTCCAGCTTTGTGGTAGAGGCTAAAGTCTGGGATTGTGATGCCTCCTGCTTTGGTGATCTTCTTCAAAATTACTTTGGCTATTTGGGGTCTTTTGTGGTTCCATATGAATTTTAGGATTCTTGTTCTAGCTTTGAGAAGAATGCTGGTGCAATTTTGATTGGGATTGCATTGAATGTTTAGATAGCTTTGGGTAGTATTGACATTTTGACAATATTTATTCTTCCAATAAGAGTATTTCCAATATTTATTTTTCCAATTGGAAGAATTGGATTCTTCCAATCCATGAGCATGGAATGTTTTAAGCTTTCTATAGTTTTCAGCATACAGATCTTTTACATCTTTGGTTAGGTTTACTCCTAGGTATTTTATGATTCTTGGTGCAATTGTGAATGGGATAAGTTTCTTTATTTGTCTTTCTGTTGCTTCATTATTAGTGTATAAGAATGCAACTGATTTCTGCACATTGATTTTGTATCCTGCGAATTTGCTAGATTCATGTATCAGTTCTAGCAGACTTTTGGTGGAGTCTATTGGCTTTTCCATGTATAATATCATGTCATCAGCAAAAAGTGAAAGCTTAACTTCATCTTTGCCAATTTTGATGCCTTTGATTTCCTTTTGTTGTCTGATTGCTGATGCTAGGACTTCCAATACTATGTTAAACAACAGCGGTGAGAGTGGACATCCCTGTCGTGTTCCTGATCTCAGGGAGAAAGCTCTCAGTTTTCCCCATTGAGGATGATATTAGCTGTGGGCTTTTCATAAATGGCTTTTATGATGTTGAAGTATGTTCCTTCAATCCCGACTTTCTCGAGGATTTTTCTTAAGAAAGGATGCTGAATTTTGTCAAATGCTTTTTCTGCATCAATTGACAAGATCATATGGTTCTTATCTTTTCTTTTATTAATGTGATGTATCACATTGGTTGATTTGCAAATGTTGAACCAGCCCTGCAGCCCAGGAATGAATCCCACTTGATCACGGTGAATAATTCTTTGTATATGCCATTGAATTTGATTTGCTAGTGTCTTATTGAGAATTTTTGCATCCATATTCATCAGGGATATTGGCCTGTAGTTCTCTTTTTTTACTGGGTCTCTGTCTGGTTTAAAAATCAAAGTAATGCTGGCTTCATAGATTGAGTCTGGAAGTTTTCCTTCCCTTTCTATTTTTTTGGAATAGCTTGAGAATGTTAGGTATTATCTCTGCTTTAAATATCTGGTAGAATTCCCCTGGGTAGCCATCTGGTCCTGGACTCTTATTTGTTGGGAGATTTTTGATAACTGATTCAATTTCTTCGCTGGTTATGGGTCTGTTCAAGCTTTCTATTTCTTCCTGTTTGAGTTTTGGAAGTGTGTGGGTGTTTAGGAATTTGTCCATTTCTTCCAGGTTGTCCAGTTTGTTGGCATATAAGTTTTCATAGTACTCTCTGATAATTGCTTTATTTCTGAAGGATTGGTTGTAATAATTCCATTTTCATTCATGATTTTATCTATTTGGATCATCTCCCTTTTCTTTTTGAAAAGCCTGGCTAGAGGTTTGTCAATTTTGTTTATTTTTTCAAAAAACCAACTCTTGGTTTCGATGATCTGCTCTACAGTTTTTTTAGATTCTATATTGTTTATTTCTGCTCTGATCTTTATTATTTCTCTTCTTCTGTTGGGTTTGGGGTGTCTTTGCTGTTCTGCTTCTATTTCCTTTAGGTGTGCTGTTAGATTTTGTATTTGGGATTTTTCTTGTTTCTTGAGATAGGCCTGGGTTACAATGCATTTTCCTCTCAGGACTGCCTTCGCTGCATCCCAAAGCATTTGGATTGTTGTATTTTCATTTTCATTTGTTTCTATATATTTCTTAATTTCTTCTCTAATTTCCTGGTTGACCCATTCATTCTTTAGTAGGGTGTTTTTTAACCTCCATGCTTTTGGAGGTTTTCCAGACTTTTTCCTGTGGTTGATTTCAAACTTCATAGCATTGTGGTCTGAAAGTATGCATGGTATGATCTCAATTCTTGTACACTTATGAAGGGCTGTTTTGTGACCCAGTAGGTGATCTATCTTGGAGAATGTTCCATGTGCACTCGAGAAGAAAGTATATTCTGTTGCTTTGGGATGCAGAGTTCTAAATATATCTGTCAAGTCCATCTGGTCCAATGTATCATTCAGGGCCCTTGTTTCTTTATTGATCCTGTGTCTAGATGATCTATCCATTGTTGTAAGTGGAGTATTAAATTTTTTTTTTCAATGTTTATTTATTTTTGGGACAGAGAGAGACAGAGCATGAACGGGCGAGGGGCAGAGAGAGAGGGAGACACAGAATCGGAAACAGGCTCCAGGCTCTGAGCCATCAGCCCAGAGCCCGACGCGGGACTCGAACCCACAGACCGCGAGATCGTGACCTGGCTGAAGTCGGACGCTTAACCGACTGCGCCACCCAGGCGCCCCGTAAGTGGAGTATTAAAGTCCCCTGCAATTACCACATTCTTATCAATAAGACTGGTTGTGTTTGTGATTGTTTTATATATTTGGGGGCTCCCATATTCGGCGCATAGACATTCATAATTGTTAGCTCTTCCTGATGGATAGACCCTGTAATTATTATATAATGCCCTTCTTCATCTCTTGTTACAGACTTTAGTTTAAAGTCTAGTTTGTCTAATATAAGTATGGCTACTCCAGCTTTCTTTTCACTTCCAGTAGCATGATAGACAGCTCTCCATCCCCTCACTTTCAATCTGAAGGTGTCTCAGGTCTAAAATGAGTCTCTGGCAGACGACAAATAGATGGGTCTTTTTTTTTTTATCCATTCTGATACCCTATGTCTTTTTGTTGGAGCATTTAGTCCATTTACATTCAGTGTTATTATAGAAAGATAAGGGTTTAGGGTCGTTGTGATGTCTGTAGGTTTCATGCTTGTAGCGATGTCTCTGGTACTTTGTCTCACAGGATCCCCCTTAGGATCACTTATAGGGCTGCTTTAGTGGTGATGAATTCCTTCAGTTTTTGTTTGGGAAGACCTTTATCTCTCCTTCTATTCTAAATGACAGACTTGCTGGATAAAGGATTCTTGGTTACATATTTTTTCTGTTCATCACATTGAAGATTTCCTGCCATTCTGTTCTGGCCTGCCAAGTTTCAGTAGAGATATCGGTCACGAGTCTTATAGGTCTCCCTTTATATGTTAGAGCCTGTTTATCCCTAGCTGCTTTCAGAATTTTCTCTTTATCCTTGTATTTTGCCAGTTTCACTATGATATGCCATGCAGAAGATCGATTCAAGTTACATCTGAAGGGAGTTCTCTATGCCTTTTGGATTTCAATGCCTTTTTCCTTACCCAGATCAGGGAAGTTCTCAACTGTGATTTCTTCAAGTACACCATCAGCACCTTTCTCTCTCTCTTCCTCCTCTGGAATCCCTATTATATGTATATTACTGCATTTCATTAAATCACTTAGTTCTCTAATTCTCCCCTCATACTCCTGGATTTTTTTATCTCTCTTTTTCTCAGCTTCCTCTCTTTCCATAATTTTATCTTCTAATTCACCTATTCTCTCCTCTGCCTCTTCAATCCGTGCTGTTGTCGCTTCCATTTTATTTTGCAGCTCATTTATAGCATTTTTTAGCTCCTCCTGACTGTTTCTTAGTCCCTTGATCTCCATAGCGATAGATTCTCTGCTGTCCTCTATACCTTTTTTAAGCCCAGTGATTAATTTTATGACTATTATTTTAAATTCATTTTCTGTTATATTGCTTAAATAGTTTTTGATCAGTTCATTAGCTGTCACTACTTCCTGGAGTCTCTTTTGAGGAGAATTCTTCTGTTTCATCATTTTGGGTAGTCCCTGGGGTGGCTCTAAACTGCAGGGCACTTCCCTGTCCTGTCTGGAGTAACTTGTGTTGGTGGGCGGAGGCGCAGTCAGACCTGATGTCTGCCCCCAGCCCACCACTGGGGTCACAGTCAGACTGATGTGTACCTTATCTTCCCCTCTCTCAGGGGCAGGACTCACTGTGGAGTGGTGTGGCCCCTGTCTGGGCTACTTGTACATTGCCAGGCTTGTGGTGCTGCTTCGATGGGATCTGGCGTATTAGCCGGGGTGGATCCGCAAGGTGCACAGGGGCGGGTGGGGCAGTCTCAGCTTGCTTTGCCTTTGGTGCTCCACTGTGGGAGGGGCCCTGTGGTACCAGGAGGGAGGCAGACCCGTCGGAAGGATGGATCTACAGAAGCACAGTGTTGGGTGTTTGTGCAGTGCAAGCAAGTTCCGTGATGGGAACTGGTTCCCTTTGGGATTTTGGCTGGAGGATGAGTGAGGGAGATGGCGCTGGCCAATGCCTTTGTTCCCAGCCTAGCTGTGCTCTGTCCTCCGGGGCTCAACACCTCTCCCTCCCATTGTCCTCTAGCCCTCCCACTCTCCGAGCAGAGCTGTTGACTTATAACATTCCAGATGTTAAGTCCCACTGGCTGTCAGAACTCACTCCATCTGGCCCCTCCGCTTTTGCAAGCCAGACTCGGGGGCTCTGCCTTGCTGGGCGGGCTGCCCCTCCACTGCCCTGGCCCCCTACCACCAGTCCGTGTAGTGCCCACAGCCTCTCCACCCTTCCTACCCTCTTCTGTGGGCCTCTTGTCTACACTTGGCTCTGGAGAGTCCATTCTGCTAGTCTTCTGGCAGTTTTCTGGGTTATTTAGGCAGATGTGGGTGGAATCTAAGTGATCAGCAGGACACGGTGAGCCCAGCGTCCTCCTACACCGCCATCTTTCTCTAAGCATTGTTTTTGTTTTTTTATCAGTATTTTGTTTTTCCAATCCAAGAGCATGTAATACTTCCCATTTGTATAATATTCAATTTCTTTCATCAATATTTTATAGTTTTCAGAGTACAGGTCTTTCACCTCCTTGGTTAAGTTTATTCATTGGTATTTTATTATTTTTGGTGCAATTGTAAATAGGATTTTCTTACTTTCTTTTTCTGCTACTTCATTATTCTATAAAAGTGCAACAAATTTCTGTATGTTGGTTTAGTATCCTGTGACCTTACTGAAATAATTTATCAGTTCTAGTAGTTTTTTGGTGGAGTCTTTAGGATTTTCTATGTATACTATCATGTCATCTACAAATAGTGAAAGTTCTACTTCTTCCTTACCAATTTGGATGCCTTTTCTTCATTTTTCTTACCTGACTGCTTTGGCGAGGACTTCCAGTCCTATGTTGAATGAAAGTGAGTTGACCTCCTTGTCTTATTCCTGATCTTAGAGAAGAAACACTTAGTTTGATGTTAGCTGTGAGTTTTTTATATATGAGGCCTTTATTATGTTGATATATGTTCCTTATAAATCTACTTTGTGGGGGGTTTGTATCATGAATGGATATTGTCAAATATGGACTTTGTCAAATGCCTGTTCTGCATCTTTTGAAAGGTTTCTATCCTTTCTCTTGTTGATGTGATGTATCATGTTGATCAGTTTGTGAATATTGAACCATCCTTGCATCCCAAGAATCAATCCCACTTACCATGATGATTTTTTTATGTGTTACTGGATTTGGCTTGCTAATATTTTGTCAAGAATTTTTGTATCTATAGTCATCAGAGATATTGGCCTGCATTTCTCTCTTTTTGTAGTGCCTTTACCTGGTTTCGGTATCAGAGTAATGCTGGCCTTGAAGAGTGAATTTGGAAGCTTTACTTACTCTTACCTTTTTTGGGATTGAGAAGAATAGGTGTTAACTCTTCTTTAAATGTTTAGTAGAATTCACCTGTGAAGCCATATAGTCCTGGATTTTTGTTTGGGAATTTTTTGATTGCTGAGTCAATTTCATTACTGGTAATCAGTCTGTTCAAATTTTCTATTTCTTTCTGCTCCAGTTTGGGGAGATTATATGTTTCTAGGATTTATCCATTTCTTTGTAGGGTTGTCCAATTTTTTGGCATATAATTTTTCATAATAGCATTTATAATCCTTTGTGTTTCTGTGATGTCAGTTGTTATTTCTTCCTTAATTTCTGAACTTGTTTGCATTTTATCTCTTTTTTATGAGTCTGGCTAAAGGTTTATCAATTTTGTTGATCATTTCCATGGACCAGCCACTGGTTTCATTGATCTGCTCCATTGCTTTTTCAGTTTCTATTTGGTTTATTTCTGCTCTGATCTTTATTACTCATTTCCTTCCAGTGTTTTTGGATTTTGTTTGCTTTTCTTTTTCTAGCTCCTTTACACGTAACGTTAGGTTGTTTGAGGTTTTTCTTGCTTCTTGAGATCGGTTCATATTGCTATAAACTTCCCTCTGAGCACAACATTTGCTGCATCCCAAAGATTTTGAACCATTGTTTATTTTCATTTCTCTCCATGTATTTTTTTAAATTTCTTATTTGATTTCTTGGTTGACGCATTCATTGTTTAGTAAAATGTTGTTTAACCTCCATGTATTTGTGTTCATTCCAGATTTTTTCTTGTGGTTGATTTCTAGTTTCATAGCACTGTGGTTAGAAAAGATGCATGGTATGACTTCAGTCTTTTTTTAATTTGTTGAGATTTTTTTATTTCCTAATATATTATCTATTCTGGAGACTCTTCCATGTGCACTTGAATGTATATTCTACTGTTTTAGGATGGAATGTTCTGAATATATCTGGTCTACTGTGTCATTTAAAGCCACTGTTTCCTTCTTCATTTTCTGTTTTGATGATGTGTCCATTGATGTACGTGGGGTGTTAAAGTCCCCTGCTCTTATTGTATTACTGTTGATTACTTCCTTTATGTTTGTTACTAGCTGCTTTATGTATTTGGGTGCTTTTTCATGTTGGGTGCATACCTATTTATAATAGTTATATGTTCTTGTTGGACTGTTCCCTTTATGATTATACAGTATCATTCTTTATTTCTTGTTATAGTCTTTGTTTTAGTCTATTTTGTCTGATATAAGTATTCTACCTTGGCTTTATTTTCACATCCATTTGCATGATGGATGTTTTTCTATTATTTCCCTTTCAATCTTCATGTTTCTTTAGGTCTGAAATGAGTCTTTTGTAGGCAGCATATAGGTGAGTCTTGCTTTTTTATCCATTCAGTCGTCATATGTATTTGATTGGAGCATTTGGTCCCTCTAGCTTTAAAATAATTTTTGATAGGTATGTACTTGTTGCCATTTTGCTTCTTGTTCTATGGTTGTTTTTGTAGTTCATTTCCATTCCTTTCTTCTCCTGCTCTCTCCTCTCAAAGCTTCCTGGCTTTCTTTACGTATATACTTGGTATACTATAGGTATGTACTATAGTATATATTGGTATATACCTATTGGTATACTTTAGGTATATACTAGGTATATACTTAGGTATATTCTTTAGGTATATACTTAGATTCCTTACTCTTTAGTTTTTGGATATCTATCACTGGTTTTTGATTGCTGGTTACCATTAGGTTTGTATATAACATCTTATGCACATAGCAGTCTATATTATGTTGATGGTCGCTTGATTTTGAACCCATTCTTTATTCCTCTCCCCTTTCCCCCATGTTTTAGGTATATGGTGCCATTCTTTACATACTTTTATTTTGTGAATTTCTTGACTTTTATGGAGATACCTAATTTAACTGCTTTTGTGCTTCCTACTTTTTTAAACTCTTGCTTATGATCTTTCCTTTCCCTTCAAAAAGTCTCCTTTAACATCTATTAGGATCATTTAGTGGTCATGAATTTAACTTTTGTTTTTCTGGAATCTCTTTATCTCTCCTTCTATTCTGATTGATAAGTTTACTGGATAGAGGTTTTTGTTGTTGTTGTTGTTGCTGGTTTTTTTTTTTTTTTTTTTCTTTCAGCACATTGAATATATCTTGCCATTCCCTTCTGGCCTGCAAAGTTTCTGCTGAAAAATTAGCTGATAGCATTATGGGGTTTCCCTTCTAAGTAACCGTTTTGCTACTTGAAATATTTTCTTTTTATAACTAGTTTTTGCCATCTTAATGACTGTGTGTCTTGATGTGGCCCCCCTAGGGTTGAATTTGCTAGGGGATCTCTGTGCCTCCTGGATCTGGATTTCTTTCATTCCCCAGAATAAGGAAGTTTTCTGCTATTATTTCTTAAAAGAAACTTTCTGCCCCCTTTTCTGTCTTTTATCTTTCTGGGATCCCTATAATGCAAATGTTTTTATGCTTGATGGGGTCACTGAGTTCCCTAAGTCTATTTTCATTTTTTATTATCTTTTCTCTCTCCCTTTCAACTTGATTGCTTTCCATTATTGTGTCTTCCAAGTTGCTGATGTGTTTTCCTGCTCCTCTACTCAACTATTTATTCCATCTAGTATATTTTTAATTTAAGTTATTAAGGTCTTCATATCTGATTGGTGCCTCTTTACAGTTCTATCTCTTTATTAAGGGTCTCACTGAGGTCCTCCACTCTTTTCTCATCTAATGAGTATCTTTATGATCATTACTTTAATTCTCTATTAGGCATATTATTTATCTCCATTTTGTTTAGCTCTCTTGCTGTGATTTTTGTCCTTTTCCTTCATTTGGGACATATTTCTCTGTCTCCCCATTTTGCCTAACTCCATGTTTCTGTTTCTATGTGTTAAGAAAGTTAGCTACATCTCCCGCTTTTGAAACTAGTGGCCTTAATGAAGACGAGGTCTTGTAGTGCCCTGCAGTGCATTGTCCCCTGTTCACCAGAACCTGGCACTTCAGGGGTATCTTCTATGTGTTTTGAGTGTTGTGGCTGAGCCACATTTACGTTCAGTACAGTTAATCTGCAATGGCTCTCTTTGCCTGCTGTTGGTAGGGTTTGGTCCCTGTGTTGTTAGTGAGCCAGTCTGGATCTGCCTTGGGCTTGATTTGGGTCAGATCTGGCATTTGCCAAAACTGCTGTGGCACCAAACTCCAGGGTGCTCTTCCTGTGTTAACCCCTCAGAAGCTTTTGTTGGTGGGCAGAGCCTGCCATCAGACCAGATGTCTTCCTCTAGCCTACTGTTGGGGCTATAATCAAACATGTGTGTGTAGTTGTCTTTTCCTCTCTCTAGGGAAGGAGTCACTTTAGAGCAGTGCTTGGCCCCATACAGGCTGTTTGCACACTGCTAGTCTTGTGGCACCACTTTGGATGGACTCTTGCCAAAGGCTTCTTAGAGGTGGTAGGGCCATAGGAGAACACATGGGGCGAGCAAGGTCTGCATTGGTCTGCTATGGGAAGGGACCTATAGCCACCTGGGAAAACTTGCCATGCCGGGGATGGAGGGTTGGTTTCACAAAACAGTGTGGAGTCAGGGTGCACTGTTGGCAAGCTAAGTGAAGAGTGTTCATGTTGTACTGCTTCCCACAGGTCCATATAACTAGGGTGGGGGACGGGGGAGGTAAGTGGTGCCCACCAAGTCTTTTGGTCTTGGAAAAGTCTCCCAAATATCTCCACCACTTCAGCACGTGTTCTGACATTAGTAAAAATCTTCCTGTATACGCCATGTGTTTTTCAAACTGCTGCTTCTATGTTGTATCTCTGCAGGGCTTTTTTTTTTTTTTTAATTTTTTTTTTCAACGTTTATTTATTTATTTGGGACAGAGAGAGACAGAGCATGAACGGGGGAGGGGCAGAGAGAGAGGGAGACACAGAATCGGAAACAGGCTCCAGGCTCCGAGCCATCAGCCCAGAGCCCGACGCGGGGCTCGAACTCACAGACCGCGAGATCATGACCTGGCTGAAGTCGGACGCTTAACCGACTGCGCCACCCAGGCGCCCCGCTGCAGGGCTTTTTTATGCTGTATCTTTAAGGGTGGGAAATAAGCTTCCTATTGTCCTCTGGCTCTAACAAAGTCAAGCCCACTGATATTTAAAGTTTCTGGTTTTAAGTCCCACTGACTGTAAAACTAGCAAACATAGGTCTCTTTGGATTTCAAAGCCAAATGTTATGGGGATCTGTCTTCCAGTGAAGGTCCTCTGTGCCTGGAGTGGAATCTGCTTCTTTCCCTTCTCTGTGCCTAAAATATCCTTCCCTCCCTTGGACCATGCCATGGGTCTGTTTTGCTTCCAACCACATCTCTGTTTTCCTATCCTCTTCAGTGTGGCCTCTCCTCTACATTTAGCTGTGGAGAGTCTGTTCTGCTAGCCTTTGTGTCATTTTCTGGGTAATTTACACTGACATGGGTGTTATCTAGTGGTATGGAGGGATAAGGTTAGCTGAGGATCCTCCTGTATCATCCTCCTCTGAATTCTCCTCTGCACATTCGGTAAATTGCCTTTCTGCTTTGTTGATGGTTTCCTTTGTTCAAAAATTTTTATTTTGGTGTGGTTCCAATAACTTATATTTGCTTTTGTTTCCCTTGGGAGATCTATCTAAACAAATTGCTAAGGCTGATGTCAAAAATATTACTACCTATGTTTCTCTTCAGATTTGGGTTTTTAATCAATTTTCAGCTTATTTTTATGTATGGGGTATGAAAGTGGTCCAGTTTCATCCTTATGCTTATAGCTGTGCAGTGTTGCCAACATTATTTATTGAAGAAGTTGTCTTTTCTGTATTGTATATTCTTGCCTACTTTGTTGTAGATTAATTGAGCGTATATGCATGGGTTTATTTTTTGGGCTCTCTATTCTGTTCCAATGATCTATGTGTCTGTTTTTGTGCCAGTATCATACTGTTTTGATTACTATAGCTTTGTAGTATGTTTTGAAACCTAGGATTATGATACCTCCAGCTTTGTTCTTTCTCAAGATTGCTTTGGCTTCTTGTGTGTGTGTGTGTGTTTGTGCTTCCATACACATTTTAGGATTATTTGCTCTAATCCTGTGAAAAATACTGCTAGTACTTTGACAAGGATTACATAGAATCTGTAGATTGCTTTGGGTGCTGTGGACCTTTTAACAATATTCTTCCAGCCCATGAGCATGGAATATCTTAACATTTGTGTCTTCTTCGATTTCTTTAATCAATATTTTATGGGTTTTAGAGTACAGGTCTTTTACTTCATTGGTTCATTCCTAGGTACTTAATTATCTTTGGTGCAATTACATATGAAATTGTTTTCTCAATTTCTCTTTCTGCTATTTTGTTACTGGTAATGCAACCAATTTCTGCAACTTTACTGAATTTATTTATTACTACTAATTGTTTTTATTGGAATCTTTAGGGTTTTCTACGTATAGCATGTCATTGGCAAATAGCAATACTTTTACTTTCCTTGCCTATTCAGATATTTTTATTTCTTTTTCTTGTCTGATTGCTGTGGTTAGGACTTCCAGTACTATATTGAATAAAAATGGCAAGAATGGACATCCTTGTCTTGTTCCTGATCTTAGAAGAAATGCTCTCAGTTTTTCACTTGGTTTTTAACTATGATGTTAGCTGTGGTTTTGTTATAATGGCCTTTATTATGCTGAGGTATGTTCCCTTTAAACCCACTTTGAGAGCTTTTTATCATGAACAGATGATGAATCTTGTTAAATGCTTTTTCCATATTTGAGATTATGGTATGATTTTTATCCTTCATTTTGTTAATGTGCTTTATCATGTTGATTAATTTGTGAATATTAAACTGTCTTTGCATCTCTGGAATAAATCCCACTTGATTGTGGTGAATAATTCTTTTGAAGTATCGTTGAATGCAATTTGCTAATATTTTGTTGAGTTTTGTATCTATTTTCATCAGGGATATTGGCCTATGGGTTTCTCTTTCTTTCTTTCTTTTTTTTCTGTACTGTCTGGTTTTGTTGTCAGGGTAATAGTCTTGCAGAATGTGTTTAGAAATTTTTCTTAAATTTTTTGGAATAGTTTTTTAAGAAAAGAAGTATTAACTCTTTAAATGTTTGGTAGAATACACCTGTGAATTAATCTGGCCCTGGACTTTTATTTGTTGGGAGTTTGATTACTGATTCAATTTTTTGATTAATTGGTTTGTTCAGATTTTGTATTTCTGATTCAGTTTTTAAAGATTATATGTTCATAGCAATTTATGCATTTCTTCTAAGTTTCCAAGTTGTTAGCATATAATTTTTTCTGGTAGTCTTTTATAATTCTTTGTATTTGTTGTCACTTGTTACTTTTCCTCTTATGTTTCTAATTTTATTTGGATTTTCTCCTTTTCTGATGAGTCTGGTTAAAGTTTTATCAGTTATCTTTTCAGAGAACCAGCTCTGGTTTCATTGATCTTTTCTAATTTTTTGTTTCTATCTTATTTTTGTTCTGACCTTTATTATTTCCTTCCTTCTACTAACCTTGAATTTTATTCTTTTATGTTCTAATTCCTTTGAATTATGTAGCATTTTAGGAAGATGAGAACAAGATGAAGTTATTGTGATAGTTATAGATAAGAGATTTTGAAACTGACCTTGTCTGACTTCATACAACCAGACCCTGGAGTGACTTAAATGCAATGTAGAAGGTAGGGTATTAGAAAGGAGCATCTTGATAAAGGTGTAGAAAAAATAGATTAATATGCTGATTTTTCTTCTACCTTCCACCCATTCACCAATCCATTCTGTATCCTCTGCCCTGCTCAGTGTCCCAGTTGGCTGATTTCTACAGACTGAATCAGCAACTGGGCTCCTTTGCTCTCTGGCTGGGTTCAGCCAATAGGAAATACCACGTGGAGGACAACATGTTTGGGGTATTTTTTCCCTGTCCTCTGCTTTGGCATTACCCCTCTAGAAATAGCTGCCTTTATGACTCTAGCTCTCTCTGAGCTCCAGTAATAGTTTTCCCATTTGCTTCTTAAGCCTTCGAGGTATTAACACTATTTTCTGTTGCTGGTTTCTAGGTTCATCATCCTTTGTTACCTTTCCCTGGTAAGAACTCGGTAGTTGCATAAATTTCCCAAAGAGACCTATTTAGTTTGTTATATAACCTTGTCATGGCCTTCCTGTTCATGGCCACTAAAGGATTCGTGGCAATTTTTGGTCCCTGTGTTTATCTATATCTTATACCTTGTGACAACTTCCTGAACTTTGGAAACATCTTTAATAATTCAAACTATGACTAGCAAAGGCCCAGAGTCCCAGTTCAAGTCCAGCCACCAAAACAGGTCACTTTATTATTTTTTATTATTTATTTATTTATTTTGAGGGAGAGTGTGTGCATAAGCAGGGTACAGGGCAGAGAGGGAGAGAGAGAATCTCAAGCAGGCTCCATACTGTCAGTGAAGAGCCCAACATGGGGCTCAATCTCACAAACTGATATCAGGACCTGAGCTGCAATCAAGACTTGGATGCATAACCAACTAAGCCACCCAGGTGTCCCAAGAGAGAGAGGTCACTTTAAATTACAGACTATGTGGATGCTTAGAAACTCCTGGCAGAAACAGTGCAGACCCCCAAGAAACATTGGAATAGGACTACAGTATTTAGAATCTTCCAGGCTTGGAGTAAATTTCTGCTCAAGACCTCTCCAATACAAACCTGAAGCTCTGAGGGCATCTCATGCTCCCAGAAACGTCTGCAGCTGCCTCTGGACTCAAAATATATCTCTGGGAGCAAAAGTTCTCCTTAAGTAACTGAGTAAAAACACTCCTGCGTCCTCCCGTATCATCTCTCTGCTTCAAACCACAAATGGACAGGCCATCTTGCTTAAAACTCTAGTGGCTCTATGTGTGTATTTTTCCATGATAAGCACGGATTTGATCAAATCTGAAAACCCTACATAATGTATGCCAAGCACATTCGGATTCATTTGCATGTAAATCATCACAGATGATGCTTTATAAAGGCTTCTAAGATGCCTCTTAATAAGCATTTTCAAGCCTCTTTTATTTTTCTGTAAACACTCTCTTTAATCTCAAGTTCTGGAAGGTTTGAATTTGGTTTGAAATGGCAAGCCCAGGAATTTTGAGCAGATCCTGACAGGCCCCAGTTCTCCCAGTCCTACTTTTCATCCGTCAGAGATTGACTCAGAATCCCTTGGCCAGACGGATGAAGAGTCCCAGCTGTCAACTCACGTCTCCCACTGGTACTTTATACTCATTGGCTTTAAAAACAAGAGTGTTTTCATGTTTTAAATGCTCATTTACAAACCGTTTCTCATCTCTTGAGTTTCTGCAATGTTCTCTCTGAAGCCTCTATGCTCCCAGGGGAATTTTCCCTGGTTTAGGAATAAATAGGAAGAAGGGGGGTGGGAAGAACAACCCTCTTCTGATAAGCTGTCCCAGCTGACAAGCCCTTCCCCTTGGACCCATCCACTTAGATCAGTGAACATTTCACAGGCTTAACCAGTTATCTTCACAAGAAGACAAGGCCATTACACAGGCACACATATAAAGAGGTACACAACGTTAAAAATGCTTCCCACAGAGTGCACATAGGAAAAAACAAAACTAAGTTTCCCATCTTATTCAACCTTACAGAAATAGCCTTCTCCTCTCATTCAATTGCTCTTTAAACCATTCATTTTGTTACTGTTTCTTCACGATTTCTCAAAAAACCTTCCACTACCCCTCTCTTACTCAGTGTCATCATTTGTTCTGTATTTTTTTTATAGGCACATATTCTATAACATGTACACATTGACAAATGTGCGATTTGGAAATTTGCTTTTTTAGTGACCTATCTCAGTGACTGGTATCCATATTTGTCTGAATTCAACATAGATAAAATGAGTCAGTTTTTGTAGGATCTGGATCTATACCCTGTCAGCATCTTCTGAATGTGGTCCACAAATATATAAGAAATGAGTGAATTCAGGAATTAAAATGTACCATGGCTGATTATTAAAGTATATTTTATTCATATTTTATTGAAATATGAGTGGCATACAATATCCTATTAGTTTTAGGTGTACATCATGGTGATATATTTTTGTACATTATGAAATTATCTGCACAATGAATTAGTTACCATTTGTCACCAAAGTTATTACAATATACTAACTATATTCTTTATGCTGCACATTACATCCCCATGGCTTATTTAGTTTATAACTGGAATTTTGTATCTCTTAATCTTCCTCACTGATTTTGTGTGCTCCCCAACCATGTTTCCCTCTGGTAACCAAGTTTCTTTCCTATATTCATGAATCTGTTCCTGTGTTGTTTTATTTTGTTCATTTGTTTTAGTTTGTTAGATTTCATATGTAAGTGGAGTCATATGGTATTTGTCTCTTTCTGACTTACCTCACTTAGTATTATACCCTCTAGGTTCATCGATGTTGCAAATAAGATTTCATTTTTTTATGGCTAAATAATATTCCATTAGTAATATGGCTAATGGAATATTATGTGTACATACATATTTTTTTTCAGATGAATACCTAGAAGGGGAATTGTTGGATTGTAGGATAGTTGTATTTTTAATTTTCAGAGGAAGTTCTGTACTGTTTCCCATAGTGGTTGCATTAATTTACATCCCTACCAACAGTGTAGGAGGGTTCCCTTTTCTACATATCCATGCCAACACGTATTAATTTTTTAATAGCCAATCTGATATGTGTAAGGTTCTATCTCAGTGTGGTTTTTATATGCATTTTTCTGATGATTAGTGATACTGAGCATCTTTTCATGTGCCTGTTGGCTGGCTGTAGGTCTAATTTGGAAAAATGTGTATTCAAATCCTCTGCCCATTTAATGGAATTATGTGTTTTGATATTTTTGTACATCCTTTATATATTTTGGATATTAAACCCTTTAGTAAATGTATGATTTGCAAATATCTTCTCAAATTCAGTATGTTGCCTTTTAAAAAATGTTTTAAAAAAGTTTTAATTTTATTTAAGTCCAAATTAGTGTTGATGCTTTCCTTTGCTGTGCAAAAACTTTTTAATTTGATGTAGTCCCATTTGTTTAACTTTTGCTGCTCTTGCCTGAAGAGACTGGTCCAAAAAAACATATTGCATATAGTGTGAGATTTTTGCATGTAGCTGTCATTGAAGAGACTCTTCTCCCCACTGTTTTTTTTCTTGCCTCCTTTGTCATAGATCAGTTGACTATATATGTGTGAGCTAAAGTATATTTTAATTTTTAAAAATGTTTAAGTTTTTTATTTATTTTGAGAGAGAGACAGTGTGAGTCAGAGGGATAGAGGGAGATAGAGAATTCCAAGCAGGCTCAGCACTGCCAGCACAGAGCCTAATGTGGCCCAGAACCCATGAAACTGTGAGATCATGACCTGAGCCAAAACCAAGAATCAGATGTTTAACTGACCTAGCTACCCAGGCACCCCAAGTATATTTTAAATACTACCAGAAATAGGTTTTGTTTAGGTCCCTAAACTGGCTAAAACACAATAATGATTATATCAGTAAAATAGTAGTAATAATTATTATATTATTATGTAACTAACGCTTTATGGTCCCCAATGTACTTTCACACATAACCTCATTTTTCATCTTGAAATACAGATTCAATTTATTTGGAAGCTGTGTTTTTCCCAATGTTAAAAGCATATAGCATCTTTTGCTATGATATCCATGATAGGACTGTGAAATTGTTTCCTCAAAATCCTGTGCCAAATATATAAGAAAGCTGCTTGAGCATAAATGTCCATCGACTGATGAATGGATAAAGATGTGGTATATACATATATAATGGGATATTACTCATCCAGCGAAAAGAATGAAATCTTGCCATTTGCAACAACACGGATGGAGCTAGAGTGTACTACGCTAAGCAAAATAAGTCCGAGAAAGGCAAATGCCATACAATCTCACTTGTATGTGAAATTTAAGAAACAAAACAGATGAACATAGAAGAAGAAAAAAAAGGGTAGCAAACCGTAAGAGAGACTCTTAAGTATAGAGAACAAACTAAGGGTTGCTGGAGAGGAGTGGGGAGGAAGGGCTAAATGGGTGATGAGTATTAAGGAGGGAACTTGTGATGAGCACTGGGTGTTAAGCACACATAAGCACGCACTGGAATATTAGGTGGTCATAAAAAATATGAGATCTTGCCATTTGCAACAGCATGGATGGGCCTAAAGGACAATATGCTAAGTGAAATAAGACCGAGAAATACAAACACCTCATGATTTCACTCATATGTGGAATCTGAAACAAAACAAAGGTTGTATGTAAGTGATGAATCACTAAATTCTAATACTGAAATTAATATTACACTGTTTATTAACTAGAGTTTACATACAAATTTGAAATGTTAAGAAAAAGAAAGATGATTGGATTCTTCAATACATTACACTTTCTTTAAAATTTTTTTTTTCAACGTTTATTTATTTTTGGGACAGAGAGAAACAGAGCATGAACGGGGGAGGGGCAGAGAGAGAGGGAGACACAGAATCGGAAACAGGCTCCAGGCTCTGAGCCATCAGGCCAGAGCCTGACGCGGGGCTCGAACTCACGGACCGGGAGATCGTGACCTGGCTGAAGTCGGACGTTTAACCGACTGCGCCACCCAGGCGCCCCAATACATTACACTTTCTGTATATGATAAAATATATATCAGATGTCTCTTCTCCTCTCAACCCTACTATAATGGTTTGAATACAGACCAATACTATATTGGTTTGAATGAGAGTGGGTGGCTCATTTGGTTAAGCATCTGACTCTTGATTTCAGCTCAGGTTATGATCTTGCAGTTTGTGAGACAGACCCCCACACTGGGCTCTTTGTTGACAGTGCGGAGCCTGCTTTAGGGTCTCTGTCTCCCTCTCCCACCCCCCTCTCAAAATAATAATAATAAAAAAGAACACATATCAAAATGCTATAATACTCAATAATGGAATGGAACAAACAAATTAGAGGCCTGTTTCCCTGTCATAACAGTTCAGAGATTAGCAGTAAGGCTGGAGGCTTCGCTTACTTTGTCCACAGGATCTTTAGTACGCAGGCTGCTAGATTCATCCTGGATATGTGGTTTCCAGCTCTGGGCTCAAGGTACCTGCTCCAGCTGTTGCCATTTTCTAGCCCAGAGAAGAATACAGGAAGAGAGAAGGAAATTAACATATGTGGCATAGTCTTTAAGGTCAAACCTTAAGATGTCACTTTCTGTCAAGCCTGTTGAAAGAACCTAGTCACTGAATCACACCGTATCCTAAGGGAGGCTGGGAAATATGGTGCCTAGCTAACCTGCCACATGCCCTGCTGAGACCCAGAGGTGGATCATCAGGGGGGAGGTTCTACTGCTGAAATGAAGAAGAAGCAAACAGATGCTGGGAGAAAATTAGCAGCGTCTGCCACAGTTTGGTCAAACAATATCTGTATACTTGTATGTTTCCTTGTCTGAAAGTTGGGACGAGGAGAGGATGGTTCTGAAAAAGAATTGTAAGAGGAAACCAAGGGCAAAAATAGAATCCCACAGCATTTTGTCCATCGTTAAAGGAAAGGAGCATGCTGAGGATAACATGGAGTCAGCCACTGGCACATCTTTTCTATCTCAGACCCAAGTCACAGCTATCTGAATCTTCAGGAGAGAGAAAGCTAAAAATTATCAACAAGAAACATGTTTTAACCCAGAGTCTGTAAGACTTGATGATGAAAGCAGTACGGAGCTAGTTGAGTCCAGCCTTCCAAGTCTATAGACAAGGCAGGACTGGGAGGCAGGACTGGGAGGCAGTTCCAATGGTAACACTCACCTGAGTGGTGCTGGGGCAGGTGTAGCTGGCATCAGGACCAGTGTTGTGGAATGAGGGGCCAGCATTAGCAGGCATGGACACACAGGTCCTACTTGCATAGGACAGTAGCAGGAAATAACTCAATGGAAGTCACTATTGGTAGTGACAAGGCACCATAAGCTCAGTGCCAATTCCCAGAACAGTCACACTGGAAGATGGTTGAATGGAAGGAGTCCTCAAGATAGAAAATAGAAAAGTTGAACTTCAATTCTCAGTTAGTGTGATGTCATTGGAAAAGCCTATATATATATTTATATATATATATACACACACACACATATATTTATTATATCTCATTTATTATATATTTATATAAATATATATTTATATGTAATATGTATATATTTATTATATCTCATATTTATGTATTATATAATGTACAATTATATATAATTATGTTTATTATGCAAAATATTTATATTATATAAAATATTTAGTATATTTATATTTATTATATATTATATATATAAAATATATATATTATATATATAAAATATATATATTATATATATTATATATATTATATATATATAAAATTATATATATAATATATATATAGAAAAGCAGTAAAATACATTTTCCTCTGTCTCCTTGCCCTCTAAAATGTTGACATTTGGTATAGCTTCTGCTTCTCTTATGTCTAGGCGCTAATTTTACAAATTCAAAAGTTACAATAATAGCATTTGCTCAAATGTTACTCACAAATTACTATTTTTATTATTTAATGGACAAAGTATAAAACAATCCAAAGGGCAAATCTTCAAATATATTCACCAGCAGTGTTTCTCTAAATTACTAATGTAGAACTCAGAACGGTCCCTCTAAAGATTTTATAAAAACCAAACAAAATGAAAGCCACTTCCCTTCTTTGTATAAAAGGTCCATCAATTTTTGTCTCAATACACAGTAACCCTATCTTCAAAGTGACAAAAGATGCATCTTTATGTAAATTCTATGAACTGCATGTAGCACAGACTTCCACATAAGAGTCAAGTTAAAATTCATCCCACATGTTCTGAAAGTATAGTATTCTACCAGATGAGTTTGGGTGGATGCAGAAAGGCCCAGCACATTTGATTTTCCATTGACTTGATGTTTATATTGGGTGTTCAATTGTTTTAAAGCATGACTAAAGAGTGAAAAAAAATGCTATAGGAATTCATGGGTCCAGAAGAAATCTCTGCCTGGCTGAATCCCCTGAGCTACATCTCTATGTATTTTCTAGACCTATTATTTTTTTTCCAAACCTTGTGAGTGTTTTGGGATTGCAGTGATTGAGGAAAGTGGCCATCATATGACAATTTTGTATTTAAAAACCTTTCAGCAAAGAAGCTTCTTTCTCTCCCATAGAGATGCAAGATTCCTATATTTCAAGAGAAAGAAGTTGATTGAGCAATGCGATGTCTCAGGATATATTAGTTGACTTTAATATTATTATCTCTCTCCTTTAAAGATAAGGAGGACTTCTAAATCTTGACAGTACACAGATTGGGGGCTGGGAAGTGGGGGGGGGGGGCCCGCCCTTGGCAAGGTTCTTGGAAATAATTTGCTTTACTTATGACCTAACTCCGAGGGAAAATGCGGCAGGAGGCTCAAGTTTTACTGCCATTTTTTTATTATTTTTATTTAGTATTGACTTTACCCTTAAAATGTTTAGCTTCTTTCACTGGTCATGATCTTCCCCAGCAAGCAATTGATCACTCCTGATCACATGGTCAGCTTTGGAAAAGACTAAATATTAGCTTAGACTGTCAGTATTTGCTGCCCTCCACCTCCTCCAGAGACTATGAGGTTCTCACATTATAATTTCAAGATTTCTTCCCTTTTCCTTTTTTTATGCTGGCAAAACCTGCTTTTCACTTGTATTAAAACTGTCAAAACTGCCCAAAGGGAAAAAGTATATGTTTTCCCCTTGGTACTGAGAAGAGTGAAGAAGCATATTTTGGCAGTTTCATTGTAGGTGTGAAATTTTTCACACAGCTCTACTAGGGAGGTACACAAGTCTGGCCCTGTTGGAGCATCTGATATTTCATGGATAGCAATTTCTTTAAAAGGTATGGCCTAGGGCTAAATTAAAAGATGGGGATTTAGAATAGAAATGATAGCATTCCGTTGAAACAATTGTCAATTATGTGAAAGATGCTGTTGCATATTTAGAAAACAAATGATGCCCCTTTAAATTTTCCCCATGGCAAGTTTTTTTTTGTAAATTAACGATTTGAAGTAATACATCAAAAAATGTATTTTAGCTTATAGAACCCATAACATAACAATGTAAAAAATACTAGACTGGTTTTACATGAAAGCACATCAGTTAGCAAAATGCACACACCAATAAAGCATCACCATGGCTAGGTAGGAGACCTCGAGACACAATTTATTTTTACATTCAAGCCAATTATTGGCTTCGCTGCATTAAAAAAGGTATGGCATATATTCGTAGAAGGTTTTTTAAAAATTGAATCAAGTAAATTACATGGATTTCATATCCCATATTAGACAATAGTCTTACATTAGAGTTGACACATTTTTATCACTACTATAAAAGTACCAAAGCTGGGCTCAATACCCTGCATTTTTCTACATACTTCTGTTCCTATTAGAAGGTATCCAAGAAATGCTGTGAATTCAGTCTTTTTTCAGTTCTTTGCATGATGTCAATTCATCTTCTCAGACTTATTTTAATTGTAAAATCAATTTTTAAGATATGGGGAACTTTTTCTAAGGGAGGAATCCCCCTTAATAAATCACGCAGTCTTTGCTTGATATTTTTTTGTTCCCCAAGAGGAGACAATTATATTTTGGAACCGCTTGAATTTTAGAATTGGATTCTTAGGGTAAAATGAACTCCTTTCCCCATGACTTTCACTTAAACTAATTCTGACTCTGGAGCCATTGAGAATACTTTGATTCCTTATGATTATAATTCAGATATTTATGAGTGTACACCATACTTGCCCTTGGCCTTGATCAGGGTGTTTCTTATCTCTTGCCTGTGACATTCATTAACTCCTTCCGCACAATTTTGAGTTTCATCTCCATCTTCTTGTTTCCACCTTAATAATTTCTCTCCCTTAGGAACATTTCTGTTGTGAGATGCTGTTTTCATAAGGATTTTAAGACATTTACTCTGATCGAGAAAACAGATAAAATTATTGTACAGAATTTTGACATTTGCATGCATCACAATTTGGGTTCCCAGAACACCAAGCTTCCACAATACTGTAGCCTCTTGTCATTGTGCATCTCAGAATTCACCCCATGCAACCATCAAACCAACAGCCTAAGAACCAGGCAGGGAATTTCTCAAATGCTCCAAATAGCTGCACATCACTACAGATTATGACTGCTTGGATTTAGGGAACATTTTTTTGGCTGGGGAAACATTCCAATGGGATAGATTAATCTATGTAAACCACATAGCTCAGCTGAAACTGCTGTTCGGCATTCTAAATTGCCAGCTCCATCTCCTTTCTGCACAAAAATGCACATTTCTTCCTATAATAAAGATATTTTATAATAGCAATAAGGCAACTCCAGGGTGTGTGGTTATCACGAGATAATCATACCCTAGAGGGATTACAGACACTTGGCTGTGCCTCATAACACCCCATGTGTGTGTTTATCTCATGATAACCACACTCGCTTTTGTATCTTATTGCCTAATTATCCTCTTCTAATGCAAAATACTAATTTTTTGTCTGAAACAATATGTGCAAGGATGCATTGCTAACAATCACAGGAGGACATTGACAAACAATGCTGCTGTTACTCTATACTCACTTCCCATAAGAAAATTGATACCCAGGAAGAAAGTTCTCAGAGTGACAGGTGAACATTATAGTCCATTTTTGAATGAACTGCTTCTTAAGAGGACTCTATAGGCACTATATAATGGGTTTTACCCATTAATGCTATAAGATAAATTCCCACTTTTTTCTCTTTTATATATATATGATTTCTCAATAGTAAGTGAAAACTAGAGATTGAGCAGGAATTTCATACCTGAAAAAAAAAATAAGACACTAACTTCATTTATTTCCAGAAAGTTAATGGCAGAGATTGATTTTGATTTATTGAGGTATCTAATTTAATAAGAATATCTGTATGCTACTTATTCATTTCTCCACATATATTTTAACTGTCAACCTTTCAAGTTGAAAAATATATATTAAATTTTGTACCTTACAGTAGTGCAATTCATACAAGTCCATTAATCTTGAATCATTTAACTTTTATGAAGTTAAATTATTGCCTATATAATTATCCCAATTATATATACTAATAATTATTATCTTTATATTACATTATATAACAAAGCCAATAGTGGTTACATGTACAGATTTCCTATGAATCTGATCTCAGAAATAACATTTTCAAGTTCTATTTTCTAAAATCTTGTTTGTATGCGTTTGAATATATTTAAGACCCTGCAAAGGCCATTAAGGACTCATGTATTTCATTACTTCAGTTAAAGTGATTCTGACCAAAAAGAAAATAATTTTTCAGGACTTTTACAAAAAGGTAATGTCATATTCTTAAATTTGTTTCCACATGTGTATGTGTGACTATCCATGTGAGTTGATGTTTGTGCAAGTGTTTGTGTATATAGCCACCTGCATTTTTTAAAAGTACTCCTTCAATACTTGCTTCCAAAGACCATGACCATTATTCTCAAGCCCACTCGTGTATTTTCTTAACCTTACAAACTCAGTTTCCTCTTCCTGGTTTCTGACTTCATAAATATCGCTGGGTCAAATTTGCTTCAATTCAATAAACCTGTTCTTTCTGAACTGTCAGGTTATGGGCTGCAAGACAAGTTGTTTGCTCTGTCCCTGGAGTCCTGTTCCAAGGGTACATTCTTGAACTTTGATTTTAGGGATGGATTACTCCCCTGCATTTAGTAACAAAGACTGCATTAAATCTCAATCCATAAATGACAGGTAAATACAGCAACAATTATTAGTGACTTGAGGGCATTAGACTATTGTAAGGAATAAAGGATGAGAAAAGATACTTCAGAAGTAGCTACTCCATTAACAGAGGAAAAATGCAATGTTTTCTTAACATTCAATTATTCACTGGCAGGTAACTAATGGGAAATATTATTATATTGTTTTTAGGCACAGGCATATTTTCGTAGAGCTGAAAGACATCTTAGAGCTCATCTATTCCAATCACCTCTTCAGATAGCCAGGAAAATTTGACAACCCTATCTATTCTATTTACTTGTCTTTTACTAAGAGCTAGAAAAGAAGATCTTTTCAATCAATACACATAATTACCTATACCAGAGACGGTGTGAGCCTGAAATTAAGCAAGCTTAGCCAAAGCAAATCTTTTTAGACCAGTGCTGGGCATCATTATGTGTAGCCTCACCATGCAGATGGAGACCAGAAAGAGGTGAATAGTGTGAATAGGTAAAAATATTGGACAGCATTTCAAACGTTTGAATGCCCTATATTTTCATTGGAATTTGTGAATAGAAATTTGCAAGATGTAGTTGAAAATTCTTAGAGTTTACTAGATGTTATAAAAGGCCTTACTACGAGGGGCGCCTGGGTGGCTCAGTCGGTTGAGCGTCCGACTTCGGCCCAGGTCACGATCTTGCG
>NW_024412415.1:3227081-3230341 GCF_014898765.1 Herpailurus yagouaroundi
CCCCCGTTCATGCTCTGTCTCTCTCTGTCTCAAAAATAAATAAAATGTTAAAAAAAAAAATTAAAAAAAAAAAAAAAAAAAAGGCCTTACTACGAGAACCAACTAGGTCCTGGATACATTAGCACAATTATGCTTTAATGCATGGGTGAGATCATAAGACAGAAAGCAAAACTTTCTTAGAACGATTAAATACAAAGGAATAGGGAGCCGAAAGTAGAGTAAGTGCAAGATACCAGCAAAGAGGAAAGTAAATGCTATCCTGGGGTAAATGCTAACACTAGTTCTGGGATAAGGACACTTTAGGCCCATGCTTTTTTTTTGGCAATCCAATTTTGTAAAATATAACAAAAGATACAGTTTAAAAAAAAAAAAAAAAAAAAAAAAAATACTTCAGAATAACTATGGTTTAAGAAGAACACAACAGAATTTGGAGACAAATACTTAAAACTAAATGTAATTAAAATACTCAGCAAAATTTATAAAATGCAACAAAAATTATAATCTGAAGCATAGTTACAATCCTAAACTATTATATTAAAAAGAATTTCTGATGAATAAAAACCTAAGCTTCTAATGTAAGGAATCAAGAAAAGAAAAATAAAAAGTTATAAATTAATTAAAAAGAAAACAAAAATGCAAAAAAAAAAGAATATCTACAAAGAAGCTGTTCTTTGAAGGGAACCCCAGGTAACATTGATTTTAAAAATGGAGATTATACAAAAACAATATTAAAAAGAAAACAGGAAATATTTGCATAGAGGCTAGATTTAAATGCAACTAAGAGTTATGAATCTGTTAATATACATTTGAAAATTAGAAAAATGAAAAGACTGAAAAACTGTGTATTCTGTATTAAAGTATTTGAAAACCAGGACCAGATGTTTTCATCAGAAAATTCTACCAACCATTCAGGAAACACACCTTTTCAATCTTACATAAACTCTTCCTAGAGAACACATAAAGATAGGGGCCCAACAGATTATAACACAAGACTGGTATAACTATGAAATCAAAATAAGAAAGGGAGTATACAAGGTAGGGAAATCACAACCCGTTCCATTCATGAATTTATATGAAAAAAACCCTCAAAAACATAATAATACAAGAAGAAAAGGAAATACAATAATAGAAATTCAAGGGTGATTTAATGCTAATGAATATAACTGTAATTTACTATGTAGGTAGGTTAAAGGAGATATTTTTTAAATGGATAAAGAAAAAGCATTTAATACACTTAAATATCAATTTATAAAATAAAACATTTTAGCAAACTAGGCATACAACATACTTAATTGTGAAATATTAGAATCATAACTGTTAACACCATGGCCAATATTCACTAACATTGTCCTTGACTTTTCAGCCCCCAAAATAAGAGGGAAAAAAATTACAAGGTTCGGAAAGGTAAAAATAAAACTGTTGACAAACAATTGATTAAGTTTCTCAATATACACAACTAAAAAGAATACACAGAACAATTCCTGGAAGATTATATTATCAAGGATGCTAAATAGAAGATCAGTATGTAAAACTCCACTGCATTTGTATGCAACAGCAAAAAAAAAAAAAAAAAGAAAAAAATAGTTATAATGTAAAACAAAAATTAGATGGTACCTAGAAATTAATAAAAATTTGTAAGACTTATATGAAAAATACATCCAGAAAGACAATAAAGAAAATCTCAATATCATATTCGTGGATTTAAAAAGTTTCAATGCAATTTGAATTAAAATACCAACAGGAATTTTTTAAAGGAAATTGACAAATTGCTTATAAAATGTAGAGAAAAAAAACTAAGGCTAACAAAATTACTCTCCTGAAGAAGGCGGAAGCTTACTCTACCAGATATCAAAATTCATCATGAAAATGTGGTAATTAGAGCAGTATGGTACCAGTACAGACATAGACAAACAGATAAAACATAAAGGAACAACTACAAACAGATATATGCATCTATGGAAACTGGATATATAACAAAGGTAATATTACAGATCATGGGAAAATGAGGAATGCTATATTAAATGGTGCTGTGACAAAGGGGAGTCCCTATAGAAGTATCAGTGTAGAGCCTTGCACCATGAAGTACAAGAAAATATCCAAATAGATTAGAATTAAATGTCACAGTCAAAACTTTAAACTTTTAGATTACCTTTTCAGAGACTATCTTAAAAACTCAAGAGTTGGAAAGGTTTTCTTGAGCAACACACACACACACTCATGTGCACATATAAATGCTGACTAAAACTGGAAGACTATGTAATCAACAAGAATTTGGGGTACCTGGTGACTCAGTCGGTTAAGTGTCCAACATCGGCTCAGGGCATGATCTCACAGTTCATGGGTTCGAGTCCTGCCTCAGACTCTGTCTCTCAAAAATAAATAACGTTAAAAAAATGAAAATAACACGAATGAATACCAGAATATCAAAACAACCACTACAAATACAGTCACCTAATAGAGACAAATGGCAAAATTCACCACAACGAAGCTCAAGAGGAGGTTAGTTTTAAGAGGGAAATGAAGTTTTGGGGTCTGTTGAGTTTTAAAATGATGGTAGAAGTTGTGAATCAATCTAACCCATAGCCCTGGTTTGCAAATTGGTATAGGGATAAAAAAGATACGGGGAGGAACATTTGCCTACCCTGGTGATTGGGGCAGGTAGAATGGAGTGTTAAGGAGCCCAATACGTGTTCAACTAGTCTACTTACTTTAGTCTCATCCTGTATCCTGGCTCCAAGCCTGCTGTTGCCCCTGCCAACCCCTTTCTGCAACATGAATTGACTTGCTTCTTATTGGCTTTCCCTTCCTTCATCTTCTGTGGACCATAAGAGTTACACTTTTTCCTTTTCCTTTATTATCTAAAGTCATCTTTATCTCCTTCATTATTTATGTCCTTGTGAGCTTGTAAATTTTTTTTTTTTTTTATCTTCTGCCCTTGATTTGGTGAAGGGGTAAAGATAAATGCATATGCCCAATAGTCCATGATTTACATGAAAGCCTCAACTTGAATATTATTGCTAAGTTATCACTCTTCACAGTCAGCTGAGGTCTGTAGATTGTAATAAAATACAACTGAGGCCCAGACAGACAACTATATTCTTTGGGTATGAATTTGGCTCCAGCACGTACCAGCTATGTTGGGCAGGATAAGCTATTTATTGTGCACAGCACAAAATATTTTAAGATGAAATAATGTAAGTAAAATTCTAGGGTTATGTGGCACATGTGTGTCATTTTGGCCCATTCCACCTGGTAGAAGA
>NW_024412415.1:3230441-3238260 GCF_014898765.1 Herpailurus yagouaroundi
AGAGACCGAGCATGAACGGTGGAGGGGCAGAGATAGAGGGAGACACAGAATCGGATACAGACTCCAGGCTCTGAGCCATCAGCCCAGAGCCCGACGCGGGGCTCGAACTCCCGCACCGCGAGATCGTGACCTGGCTGAAGTCGGACGCTTAACCGACTGCGCCACCCAGGCGCCCCTCCTGGGCTGTTTTCTACTAGAGGATGAATGTCTTTCCCTAAGGGATATTATAGAAGATTTCCGTTTTGGTTGGGACATCGGGCTGAATGATCGTTGATATTTTCCTCTTGAGATTCTAATTCCACTCCTCGTTTGGTTTTTCCATTATTTTGAGGGGCAGCAGCATTCAGCCTGAGAAAAACTGAAATCAAATTAAACTGATCATTGGTCTATTCTTTATGGACCCCTCTTGGGGACTGCCATAGAATATCCTGCTGAATTTGGCATTGTGGCCTGGATGCCCAACAGTTTGGGGATCTGATCTCAGTCTTGTCTTTAACATGCTAAATGTTATAGTCTTAATCCCAGCTCACTGCTTTAGTTTCTTTATAGAGAAAAAGAAGGGGAGAGCATAGCCAAGAAGGTTTGGTCCAGCCACGAATGAATATGAAATCTTAGAGAGAAGGCTGGGCTCATAGTGAGAAAATAATGCTGGCATTAATCCACTTAGAATTGCACAGTGCTCCCACCCCCCCACCTACAATGTGGATTGGTTTAACACCCTTTGTTGGTGTTATTTGGCCATTCCCTTCAAATGCTAATGACCAGCTAGTTTAACACCCTTTATTGGTGTTATGCGGACAGTCCCTTCAAATGGGAATGAATAGCTTGCTTTGTTTCCATAGACAGGGGAGCCAAATAACTACAGGGCCTAGAAGCAAATTATTTCTCTGGTATAGACCCACCCTGAATGATGAATTGGGCTCTATGGTGGCTGTATCACCGAAGACTGATATTTCCCTAACCATCGCAAACCAGGCCAAAAAAGGAGCTAAACCATTTTCTCCTCATTATCACCTCATTAAGCTCCCCAGGCCAGTGCAGGGCTGGGTTAGAGGCCTGCTACAGGTAGCTTAATGAGTTTCTTATTTATAGGCCCCTGTGCTGTTATGCAAAAGCTTGTTATCCCCAGGCTTGTAGTATGGCATTTTCTAAAGGGAGTTAAGAAATGTAATTATCAAGCATCTTAGTATGGGCATCACAACACTTCTTGGCCACTTGATCAACAATAAATAAATACATTTGCTAGGTTTGTAGAATTCCATAGTGTGCTGTGATGTTTGTACCAATTTTCTCATTTGCTTCTTCTAAAAACAGAACAGATGCTGCCCCAGATGTGGAAAAGGCAGATGTTTGCCAGCTTCAGGGTTACTCCAAATTCCTAACCATACAGTCTACAGAGCCCTCGGTTTGAGGGGGGAAAAAACCTCCCCTCCCCCCAAAAGTGTTGTTTAAATATTTTTTGTTTTATATGTGACTCAGAGATCACATTTAAGACAGGAAAAGCAGTTCCAATTTTAGTTCTCACATGAAGGTACTAAAAATTGCTGTAATTCATAGGTAAATATACAAGACCATAATCAGTGTACCATATATTGAGTTTAAAAAAATACTACAATTTCAGGCCATGAACATCTATTAAGCACTGATTATATGTTTCTGGCATCGAGCAAGGTACTGACAAGACACCAAATGTTAAATATATAAGTCATTGTCATGGATGTAAAAAAGTTTATCATCTGAAGAAGTCCTAGCAGTCATAACTTAGGTGTGTATAGAGGTACATATGTTTATTCAAGTGTGTGCATATACATACATATGTATGTACATATATTTCTTCTCCACAAAGATGGTTTATATTTAAGGAAGTAGAGAATAATTTTAAAGTGAAATAAAAGTTGGTTAGTAAAGACCAGGCCAAATAATAGATGCCACATCTGTTGTCACAAAAATATAAAGAGTGACTTAGGATGTCAGAGCAAAATCCACGTAAAATGGAGCCCAGTTAAAAGGTAGATGAGAATCTGGCTGTATTTAAACAGTTAGTTTAGCAGACACAAACAGTTCAAATATTTGAATGCCTGTGCTGGGTGATATGGA
The DNA here is from genome assembly GCF_014898765.1 of Herpailurus yagouaroundi. Classification (NCBI taxonomy): domain Eukaryota; kingdom Metazoa; phylum Chordata; class Mammalia; order Carnivora; family Felidae; genus Herpailurus; species Herpailurus yagouaroundi. Next base: position 3,232,539 of record NW_024412415.1, read on the forward strand.
GTATAAATGAATATGATAAACCTTCTCTTCATCTTATATATGAATAAGCAGGATATGGTAGTTACATAAACCCTATAATACCACACATAAAATTGCTCATTAGGAAAAGAAAAAGCTAAAAAGTATCAAGAGGAATTCTCCCAACTTAAAAAATAAAAGAAAATGGAATGGGTGTTAGAATTTGAGCTCAGACCTCATAGGATGGGAAGGTTTCAAGAGTGGTTGCTTCCATATTTTCAGGTGGAACAGACATAGGAGCAATATGTGGTTATCAGGACCTTCAAAGGTAGACCCCCTTGTCTTCAAGTTATATATTCAGTACCTGCCTCCTGTTTTCACTCGAGTTTTATATATTAGAGATGGCTGACATAGACAAAGAAATGGCTAAATCTCACCCTACTCTGCTATTTCTGAACAAACAGCTCACAAAGGTGTAAGGTAGGGGATGACAGGTTACATTCAGAATACATGGATTAATTTATCCTAATAAGAACTTGAAGTATATGCATAAGAATAGAAGAAACAGATTAGAGATTAGAGAAAAAAGTATAGGTGAGAATAAGAGAAAAGGTGGGTCAATAAAGTCAAATTAGGACTTTTGAGCTTTGTTCTAGAGGCAATAAAGAGCATTTATTTTCCTCCTATTTTTTTTTCCCCCAAGCAATAGGAAGGAATGATCAGATGGTTTGGATAGACTGGCAAAGGGAAAAACTAGAGTTTGAGTTGGGCCCCATTTAGGGGCCTAATCAACAGTGCAAGGTGAAAAAAATGAATTTTCTGAGAAAATAGAAGAAAATGAAATCAAGATGAATTCATGATAGTTTAGAGTTGGAACACTAGTTAGAACACAATTCATAGTGAAAGGTTTGTATAATTGAAGGATAACTGAAATTTCAAGCTTGGATAACTAGGGGAATTACATTACTGATAATATGTGAAAATCTGTAGAAGCTTTTGCTTCAGAATTTGGTAGGGTGATAGATGATAAGAACTTATTTTTAGAATGTTAAGTTGGAAGTTCAGACATCTTTTGCAATAGAATGTTCACTAGGCAATGGCAAATTTGAAACTGTAGTTTGAAAGAATATTTTCATTTATCCTACAGCAGCAATTACAAGACAGTGTAGAAAGAAAATAGAAAAGGGCAAGATCTATTATGTACATTGTATATGGGGAAAGAAGACAAATCCTAGGAAAAAATAGGTTAGTTCAGTTTCATATGTAAGAGGAATATTCAAGATGAAATAGATGGTGAACAGTGTCAAATGTTCTAAAAATTTAATAATTGAGAAAAGGTCATTATATTTGCTGGCCAGATGATAAGAAATGAACAGTTGAATATTCATCTATAAGTTTTTGGTTTAATAGATACATACAGAACATTTCATCCCAAAGCAATGGAATACATATTCTTCTTAAGTGCACACGAAGTATTCTCCAGGGTAAATGATACGTTAGGCCACAAAACAACTCTAAGATGATTGAAATCCTATCAGGCATCTATTCAATCACAGTGGTATGAAACTAGAAATAATTTACAAAAAGAAAACTAGAAAATTCACAAATATGTAGAAATTAAACAGTATGCTACTGAATAACCATTGAATGAGTCAAAGAAAAAATTAAGACAAAAAATACTTTGAGACAAATAAAAATGGAAATACAGCATACCAACACTTGTATAAGATGCAGCAAAAGCAGTTCCAAGAGGAAAGTTCATAGTGATAAATGCCTATATCAAGAAACAAGAAATATCTCATCCCAACTTCATACCTCAAGTAACCAAAAAAGAAAAATATCCCAAAACTAATGGAAGGAAATAATAAGGACTAAAAAGATAAGAGAAAGATCAATGACACTAAGAGTTGGTTCTTTGAAAAGATAAATTTGGCAAGCCATTAGTTAGACTCATGAAGATAAAAAGACAAAAATTGGAAATGAAATAAGGGGTATTACACTTGATACTACAAAAAAATACAAAGAATTATAATAGGCTACTATAAACACTTACACATCAACAAAATGGACAACCTATAAATGGATAAATTCCTAGAGGCATACACAACCTACCAAGACTGAATCGTGAAGAAATATAAAATCTAAACATTGAACAGTAGGGAGAATGAATTGGTAACCAGAAACCTCCTAATATACAAAAGCCTAGGACCAGATGGCTTCACTGGTAAATTCTACCAAACATTTAAAGAAGAATACCAATTCTTCTCAAACTCTTCTAGAAAATAGAGGATAAAGGAATACTTCCAAACTTATTTTTAGAGGCCAGCATTACACTGATACCAAAACCAGATAAAAACACCCCTTTCTGCCTAACCCCCCCCCCAAAAAAAATAAAAGGACAGGCCAATATTCCTGATGAACATAGATGCAAAAATCTTTACAAAACATTAGCAAATAAAATTTAAAAAATTAGCAAATCATATACCACTATCAAGTGGATTTATTCCTGTGATGCAAGGATGGTTCAACATTCACAAATCAAGCAGTGTGATACACCACATTAACAAAATGAAGATAAAAATTATAATCAGGAGAGTCCCAGTTGACAATGTAGAAGACCCTGAACTCATCTTCTCCACAAATCAAATCTATATCTGTTTATGGAACAATTCTTGAAGGAGAACTGAGGACTGACTGAATAGCTCCTGTGTAACAAAAGACTGAGAGACCATATAGAGAATAAAAGAGATGGAGACATGATGACTAAGGGAACCCCCATCTCCCAAAGCTGCAAATTGCAGTGGAGAGGGACAATATGGAGATAGTGTGAGCAGATTCTTTTGCCTTGGGGCATAATAAAACACTGTGGTTTAAAAGAGCAACTAAAGTATAAAGAAACCAGCCCTAGAATTCTGACAAGCATTTGGGGAGCTGCTGGAACTCTCTCTAGGTCAGAGGAGCAGGCAAATGCCATGGCCTATTGCCCACACCAGCCCCAGCAGACCTACCAAGGGAGCCCCAGAATAGTGAACACTTGAACACTTCTGACAGTACTCACACTATTAACTCCACTGTCTTGCCAAAATGACACAGGTGAAAGTACCCTGAAACACTTCAGGCCTGTACCCTTTTAGCTCCAGATGACTTGTCATTGTATCCCTGGTGCAGAGCACTCAGGAACCACTCATGCTTACTTTTCTTTGGAGGACTTTCTAGGGAGCCCTCTGTGCAGAGAAGCCTGGGACTGCTCTGGCCCATGCTCACTTCGAGTTCAGCCATCCTGCCAAGGCAGCCCCAGCACAAAGCACCCAGGGACCCCAGCCCATGCTAGCCAAAGGTACCAGACACACACAATCTACACAGGTAATGACTATACACAAGACCATTTCTTCAAGTTTAGAAGAAGAAGCTATTCCATGTAATTTACAGAAACACAGAAATCAAGCAAAATGAAGAGACAGAAATATGCTCCAAATGAAAGAATAAGACAAAACCTCAGAGAAAGAACTAAATGAAATGGACATAAGTAATCTACATGATAAAGAGTTCAAAGTCATGGTCATAAAGATGCTCACTGGACTGGGGAGAAGAGTGGATAAACTCAGCAAGAACTTCAACAAAGAGAAAATATTTTAAAAAGCAGGGCTAAAAAATAACAAATGAAAAAATACACTAGATGGAATCAACAGTAAATTAGAAGATGCAGAAAAACAGATCAGTGATCTGGAAAGCACCCAAGCTGAATGCAAAATGAAAAAAAATTTAAAAATGAGAACAGGTTAAGAGATCTTTTGGACAACATCAAGCAAACAAACATTCACATTACAGGGGTCCCAGAAGCAGAAGAGAGAGAGAGAGAAAGAGACAGAAAACTTGTGTGAAGAAACAATAGATGAAAACTTCCCTACCTGGGGAAGGAAACAGACATTCAGGTTCAAAAAGCACAGGGAGTTCCAACCAAGATGAACTCAAAGATATCCATACCATGACACATAATAAAATATTGAAGATTCAAGATACATAGAGAATTTTTAAAAGCAACAAGAAAGAAGCAACTAGTTATGTGCAAGGAAAACCCCAAAGTTGATTTTTTTAGTAGAAATTTTTTTAGGCCAGAAGGGAGTAGCATGATCTATGCAAAATGCTAAAGGGAAAAACAGACAAAAATCCTAAAACCAAGAATACCCAGTAATATTATCATTCAGAATTGAAGGAGAAATAAAAATCTTCTCAAACAAAAGTTAAAGGAGTCCCTTACTACTAAAATGTCCTTACAAAAAAATGTTAAAGGGACTTCTTTAAGTGGAAAAGAAAGGGCCATAATTAGAAGAAAAATTATGGACAGAAAATATGTTGTGAATAAAAACATACAGTGACAATAGTAAAATGATAACTTATAAAGCTAATCTGGCAAAAATAATCATTTGAATTATATCAAAAAAGTAATTCAAGGAGACTCATAAAAATTATATGACAACATATATATGAAACATGAAAGGGGGAGTAAAAATGAAGTATTTTAAGAATGTGTTTGAACTTAAGTGACTATCAACTTATGTGGACTGCTATATACTTAGGATGTTATAGATTGAACCTCATGGTAACCAACAAATCAAAAACCTATAATACCAAAAGATAAAACTAAGAATAACATATAAAATGTCATCAGCGACAAGAGAAAAAGCAACAGAGAACTACGAAAACAACCTGAAAACAATTAACAAAATGGCAGAGTATATGCTTATCAATTATTTTAGATGTAAATCCTCTAAATGCTGCAATCAACAGACATAGGGTGGGGCCCCCGGGTGGTTCAGTCGGTTAAGCATCCAACTTCGGCTCAGGTCATGATCTTGCGGTCTGTGAGTTCAAGCCCCACGTTGGGCTCTGTGCTGACAGCTCAGAGCCTGGAGCCTGTTTCAGATTCTGTCAATCTCTCTCTCTGTCTCAAAAATAAATAAACGTTAAAAAAAAAAGGGGGGGGTTACAGAATTGATTAAAAAAAAAAACCCATCTATATGCTGCCAACAAGAGACTCAGTTCAAAACTAAAGACTAAAGACACAGACTGAAAGTGAAGGGATGCAAATAGAAGAAGCAAAAAAAAAAAAAAAAAAAAGAAATAAAAGGAAAAAAGCTGTGGTAGCAATTCTTATATCAAACAAAATAGACTTTAAAACAAAGAATGTAACAAGGCATTACATAGAGATAAAGGGATCAGTCCAAAAAGTGGATATAATAATTATAAATATCTGTATATCCAACATTGGAGTACCTAAATACATAAAGCAAAGATTAGCAGACATAAAGGGAGAAATTGACAGTAATTTAGTAATAGTAGGGGACTTTAACATGCTACACACATCAATGGATAGATCATCCAAGCAGAAAATCAATAAGAAAAGAGTGTCTTTGAATGACACATTAGACCAGATGGATTTAATAGATACATGCAAGTCAGTCTATCCCAAAACATCAGAATACACATTCTCTTCAAGTACATATTGAACATTCTTGAAGATAGATCACCTGTTAGGGCACAAAACAAGTTTCAATAAATTTAAGAAGATTGAAATCCTATCAAGCATCCTTTCCAGCCAAAATGGTATGATACTAGAAATCAGTTACAAAAAAGAAATATAAAACTGGAAAATAGGGGCGCCTGGGTGGCGCAGTCAGTTAAGCGTCCGACTTCAGCCAGGTCACGATCTCGTGGTGCGGGAGTTCGAGCCCCGCGTCAGGCTCTGGGCTGATGGCTCAGAGCC
>NW_024412415.1:3238660-3420741 GCF_014898765.1 Herpailurus yagouaroundi
ACTGGAAAATAGGGGCGCCTGGGTGGCGCAGTCAGTTAAGCGTCCGATTTCAGCCAGGTCACGATCTCACGGTGCGGGAGTTCGAGCCCCGCGTCAGGCTCTGGGCTGATGGCTCAGAGCCTGGAGCCTGTTTCCGATTCTGTGTCTCCCTCTCTCTCTGCCCCTCCCCCGTTCATGCTCTGTCTCTCTCTGTCCCAAAAATAAATAAACGTTGAAAAAAAAAATGAAAAAAAAAAAACAAAACTGGAAAATATACAAACACATGAAGGCTAAACATGCTACCAAATAACCAATGGGTCAACAAGGATGAAATTAAAAAAAAAACAACATGAAGGCAAATCTAAATGAAAATACAGTATTTCAAAAATCTTTAGGACACAGTGAAAGCAGTTCTGAGACAGAAATTTATAGTGATACAGGCCTACCTCAAGAAACAAAAATCTCAAAAAATGTAACCTCACACCTAAAGGAATTGGAAAAAGAATAACAAACAAAGCCCAAGTTATCAGAAGAAAGAAAATAATAAAGATCATAGTGGAAATAAATGAAATGGACACTGAAGAGACAATAGAAAAAAATATGAAACCCAGAGTTGGTTCTTTGAAAATATAAACAAAATTGGTAAACCTTTAGACAGACTCATCAAAATAAAAGAGAGAACCCAAATAAACAACGTCAGAAATGAAAGGGAATAAGTAATAACACCACAGAAATACAAAGGATTATAAAAGAATACTATGAAAAATTATATGCCAACAAATTGGACAAACTAAAAGAAATGGATAAATTCCTAAAAACATAGAATCTTCCAAAATTGAATCAGGAAAAAAACCAGAAAATGTGAACAGACCAATTATTAGTAATGACACAGAATCAGTAATTGACTTTCAACAAATAAAACTCTAAAATTAGATGGATTCACAGGTGTATTCTATCAAACATTTAAAGAAGAGTTAATACCTATTGTCAACTATTCCAAAAAAATGGAAGAGAAAGGAAATCTTTCAAATATATTCTATGAGGCCAGCATTATTTTGATACTAAGGCCAGAGAAAGACACCACAAAAAAACAAAACAAAACAAAACAAAACAAAAAAAAAAACTATAGGCCAATATCCCTGATAAACATGGCTAAAAAAAATCCTCAAAGAAGTATTAGCAAACTGCAATAAATGATTCATCAAAAAGATTATTCACCTGGATCAAGTGGGATTTATTCCAGGGATGCAAGAATGGTTCAATATTTGCAAATCAATCAATGTGGTACACCACATTAACAAAATAAAAGATAAAAATCATACCTCAATTGATGCAGAAAGGGCATTTGACAAAATTCAATATGCAATCATGATAAAAACTATCAACAGAATGAGTCTAGAGAGAACATACCTCAGCATAATAAAGGCCATATATGATAGAACAACAGCTAACATCATACTCAGTAGTGAAAAAGTTTTTTCACTAAGTTCAAGAACAAGAACAAGTTTCACTAAGTCCACTCTCACCATATTTATTCAACATAGCACTGGGAGTCCTAGCCACAGGAATCAGACAAAAAATAAAAGGCATACAAAACACTAAGAAATGAAACTGTCATTATTTGTAGATGACATACTATACACAGAAAACCCTACAGATTCTACCTAAATTTCATTAGAATGAATTCAGTAAATTTGAATAAAAGTTGATACACAAAATCTATTATACTTCTATATACTAATAACAAAGTAGCAGAAAGGAAAGTTTCATTTCCAGTTAAGCCAAAAATAATAAAATACCAAGAATAAACGTAACCAAGAATATAAAAGACTTATACTCTGAAAACCATAAAACATAGATGAAAGAAATCAAAGAGGACACAAATGGTAAGATAGTCCATGCTAATGGACTGGAGGAATATTGTTAAAATATTCATTTATCCAAAGCAATCTAGAGATTCAATTCAATTTCTATGAAAATGCCAACAATATTTTTCACAGAGTAGAAAAAATAATCCTCAAATGTGTATGGAACCACAGAAGGCCCTGAGTATCCAAAGCATTCTTGAGAAAGAAGACCTAAGGCTAGAGGTATTACCATATCAAATTTCAAGATATTCTACAAAGCTATTGTAATTAAAACAGTATGGTAATGGCAAAAAAATAGGCATATCAATGGAACAGAATAGAGAGTCCAGAAATAAACCCACGTTTATATGGTGAACTAGAGGATGTAAGAATATACAACGGGGAAAAGATGGTCTTTTTAATAAATGGTGCTGGGAAAAGTGGACCTCTATATGCAAACCAATGAAACTGGACCACTTTTTCACCTACACAAAAATAAACTCACAGTGGATTAAAGATCTAAATGTAATTGCACCAAAACCCGTAAGATACCTAGGAATGAACCTAACCAAAGAGGTAAAAGATGTTTACTCTGAAATCCATAGAACGCTTAGGATAGAAATTGAAGATGACACAAAGATGAAAAACATTGCACGTTTACGGATTGGAAGAAAAAAATATGTTAAAATGTCTGTACTACCCAAAGCAATCTTCACTTTTAAAGCAACCTCTATCAAAATACCACCAGCATGTTTCACAGAGCTAGGACAAACAATCCTAAAATGTGTATAGAACCACAAAAGATCCCAATAGCTAAAGCAATCTTGAAAAAGAAAAGCAAAGCTGGAGGCATCCAAATTCTGGACTTCAAGCTATATTACAAAAGTGTTCTCAACAAGACAGCATGATACTGGCACAAAAAGAGATCAATGGAACAGAATAGAAAGCCCCAAAATGGACCCACACCTATATGATCAACTAATCCTCAACGAAGCAGGAAATAATATCCAATTGAAAAAAATAAAAACAGCAAAAACAGTGTCTTCAACAAATGGTGTTGGGAACACTGGACAGCAATATGCAGAAGAATGACACTGGACCACTTTCTTGCCCAAGATAAATTCAAAGTGGATGATAGACCTACATGTGAGACAAGAAACCACCCAAATGCTAGAGGAGAACACAGCCAGCAACCTCTTTGAACTTGGCTGTACAAATTTTTTAGTATACACATCTCCAGAGGTAGGGGAAATGAAAGCAAAAATTAATTACTGAGACAGCATCAAAAACAAAAACAAATAAACACAAAACTTCTGTACAGCAAAAGAAACAATCAGCAAACTAAAAGGCAACCAACAGAATGGGAGAAGACATTTGCCAATGACATATCTGATGAAGGGTTAGTATCCAAAATCTATAAAACACTTACCAAAACTCAACACCCAAAAAACAATCTAGTTAAGAAATAGACAGAAGACATGAATAGACATTCTTCCAAAGAAGACATTCAGATGGCTGACAGACACATGAAAAGATGTTCAGTATCACTCATCCTCAGGGAAGTATAAATAAAAACTACAATGAGATACCACCTCACACCTGTCAGAATGGCTAACATTAACAACACAGGAAACAACAGGTGTTGGAGAGGATGCAGAGAAAGGGGAACACTCTTACAGTGTTGCTGGGAATGCAAACTGGTCTATCCACTCTGGAGAATAGTATGGAGTTTCCTCAAAAAGTTAAAAATAGAACTACCCGATGATCCAGCAATTGCACTACTAGGTATTTACTTAAATGATAAAAAAAAAAAAAATACTTATTCAAAGGGGCACATGAACTCCAATGTTTACAGCAGAATTATCAACAAATTTTGGAAAGAGCCCAAATGTCCACTGACTGATGAATGGATAAATAAGATGTGGTATATATACATATGCAATGGGATATTACTCAGCCATCAATGAAATCTTGCCATTTGCAACAACGTAGATGGAGTTAGAGTGTATTATGCTAAGTGAAGTAAGTCAGAGAGAAAGACAAATACCATATAATCTCACTCATATGTGAAATTTAAGAAACAAAACAGATGAACATAGGAGAAAGAAAAAAAGAGAGGGAGACAAACCATAAGAGATACTCTTAATGATAGAGAGCAAACTAATGGTTGCTGGAGGGGAGGTGGCTGGGGAAATGGGCTAAATGGGTGATGGGTGTTAAGGAGGGAACTTGTGATGAGCATGGGTGTTAAACACACACACACACACAGAGGAATATTATGCAGCCATAAAAAATATGAGAGTTTTCCATTTGCAACAGAATGGATGGATGGGGAGGGCATTATGCTAAATGAAATAAGATACAGAAACACAGATATCTTATGATTTCACTTATATGTGGAATCTAAAACAAAGCAAAGCAAGTGAATAAATCAGAAACAGATCCATTAATACAGAGGACAACCTGGTGACCGCCAGAGGGGAAGGGGTTGTGGAAATGGGCAAAATGGGCAAAGGTAAGTGGAGATACATGCTTCCAGTTATGAAATGAATAAGTCACAAAGATGAAAGGTACAGCATAGGGACTATAGCCAATGGTATTTTAATAGTGTCATATGGTGACAGATGGTAGCTATACGTGTGAACATAGCATAACACAAACTTGTCAAATAACTATATTGTACACATGAACTAATGTAACATTGTGTGTCAACTATACTAGAAGAAAAGAAAAAAAAATGCAAACAATTCCACTTTGCTTACTTTGGTTCCATCATGCCTTTAAAGAATTATAATTTTTCCTCTATTAGTACTTAAACTCTGTGCTAATATTAAATAAACTATACTAATTTATTCATTCAACAAACATGCAGTAATAAATCATATGATCATCTCAATAGATGTACAGAAAGCATTTGACAAATTCAATATCCATCTATGATAAAAACTCTCAACAGTGTGGGTATAGAGGAAGTGTACCTAACCATAATAAAGGCGATATATTATGAGGCCACAGTTGACATCTCTTAGCTGCAAACTTTTTCTCTAGGATCAGCATCAGGACAAGGATGCCCAGTCTGCCACTTTTATGCAACATAGTATTGGAAGTCATAGCCAAGCAATTAGGCAAGAAAAATAAATAAAAGGCATTCAAAGTAGAACAGAGGAACTGAAACTCTCACTATTAGCAGATGAAGTGATATTATAATATATAGAAACTCCCAAAGACTCCACCAAAAAATAATCTGTTAGAACTAAACAAATTCAGTATAATTGCAGGATACAAAATCAAAATACAAAATCTTTTCCATTTCTACACACAGATAAATTACCAGAAATTAAGAAAACAATTCCATTTACAACTGCATAAAAAAAAGAATAAAACATCTAGGATAATTTAACCAAGGAGGTGAAAGACCTGTACACTGAAAAGTAGAAGACACTGATGAAAAAAATGGAAGCAGACACAAATAAATGGAAAGATACTTTGTGTTCATGGATTGCAAGAATTAATATCGTTAAAATGTCCATACTACATGTACAAAACAATCTACAGATTCAGTGCAACTGCTATCAAAATTACAACGGCATATTGCACAGGTACAGAACAAACAATTCTGAAATTTGTATGGAATCACAAAAGATCCTGAATAGCCAAAGCAATCTTAAGAAAAAATAACAAAGTGGGAGGCATCAGGTTTCCTTTTTTCAAACAATAATACAAAGGTATAGTAATCAAAACAGTATGGTATTTGCATATAAACAGATACATGTCAATGGGACAGAATATAGAATCGAGAAATAAACTCATGCATTTACAGTCAATTTTTGACAAAGGAGACAAAAATATACAATGAGGAAAAGATAGTCTCTTCAGTAAATGGTGCTGGGAAACTGGCCGGCCACATGCAAAGGTATAAAACTGGATCAATACCTTACACCATACACAAAACTAACCCAAATGGATCAAAGATTTGAACATAATTGCTGAAGCCATAAAATTCCTAGAAAAATACTAGGTGGTAAGCTCCATGACATGGTAAGCTCCATGTTTCAGTTTGACACCCAAAAGAGAGGCCGTAAAAACAAAGCTAAACACATGGGAAGACACCAAGATAGAAATCTTCGGCACAGCAAAACAAAACCATCAACAAGACAAAAAGGCAACTTGCTGAATAGGAAAAAAATATTTGCAGATCATATGTCTGATAAGGGGTGAACATTCAAAATATATAAACTCATACAAATCCATAGCCAAAAAAAGAACCTGATTAAAAAATGGGCAGAGGATCTCAATGGACGTTTTCAGAAGAAGACCTACAGATTGCCAATAGATGTATAAAAAGACGCTCAACATCAGTTATCAGGTAGATGCCACTTAAAACCACAATGAGATATCCCTTCACCTGTTAGAGTGGCTACTATCAAAAAGACAAGCGATAACAAATGATGGCGAGGATGTGGAGAAAAGGGAATCCTTGTACACTGTTGATAGATTGGTGTGGCCACTACAGAAAACAGTATGGAGGTTCATAAAATATTAGAAATAAAATCACCAGATGATCTAGCAATTACACTTATGGGTATTTATCCAAAGAAAATGAAAAACACTAACTCACAAAGATATATGCACCTCTATATTTATGGCAGCATTATTTACAATAGCCAAGATACAGAAACAACCTAAGTGTCCGTCAATGGATGAACAGATAAAGTAAACATGGTATTTACATACAATAGATTATTTAGCCATTAAAAAGAAGAAATCTTGTCATTTGCAACAACATATGTAGATCTTATGTTAAGATCACTTATGCTAAGTGAAATAAATGAGAAAAGACAAATCTCATATGATCTCACTTATAGTCCAATCTAACAAACAAAACAAATACCAAGCTCATAGATAATAGAAAACAGAAGCAGGGGGTGTGAGATGGGCAAAATGGGTGAAGGAGGTCAGCAAATACAAATATGGTGAATAACAATACATTTGAAAACTTGGGTAAAATGAATATAAGTGACAAAAAACATATTACCAAAATGGAAAAAGGAAGAAATGGGAAAACTTCATAGTTCTATATTTTTAAATAAATTGAATACTTAATTTAAAACCTTTCCACAAGAAAAACTTCTGGCCTGAATAACTTCATAGGTAAATTATTCCAAATATCAGAAGAAAACAAAAAAAGCATCAATCGTACACAAATGTGTCCAGTAGTAGAAGAATAGGAATAGTTTCCAATTAATTTTAGGAGAAAAGCATAAATCATGCAACCAAAACTTAACAAGAACATATCTCCCTCCCCAAAAAAAACCCAAAACAATATTATAGGCCAAGCTCTTTTTTTGAATGTAGACAGAAATACCTAAAATTATTACTAAATTCAATCCTCTTCCCTTCGTAAAGAAGGATAGCAAGAACATCTAGTTGGGTTCGTTCTAGGAATGCCAGGGTGGATTAACTTACAAAAATAAATTGAATTTACCATGCTAATATATTATAGGGGAAAAAAGCTTATGATTCCAATAGACCCAGAAAAGTATGTGATAAAATGTAATACCCTTTTATGACTTAAATACACACATGCATACACAAATTCCTCAAACTGAAGAATCAAGAGAAACTTTTTAATCACAAGGCATTTACAATTTTTTTTTTTTAAAGTGCAAAACTAGAGCAACGTTTTGCTTCTATGAAGTATTGCATTAGAGGTCCTAGCTAATGCAATACGAAGAAAGAGACATTAAAGATAAATGGAGGGCACAAACTTCCAGTTATAAGTTCTGGGACATAATATAACAATACTGTACGATATAGGTGAATGTTGCTAAGAGAGTAGATCTAAATGTTCTCACCACAAAAAAGAAACAGTAATTCTGTGAAGTGATGGAGGTGTTAACCCTACTGTGGTAATCATTTTGCAACATTTAAGGGTACCAAGTTGGGGTGCCTGGGTGGCTCAGTCGGTTAGGCGTCCAACTTCGGCTCAGGTCATGATCTCACAGTCCATGAGTTCGAGCCCCGCATCGGGCTCTGTGCTGACCGCTCAGAGCCTGGAGCCTGTTTCCGATTCTGTGTCTCCCTCTCTCTCTCTGACCCTCCCCCGTTCATGCTCTGTCTCTCTCTGTCTCAAAAATAAATAAACGTTTAAAAAAATTAAAAAAAAAAAATAAGGGTACCAAGTTATGTTGTAAACCTTGAACTTACACAGTGTTCCATATCAAGTGTATCTCAAAGCTGGAAATAAAATAAAGGTATATGGAATGGAAAGGTAAAATAAAACTATTCACAGATCACTTGCGTTCCTAAAAACTCCAAAAGAACCTACAAAATCCAATAGAATTAATAAATGAATTTAACAAAATCCCTGGCTACAAGGCAAAATCAAGAAGTATAAGTGAATTGTGTTCTTATACATTTGCAATGGACATTTAGAAAATGAAAATTAATACCACTTATAAGAACATAAAATCTAATATGAAGAATAAATCTCATAAAAATATGCAAGTTTTGGGGTGCCTGGGTGGCGCAGTCGGTTAAGCGTCCGACTTCAGCCAGGTCACGATCTCGCGGTCCGGGAGTTCGAGCCCCGCGTCAGGCTCTGGGCTGATGGCTCAGAGCCTGGAGCCTGTTTCCGATTCTGTGTCTCCCTCTCTCTCTGCCCTTCCCCCGTTCATGCTCTGTCTCTCTCTGTCCCAAAAATAAATAAACATTGAAAAAAAATTAAAAAAAAAATATGCAAGTTTTCTGCACTGACAACTATAAAACATTACTGAGAGAAAATAAGGCTAAAATAAGTCAGATACAGTGCATTTATAGATTGGCTGGCAGTTTTCTCCAAATGTGTCAAATTCCTAGAAAATTTTATTTTGTGGATACTGACAAATAGATTCTAAAATTTTTATGGAAACAAGAGATTGAGAACAACCAAAACAGTCTAAAATCACATATCTAAAGGATTTACACCAACAGATGTAAGTCTTCTAAATCTATAGTAATTGGCAATGTATTACTGATACAAGGACAAATAGACCAATGGAGCAGAAGAGTACAGAAATAGACCCACAAATATGAAACACTTCATTTATGATAAAATTACTGGTGGGGGAAAAAAAAGTTTCTAAACCAATGTCAGCCAAGTTACTATTGTCTAAACTACTAATGTAGATAATCACTTTGAGAGATATTGTCACCATATTACGACAAAAAGTACGTATAATTTTTGACTCCTTTTAAGGTGAATCTTCTATTTTCCTAAATATTGAAAACATTTCACAATCCTCTCAGAACTAAAATCAATTTTGGCATGTTTTTCAATTTTCATTTAATAAATTGACACTTTATCACACAACTTAAACATATATTAAGTGAGCTTTATCAGAATATTAAAATAACTATAAGGAGATCATAGACATAACTAACATACTATCTATTTTTGTTTCCAGGACACTGCAAAATCTTATTCTATAAATGTCTACATTCACATTTGAACTTCAAAGTATTAAACTTATTTACCTCCAGGGAATGTGTAAGAGGTCAAATCTTCCTAAATATATGGTTTTCACACATAACACCATCTTGAAAACATCTGGACTTCACAGAAACCACAGGGTAAGGAATAATCCTTCAAGACCTAAAACAACCACATTCCTATCAGAGTAAAATGATTTTTGAAGAAAATGCTTGATATAACTACTATAAATATATATAGTCCTGTTCTTAATGTAGCTACTTTTGTATACTTTTGGGGGATGTTCAGGCACGCATTCTCTCTGAAGATGCAAAAACCTGCTTTTACCCAGAGACAGAATCTCAGGGAGAAAATGATAGGCTGACCAAAGAGACAACCTTTTGATAGCAGTTAGGAGTCGCTGAATATCAATTGAAATTTAGCAAGTAAAACAACATTCTTTCCAGGTGATATTTACAAATAGCATCCTTTTATATCTTCCTGGTGCTTCACTGTGAAACTAAGTCTGAATGTTCATGAACCAATAAAATACAGTATGTATTAATATAAGATGGGAATAAGGAAACAAAGCTTGTATAAAAGAAAAATCAATTAGTAAAACATGAATAATATAATCATGATATTTAAAAACACAATCCTAACAAGTAAATCCCACAAGCCTGCAATCAGATCTTGTGGGGCAATTCTTCTATAAGCAGCCCCTGATTTCACGTTGCCTTGGCCTACACTGAAGTTACAAGCTCACATCGTTAAGGGAAACTTGGGTTACAACTGCAGGTTTGATATGAGCGTTAGTATTTCCCCACTGTGGCAGGTAATTTCTCTGCTTGCCAAGAAAGTCATGGGAGAGAAGTCGGGGCAAAAGACTGAGTCACAGATTTGTAGAAACCAAGGGCAGGATTTTCCATTCAAAGTGAATTGGAACTTGATGAAAAGAGGTTCACAAGGCAAATTTGTGAAGACTATTGAACTTGAAACTGACACTGGGCAATAGATGTCAAAGGGCACCTGTGCAGCCACCGGGGCTGCTGACCCATACCACACCTGCCAAATTAGTAGGGTTCAGGCAGGAGTCTCAATTGAGCCCTTGCTGTACCACTTATTACAGGATCTTAGGTGAGCCACTAAACCTGTTTTCTTAAATCCAAAATCAAGATAAAACACCTGTTATAATTATCTTGTGGGATTTTTCTGAAACAAAAAGATAAAGATATGGGAGCCCTCCATGGCCTCCGACTTCTTTGTAAATATGTGCTCTCTTTGTACACAGTTAGCAGTATCAGAGGGCCGTCAGAACAGGTTTTGGGTGGGGAAAAATGAGTCAAACAGCTGGGTTTAAGTCCTGATTCAATTACTAAATAATACTCTGCATCAGACCGCGTGATAAGTGCTTAGGACACAAAGATGAAAATAACCACTGGGGCTTCTTTAAGATTAAAAGTATGGACTAGAGAGTATCCAGAGACACTAGAGAATATCCAGAATGTCCAGAGTATTATACACTTCCAACCTGTTGAGCTGGGATGAGCTGCATGGTTTGCTCTAAACAATAAAATGTAGAGACAGTAGTTGTTCGTCCGCTCGAAAATGTTGAGGTTCAGCATGTAAGTTGCTCAGCTCTCTTCTTCCATGCTGCTCACACCGTTCAAAGATGTATCAACCCTCAAAAAGCCCCAGTGTACAAGTGGGCGGAGCAAGGAATGCGTTTTGTTGTTTACAGGCCCTGAGGTTTTAGGATTTTTTTTTTTCCTTCAGAATAATCAAGCTTACCTTTCCTGATAAAACAATGAGTTGTTTTTTTTTGTTTTTTTTTTTTTTTTTTTCCATAAAGCTACACTTGTTCAGTTTAAAGACCTGGACTTCATTTTGAGCTGGATCCTTCCTACATTTTTACGCTGTGATAAAACACCCTTTTATGAAATGATTACCATGGTGTTAGAGGTAGAATTCCAAAACACTGAAATTACACAAATACAGGAAGTTATACAAATACAATGAGAATGTACCACATGATTGCCATTTTGGGGAAAGATAATCCTAATAACTGCAAGAGAATGCCATCGAAAGATTTGCTTATGTCCTACCACCTCAGACTTCCTATGTGAGAATACAAATCAAGTTCTGGGTTTCACGTTAGGAAATAAATCATGTTAACTTTGCATGACCTTTGAAACACTATGGCTGGTCTCTGCATGTCCCACTGACATAATCTCATACGGGCAGACGAAGTTCCTAAGTGAGGTGTGCTGAGTAGTTGCCTTTACCATTTTAAGGCGTTTCGAGGCCATACTACAATTTATTGTCTTCAGACATTGCCCAGGGATGTGAGGTGGTATGAAAACTAGTCTGTGACTCCTGTATAATTAAAAGGTTTGTGATCTGATACCAAACAGTTCAGACCTTGAGCCTGTTTTTAAAGAAGATTTAGCCTAGCAAACTCAACTTTCAGAAAAATAAAGTAAAATTCAAGGACTGATATCAAAGACGGTCATGGAGTGAATAGTTTTATTTGATGAGCAGATTGGAATGGAGAGAGGGAGCAGGGGGCAGGTTGAAAATTGTCAAACTGCGCACAAGTTGGCATTTGCCAATGCAGAATTACGAAGGCCTCCCTGGAGCCCTGCTGGGCCTTTGCACTGCTAATTCCTTGTGTTTTATTTTTCTTTTAGATGCCTTTCCAGTGGAGCTAACAACCACAACAAAACACAAAGAAACAAAAAAGCAAAAACAAAACGAAAACTCCAAAAACAAAAAAACAAAACCAAACCAAAAAAAAACCCAACAAAACAAAATACGACATTCTCCAACATACTAACAGCCGTCTCCAAGATCAGAAAGCATCAGAAAAGACCCTAAAGAGTTGCGTAATCCCAGAGGAAGTATCTTGCTTAGATGGAGAAGCGCTTGCAGCAGAAACCCGGGAAATTTCAGGGAGTGGAATTTTATTGTCAGAACTTTCAATGCAAGTGCAGCCACAGATCCTGGGAGTGTTAAATAAAAATTACCAACAAGCTGTCTTACCTGCGTGCACTCCATTGAAAGGAAGGGCAAACGTGAGCTAGTTGCGGTTGTACATCAGTCAAAACTCTGACAGCTACCCTGTGAAGTTTGACGAGCTGCCATGTGCTCGACTACCTAAGATACTCTTAACTGAACCATAAAAAGACAAATAAATTAGTAATTGCATCCCTCCTGTCAATGTCCTTTTGCGTGAACTTCTCAAGCTGTTGGTTAACATTGTCTGGAATGATTTATCAATATATTCTTAGCTTTCTTAGAAGAGACAGATATCCTTGATTTTTTTTTTCCAAATTGCTTTCTGAATTGACTTAAGAAAATGATACAGATATTGCCAGTTTCTGGACCTCTGCTTTTATTCCCTGTTCTGCCTCCTCCCATTAGGAAATCAAACCAATAAGATTAACATAATCTTTCTTGGAATTGACTGTTCTTTTTAAATAGATCCCATGATAGACATGTGTAAAAATCAATAACAGGCTCCTCATTTGTCAAAGCTAATGACTAAACTCATTTTGAAGTTCAATAGTGGTTACTGAAGAGTGGCCACACATTATATATCTAATCCTGTAGGTCCCTTCACTTAGTCTGCAGAAAAATAGAAAAGGGAGGGCTTTGTTGCTTGAGGCACAACATAAAAGCTTGGGTCTCCATTTTATTTGTTCGTATTAATTTTTCCTCCAAAGTATGACCATTTCTTGACTGCCCATGCTAATATGTTAAAGGAAATACAATGAAGAATGAATCTTATAACAGTTTTTAATACCTTTCCCTCCCCTACCTGTTTTAAAGCCAATTGCATTGGAAGCTCCTTCAATTATAGCCTTAACTCCTTTAGGTTATGGGGCATGTCTTACATATTTTTAATATCCCTGGAGAGACTAACATAGCGATCGGGTCACAGGTTAGCACAAAATAAAGATTTTTGTTGAATTAAACAGAATTAAATTATCCAATATCTTGGTCCATGGCATAGCAATTATCTTAGACCAGACACTCATATCCAGTATAAAGTACAAAAGATGTCGCTTTCCAGCAGACTCTTCTCTGATAGATGCCCTGCATCACAGGGCGGATTAAGCAATGTTTGCTTCTGAGTTGTCCCTGCTATCTCCCACAAAACCTTTTCCTGGAACGGCAAAAGGGTGAGAACAGACAGCTTTTAATAAGACATCCTCCTCCCTTTTAAATATCCTGTAATTATAGGTGTATGCCAGCAACAAAGCATTCTAAAATCCAGACCAGAGACGTGGACGAAACACACGCATGACATATAGCCCCTAACTGATTGAGATCATTCAATTATTGTTAACAAAGGCAGTATCTTACATCTGCATAATGCTTTATGCCGTCCATAGCTTCTTCATGTACACCGTCTCATTTTCCAACCCCAAATCAAAACAGTATTTCGTTTCCCTAGAAATTCCAAGTTGTGGTTCACTGTTGTGTATTCCTCTTTTCACCCGCAAGTTGCTGTTTTCTGGGCTTCAGGTTGTATATTGTATTGCATGCCCATTGGACACGGCCATCTCATGGAATCAATAGGTCAGACACAATTTGAAACTCCCTAGGTAATGGATTTTAAAAACTGCTTGAGGGTGGGGGAGAGAGACAGGAGGAGAAGGAATCCACAGAAACAATAACTGAAGTGGAGTGATGCATTCATGATGGGAGCTGGAGAACTCCTGTTCTTTATAATAGCTTCTCAGGGGAGAAGCCGCCCTTTTCCAGAAGGAGGTGTCCTGGGAATAGCAGAGCCACTGCCATTCCGTTCTTTTGATGAACAGAAACCTTATCAGCGCAATCCCCCTGGAGAGTTGGAGGGATAAGGAAGGAGTTTAAAGACTTTTGAAAAATTTGGGTTGTGAAGGGGGAGGCAAGCCCAGCATTCAGGTCGTTCATTTGGAATATCTCCTGTGAAGGGGAGGGTATTCTGCCAAATTCAGGACCCTCTCAGAGCTCACAGATACTGACAGCTGATCTAAGCTCAGTGCATGAGTTTATTCTTGCCAGGGGAGAGAAGGAGCAATGAAGTGAGAAGGATGTTGAATGAATTAAATACAAAGTATAAAAACAAAAATGCTCGCCTCCAACTGTAAATATCACAATGTGATCATATTTTCAGTTGCAGCTGTGCAATGAGGATGTCAAAGCACCAGTCATTAAATAATAAGTAGCATAAATCATTCTGATTTAGGAATAAGACACAGATACCTTGAAGTTTTTAATTATTTTTAGAAGCTCAAAGTACTACATGGCTTTGTCTGTCTCATCCTTATTAAGACTGTGAGGTTGCAAAAATCAAGGAAGCAGGTGAAACTTACACTGTCTCACATCATGGCTTGGTGGCATATATTAGGCAAAATAAGCTTTATTTTTTCCTATCCATAGAATCCTCAAAGCCTTAATTATCCAGTGGCATAGGAGGAACAATCAAAGCCGTTCTAGGTCCTACAAGAGGCTGTTTATGTGGTACAAAAAAGTTTAAGTTGGTAATGAAAGGCACTGCCACATTATTAACATCTCTCATTTGTGTCTGTGTGTCTGCGTGTACATGTTTTTAAAACATACTGATATTTTCCCTCAGTGGCTTTACCAAATGATGGTTTGTTATTATTATTATCATTAGGTTTGCCCTCTCTCCTGGAGGCTTGGTAAATATTTTTTGAAAGGTAGCAAAAGAAGTCTAAATGTTACTAATTCAGAGTGCAGGCTGTGTGAGTCTTCAATTCAGTTACACCGAATCAAATAATTTAGGGTTAATTTATGGGGACCTGACCCTTCCCACAGAGCCCAGGGGTGGTTTGGATACACAGCAGACTCTTGCACAACAGAGCTTTGAACTGCATGGGTCCACTTTACACAGATTTATATATATATATATATATATATATATATATATATACATACACACACACACACACACACACATATAATTAGAGCACATCACTCTAAACACATTTCCTCTCCCTATGATTTTCTTAATAACATTTTCTTTCTATAGTTTACTTCACTGTAAGAATATAGTATATATTGCATATAAAATTATATGTTAACCAACTGTTATTCTAAAGCTTCTAGTCAAGAGTAGGCTATTAGTAGTTACCTTTTTGGGGAGTCAAAAGTTATATGCAGATTTAGTGACTGCACAGGAGTGGGGGTTGAAGTGTGGGATTAGCACCCCTAACCCTGTGGGCATAACACAGAGTACATGAGAGGAAGGAAATGAGAAGATGTTGGGTACAGGTGTGGAAAGCCTTCTATAACGTGTTAATATATCTGGATGCTATCTTGTAAGCAGAATGCAGTCAATAAGCATTTTTAAGTGGAGAAGAATCATGATTGAATCAAAGTTTTCCAACAATAACTCCGGTGAGAGTGAGGAGGATAAAATGAGGAGAAATTAGAATTATGGTTTATGGGCATACTTCAGAAAAGAGATAAAGGTTTAAATCAGAGCAGTGCCAGTGGACATGGGTAGAATAGGGGTTATTTGGGATCAAAGGCTTTTTGAAGGTAGAACCAAAGAGCCTGGTAACTGAATACGATGCAGGAGTGAAGAGGCAAAAATAATGCTGATGTTTCTAGCAGAGTCTACAGAGTGGATGGAAGTAATGATAGCCTGTGTGAAGAATCCAAGACGAGGGTGGGACTAGAAAAGAGCGTACCACTAAGGGGTCCTGTGTCATAAAATCTATGTGGCTACAACTGAGATTTTTGAATAATTTTTTTAAGCTTACTTATTTTGAGACAGAGAGCATGTGCACATGAGCAGAGGGAGGGGCCAAGAGAGGAGAGAGAATCCCATACAGGTTCTGTCTTTCTATGATGGTGCAAAGCCCAACACAGGGTTCAAGCTCATGAACCATGAGATCACGACCTGAGCCAAAATCAAGATCCAGATCCTTAACTGACTTAGCCACCCAGGCACCCCATAATTGATACTTTTTTAGAGAATAATGGCATGATCTCTCCTTCTAGGTAATTTTCTCTCAGAGTAGCCAGCAATCATTATAATGGGTTTTAATATTATACGAGGTTTATATTAGTATATATGTAAAGTTTTTAAAAAGGTCTGGAAATGACAAGAGGACCAGGACGGTGGAATGGAAACACCATTAGGTTATACATCAGAAGTCATAGTCTCCCTTAGCCACCTAACTGACCTTACACAAACAACGTGATCTCTACAGGTGATCATTTTATAACTTGTGAACTAAGAGTTAGGATGCTTTTTCTTCCTTCCTTCCTCTCACCATATGTATGGATCAAGTGAGAGGATTCATTTTTAGGCAGTTTTTGAGATTCATTTTAGTGCAGCCTAAGTGATGTGGATACAATTTTAACATGTTGTTAGTTGGATAATTAAAAATAAAAACTCTTGATTGAAAGTAATTTCTCAAAATATTTTCAGGGAAAGAGATTTAAATTCTATTAAAGGATTTAGTCACTGTTTTTTTCTCTTTCTCTCTCTCTTTTTTCAATTTCTGAACACAGCAAATCTTTCCTTTGTCCAAATAGTAAATCTATGAGGCTACAAATACAACGTTGCACATGGTATGCATTATAAAAACAAACCCTGAAACATTTATCTGGGGCAAAATAAAAGAAACTGAAAAATTGAAGATGTCAAGCATTTTTAGTTAATGCAAGATATCCCCATTATTTCTTTTCCTTTTAATAAAGTTCACACTTTGTTGCTCTCTTGAAAACCAATTCCTCCTAAAGCTTCTCTCTTCATCTTTAATATGAGTCTTCTCGGAAGCTCTCATTTCTATCTGGGCAGTATTATTACCTATCTTACAAAGTCGAACATTAGAGATTAATTACATGTGAAGTACATCTGATGGCCCTGGGGTTTCTCTGGGTAGCAGTGAAGGCTGCCCACTGGTGTCATAAAAGCTGTGTAAATTTAATTAAAATGTAGCTATTTCATTGGGTCTACTATGCAAGTAGGGCCTCTGGTCTTGTGTAAAAAAAGAACGATCTTGTATAAAAACTCACAAAGTTAAAGTAAAAGGAACACAATACACTGTGGTGAGTGATAGCCTGCCAGAGCAGCCGGGCACAGGACGCAGAAAACTCACAGAAAGGGAGAAGCTCCCCTATATAATAGCCACACCTTCCAACCTCACCCTCTCCAAGTGGTTCAAGTCAGAGAGAATCCCAAGTGCACTTTTTAGCTCTCTCTTGGCTGTTTATTCAGAAAGCCCCAGGGGGTTGTAAGCAGACACTAGCTTACTTCAGGGTATTTCATTGGCATTTCATTCGCCCAAATAGCTAATTGAGCCTTTCCACCCTTGCTCCTCCCTGGCACTTCCCCAATATCGAATAAACTTGCATTACTGACAGGGTCAAGTCTAACATCAAGTCTGACCAGGAGACCCACCTGCAGTTTATAAGCCTCCTGGTATACATCTGCAAGGAACCGGTCAGGAGTTTTGATTCTCTGGAAAGATAACGTTCTCTGAAGGCCCCAGCAAACTTGGTCATCTCTTTACTTTGTCAAAAAGTAGTAAGTTGCCACAGTGCGATTTGAAAATGGAAGGCAGACATTCTATAAAATTACTTCTATAAAAGTAACACAGGATCTGCGCTAAACCATTTGAAAGAAGTGTGAATAACAGTAATAATAATTGCTACCATTTATTTCATGATACCCATGTGCCAGATATCGTGTGTTATTTCCAGCTCTCTCACCCATCCTGGTGTGAGAACATACCACCATACTGTAGCACAAAGAGCCTAAATTTTGAAGAGAGACAAAAATGGTTTGAATCCTGGATTAGCTATTCTCTGGCTCTCCGAGTCTCAGTTTCTTTATAAATTAATATTTGGTTGGCAGCTCTGGGTGATGCTTAAATGAGTGAAATATAAATATCTATATGTATCTATATATCTTCCTAACATATTATTTGGCACACAGTGGAAGCTCTATAACGTTAGTTCCCATCTTAGTTTTCAGTAAGACTATATAAGACTCAATATTATTTTTGAAAAATTCTCTAAGGGTGGGGATTTTGTGATTTCTCGCATAGTACTAGCTTCTACTAGCATTTAATATTATAATGCAGAGTTTTGTCCTATCCAATGTAAAAATGTGCAAAATAGTTGTTCCATTCTAGATGAGTATTTCTTTATCTTATTTGGCACGTATAGGGAGCTACAGGCTTACTCTGCATTAAAACATCTATTTATTACAGTTACCTTGGTGTATGTAAAATAGGAAATGAGGTGGGGGAGGGGAAATGGAATTTTAACCTTTAACTAGGTCTGGATGTTCTGGTTTAGAACGGCAATATAAGAAGACTCCCTCCTCCCACAGACACACTCGATCTATAGCTAGCTACCTATGGAACAATTTCCTCTGGAAAAAAAAAAAAAAAAAAACCCTAAATACTAGCTAAGCAACTCCTATACCTCAGACAAATAAGAAAAAATCCACACCAAAGTGGGTTGGTGAAGCTAGGACACAATTTCACTATAAACCGTACCCCTGGACTGGTTACCCACAATCAGGAGGGGACTCAAAACCTGGAGCTTTTCCCTAAGGAGCTAAGGGTTTGAACCCCCATATTGGGCTCTCCAACTTTTAAGACCTGTACGTGAGAGATGAGCCCCTAAACATTTATCTAGTTTTCAAAATTACCAAGAGCTTTTTTCCATGAGACTCACAACACTATAGCAAACTGAGAAATAAATGGCTTTTAAAGGGCTGGCAAGCTCAGACTCCCCTGCCCCAAGTACCAGCGCAGAAGCATAGAGAGGCTTGCAGACTTTATGTGAAAGAGGCTTATTTTCTTATCTTAAGGCACTGGCCTAAGGGCCAAGCAACTAATCTGGCACACATCTGGAGCCTGATGGGGGTAGTTCCAGTGACAGAAGCTAGTAAACGTCATCTTTATGCTCTCCCTCTGCATTGTTCTAGCTCTCTGGCACTTCATGAAAAGGAGTGGATTCCCCAGTTTTCTGACCGCCCCCTAGGAAATACTTCTTGAATGCCTGGCCCCGGCTGGAGGTCAGGGGGGTTGTGTTTCTGGGTCCTACCAGACTGTAACAATCAGAGAGACAACTCTAGGCTTGTTGTCACCCCCAGGGAACTGTGCAGACAGGAGACTAAAGCACACCAGTCTTTCTGTGACATAGGCTTCTTTCTTTGTCCTGGAGCTACAGACTGAGGGTCAGGCTTCTGGTGTGGCAAAGATCTAGAAAGTTACTGAAGTGCACCCTGGAGACAGAGGCAGATGGATGCCATCATGCATTGCTCCCTTGGCCCTGCTCCAGCTGGCCGGGAGCTCCCACAAAAGAACTTATACAGTCATCTTGGACCCCGATTTTTATGACCACCATCAAGGGATACCTCTAGATTGTGTGGCTCTGGTTGACAGAGGGGGCTTAAGCTTGTGGATCCCACAGGACTATCAAGTATGGAGAGGGCTCTTAACTGGTTACCACCCCCAGGGCACGGCAAAGGGCAACAGACCCAGGACCCAGTCTTGCTAAGAAAGACATCTACTAGCTTGTCTTCATAGCTGTGGCTTGAGAGGCCAGCTTCTAATGAAGTACACATCAAAGAACTCAGAAGCAGGTGCATTCTTTGTGTTCTTCCTATGCTGTTATCTGCAGAGGCAGTATCCCCTGGAAGGGAGCTTGTGCATACATTTGATGTCCTGATTTTTATATACAGAGCCCAGTGTTTGCTGCAGCAGCCAAGGGGATGCCCCTTGACTGCTGGCTCTGGCGGCCTGTGGGGCTTGCATTCCTGGGTCCCAGGGGACTCTAACCAGATAAGAAACAGGTTCTGGTAGGTGGCCACACCTAGAGCACTGCACAGACAGACGACTGAAACATATTTTCAGTCTTTCTGTGGAGAAGACCTATCTGTCCTGGAGGTTAGGCCTGAGGGGCAGGCTTGTGGTGTGGCACACATTTACGGCCATTCTTAGGCATGCTCCAGGGATATAGGTCAGTGATCTCCCTCTACCTCACCAGTATCTCCCAAAAAGGAACTTACACAGTCATCTGGGCCCTGATTTTTCCAACTCTTAACGAGAGGACACTTCTAGATTGCCCAGCTCTAGTGGCCAGTGGGACTTATGCTTATCTTCTCACAGGACTACATATATTTGCATACTTTAAAAGCTGCTGCCTTAGGTCTGTCTTTCATCAGCCTGAATTTAGGTGTTGACTATGATCTTCCCTTTGGGACATGACAGGTCTTGGCATACTCTCAAGTACTAAGTGTAAATTAAAAATAAAATATGTTGCTTGGACTACTATGAAAAATTGTATGTCAACAAATTGGACAACTTAGAAGAAATGGATAAATTCCTAGAAACATACAACCTAGCAAGACTGAGTCATGAAGAAATAGAAATATGAACAAACTGATTGCTGGTAGGGAGACTGAATCAGTAATCAGAAATCTCCCCACAAACAAAAGTTCTGGGCCAGACAGGTGAATTCTAGCAAACATTTAAGAATTAATACCAATCCTTCCCAAACTCCTTCAAAAATGCGAAGAAGAAGGAATACTTCTAAACTTACGTTATGAGGACAGCATTGCTCTGATACCAGAACCAGATATGACACTACAAGAAAAGAAAATTACAGGCCAATACCCTTGATGAACATAGACAAAAAAATCCTAAACAAAAATATTAGCAAACCAAATTCAACAATACATTAAAAGGATAAAACACCATGATCGAGTGGGATTTATTCGAAAGATGCACAGGAATTCATCATCCACAAAGTTAATATGACATTTCACATTAGCAAAATGAAGACAAAAATTACATGATCTTAACAGATGCAGAAAAAACCTTTGAAAAAATTCAACATCCACTTGTGATAAAAACTCTGAAGAGTGTGGGACGTACCTAAACATTATAATCTACAGGACAAGCACATACCTAGTATCATACTCAAGGTTGAAAAGCTGAAAGCTTTTCTTCTAAGATCAGAAACGACACAACAGTATTGGAAGTCCTAGCCAGAGCAATTATGCAAGAAAAAGAAATAAAAGACACCCAAACTGGAACCGAAGTAACACTGTCACTATTTGCAGATGATATGTGTATAAACCCTAAAGACTCCACCAAAAAACTATTAGAACTTAAGAACAAATTTAAGTTATTCAAACAAAGGTTGAATGACACAAAATAAACATAGGAAAATATGCTGTTTTATTACACTATTAATAAACTATCAGAGAGAGAAATAAAAAAGCAGTCCCATTTATTATTATGTCAAAAGTAATAAAATACCTAGGAATAAACATAACCAAGGAAATCAAAGACCTGTACACTGAAAACTATAGAATATTGATTGATGAAAACTAAAAAAAGACACAAATAAATGGAAAATTTTTGCTGTGCTCCTAGACTGAAAGTGGCATTGAAGTGTCCATACCACCCAAAGTAATCTACAGATGCAACGTTATCTGTATCAAAACTGAATGGCTATTTTCACAATAGAACAATCCTAAAATTTGTAAGGAACCACAAAAGGCCTCAGAAAGCAAAAGTGAACTTGAGAAAGAACAAAGATGAAGATATCATGCTTCCTGATTTCGCACTATATTACAAAGCTAGAGTAATCAAAACAGTATGGCATTCTCATAAAACCAGACACACAGTTCAATAGAACAGAATGGAGAGTCCAGAAATAACCCCATGCACATATGATAATTAATTTATAATCTAGGAACCAAGAATGTACAATGAGGATAGATCAGTTTCATCAATAAACAGTGCTGCAAAAAATGGACAGCCATATACAAGAGAATGAAATGGGACCACTATCTTACACCATGAATAAAATGACTCAAAATGGATCAGAGATTGAACACAAAACCTGAAACCACAACATTCCTAATAGAAACATAGGTGGCAAGCTCCTTAATATCAGTCTTGTGATGATTTGTTGGATTTGACACTGAAGGCAAAAATAAACAAGTGGGACCACAGTAAGGGAACCACCAATAAAATGAAAAGGCAACTTTTTCAATAAGAAAAATGTTTGTGTATCATGTCTGATAAGGGGCTAATATCCAAAATCTATAAAGAATCCATACAACCCAACTGCAAAAAAACAAACAAAAAAAAAAACACACAAAAAACAAAAAAACTGATTAAAAAATGGGCAGACAATCTGAATAGACAGTTTTCCAAAGAAGATATATAGACAGACATCAGGTACATGAAAAGATGCTCTACATCATTAATCATCGGAAAAATGCAAATCAAAGCCACAATAAGATATCACCTCAAACCTGTTTGAATGGCTATTATAAAAAAAAAAAAAAAAAAAAAAAAAAAAAAAATAAAAATAACAAGTGTTGGCAAAGATAGAGAGAAAGGGAAACCTTGTGCACTGCTGGTAGGAATAAATTGGTGCAGCCACTATGGATAAGAGTATGGAGAGCCCTTAAAAACTAGAGCTACTAAGTAATCCAGCAATTTCATTTCCAGGTTTTTATCCAAAGGAAATAAAAACATTTTTAAACATTCAAAAAAGATACATACACCCCCCCATGTTCATTGCAGAATTACTTACAATAGCCAATATATGGAAACAACCTAAGTGTCCATTAACGAATGAATGAATTAAAAAGTGTGGGTATGCATGCGCGCACACACACACACACACACACACACACACACACACACGCACACAAACTGGAATATTTTTTTCAGCCATCGAAAAGAAGAAAATCTTTGTAACAACATGGATGGACTCCGAAACACTCCTATCTAAGTGAAATGTCAGAAAGAGAAAGACAAATACCATATGATCTCACTAATATGTGGAATCTAATACACACACACACACACACACACACACACACACACACACTCCAAACAAGCTCATGGATGCACGGAAGAATTTCCCGGAGGCAGGGGGTGGGTGGTAGGCAAAATGTGTCAGGGGAGTCAAAAGTTATAAGCTTCCTGTTAGAAAATAAAAAAGTCACGGGGCGCCTGGGTAGCTCAGTCAGTTGAGCATCTGACTACAGCTCAGGACATGATCTTGTGGTCTATGAGTTCTAGCCCCGCGTCGGGCTCTGTGCTGACAGCTTAGAGCCTGGAGCCTGCTTCGGATTCTGTGTCTCCCTCTCTCTCTCTGCCCCCCACCCCCCGCTCATGCTCTGTCTCTCTCTCTCTCTGTCAAAAATAAATAAACATTAAAGAAAAATAAAAAAAGAAAATAAGTCCCAGAATGTAATGTACAGCACGATATTCATACTTAATAATGTTATAATACATATTTAAAAGTTTCTAAGAGAGTAAATCTTGAGAGTTTATCATAAGAAAAATATTTTGTAATTACATATAGTAGCAGATGATAACTAGACATTGTGATTTTCATTTTGTAATGTATACAAGTGTGGAATCATGTTGTACAACTGAAGCTATACAATGCTATGTCAATTATACCTCAATTAAAATACCAGAACAAAACAAAACAAAACAAAACAAACCATTTAACTAGGTCCTACCCTGAGATGCTCTTTTAATCAGAATTACTTTTGTCCAGGATATTTTTGTCTTCGTTTTGCCTCATGGCTACCATTCTCAATCCTGACAGGTCTCTGTAGTCTCCTTTTGATTTGTATCCATAGGTGTAAGAAATCCTGAGAAATTCTCATTCTGTATAAGGCAAGGAGCCGTCCAAACTTTGAAGAGTCTGGAGTAAAGGTGCAAGGGAGTAGGCAAGCTTGAAAAGGAAACGTGAGGTTGATTCTCTGTTCCTACCACAGCTACTGATATAGTTGTGGAAAAGATAAAATTCCTCAGAATCATTCTCTGCAATTCTTAATTCTTTATTCTTGGATATTTTATTTCTCAACCTTTTAATAGTCTCATATACTCTATTGAGACCATTTCTGTTATATAAACATTAAATATTGGGCATTTTTAGAATATCTGAGTCAACAGTGAATATCAGGAGTTTTGATTTATTTTTAGGAAGACATGTTCAGAACATAGAAAAGGTTATGGTTGTAGTTGTTTCTAAATAAGGTAGAAAACTCCAAATTGAGAATCTCTCAGGGCAACTTAGTATTAGAAGAGTACAAAAAAGCAGAACTTCCCTCCTTCCCCCCAGAAAATTTCGTATAGAAAAAAAAAAATGACACATACAAAACAAAAAGTCAGAAGAAAATAGGTTCCACAAGCCTTGCACAAACAACTACAATTTTTCACGATGCACATGCCTTGCTTTTAAATGAGAACTTAAAAATATACAATTTAAAATTTAAAAATTCTATGGTTTTATTTAAAATATAGAGGTAATAAACATTTAGCCATTATAGCACAGTGAAATTATAGTTTGTTATATTCCCTCTTCCCAAACACATACCAATAATACATGAAATATACCAGTAGAAGACCAAAATACACAGCCAGCCTGAAAAGTAAAATAAATAACTTTTCAAAATGAAAACTGAAAGAAATGAAAATAGTAAAATGTTCTGAATACACAAGCTTGCTGCCCTTAAGAAGCAGGTGATGGTAAGCAGAATTTAGCATTCTGCATGGTAAATAACATTCCTTAAAGACAAGCCTCTCTAGATTATGAAATAGGACTGAGAAAAATTGCTGAACACTCCCTCTGGCTAGGGTTTTTAGCAAGCTGCAGGCTGGGAGTGGGAAAAATGGATATTCTTGCAACAAGGCAATGGTCAAAGTAGCCCAGTAGCCAACTGACTGGAACTACATTGTCCCTAACAGCGTCAATGAACAGGAGCCCTTCAAGGTCATCATATGCTCTTGGTTCTAGGCTAAGGATAGTAAGTCTGGATAAATACTATGCAAATGCATTTAAAGCATAGCTAAAGGGAGGAAACAAAGAAACAAGTGAAATTCCTCTCACAAACCAAAATGTGAAATAGGGAAAGATCTAATGTCATAACAGACATCGTTAGTGCCCCTTATCTCCTCATTCTCACTGCTCAAGTGCATATTGGTCAGACTTTCAACCCCTGTATTTCTTTGTCTTTGTTTTCCTATGTGGGCACTGAACCCTGCTTTGCCTAGTGTCTGGCATACTAAAAGTGATGGACTAATGCCTTTGGGGAGCAGCCTCAAACTGACTAAAGGAAATTGGTACATAAATACTAGCATTACCCTTGGGTAGGATAACTCTGAGAGGTCTGTTCTACACTGGCTCCCAAAGTTTCCTTGTAGGATTGACCATTAGTTACACACAGGGGTAACTGGTTCAGTAATACACCGATTATTGGTTGTTTTTTTCCCTGGCTCTCTTGTTGTCCATTATTCTACTACTGTTTCCTTCACCTCCCAATAAACAACGTGCACTCACATCCCTTACTCAGAGTCAGTTCCACGGAGAACCCAAAGTAAGATAGATGCTGAGAGGACAGCCAAAAATAGCAGCAAGAACTAAGATAAATTGTCTCAGGGAGAAATTAACATGGTGGAAGAGTTGAAAGAAATCTTTAAAATAAATGTTTAGTGCCCAAATGTAAAGAATACATTATATTCGAGAAAAGCAAGGACTTACGGAACAAAAATAGGCAGAAATGAAGCAAGACCAAGAAGATATGAAACAAATATAATTTGAAATTAAGGAGATACACAGTCTTCAAAATTCAAACGCTTGAGAGATGTAGTAAACCTGGCATTGGACAAAATGGAAGAGTAAGTCACTGAATTAAAAGAGAAATTCATCCAGAATATAACATGCAAGATTTCAAAAAAAGAAGAAAGGCAGGTAGGATAGAGAGATAATGAAGCTATAGAGGATAGATTATAAATTGTGCAGCCCTGACTTCTATCACATGATAGTCCCAGAAAAATAAAACGGAGGAAATGGCACAAAAGCAATATTTGACAAGATTTGAATTTTCCAAGTATCGTAAGATCAAAAATGGATTCAAATATCAAGCTAGGGTAAAACTGCAGAATAATAAAAAAAAAAGTAAATCATCTTAGAAGCTGCCAGACACAAAGAACAGATAACCTACAAAAGAAAGGTATTTGGACTGACAGGATATTTCTCATCAGAAACCTAGCTACTGGACAGGATGCTTCGGTGTCTCAGTCGGTTCAGTGTCTGACTTCACCTCAGGTCATGATCTCATGGTTTGTGAGTTCGAGCCCCATGTTGGTTCTGGAGCCTGGAGCCTGCTTTCGATTCTGTGTTTCCCTCTCTCTCTGCCCCTCCTCTGCTAATGCTCTGTCTCTCTGTCCCTCAAAAATGAATAACCATTAAAAAAAAAGGATACCAGATAATAATGGAGAAATATTAAATTGCTGAGGGTACTAATTAAAACTGTAAGGGGAAATAGTGCCTGTGAAGGCCATGAGTGTACAACACTGGTAAGTTATGATATAATCATAGATTTATAGGAAAATATTTATAAGCCCAAATACATCAGTAAATGTGTTCTCCCAAAGCCCATCATTCCATAGAGAGACTTGGGCCAGACACTTTCTGCAGCAATATGAAGAATGTTCTAGGAGAGCAGTCCTGTCTCTTTACACTCTCATGCACTTATCAGGAAACTGGAGGAGAGGGAGCAGTGGCAGGAAATACCCAGTCAGCTCCATGTCTGGGACATCCTGGCTGAGAAGTGTCTTTGATAGGCCATTTGAAGTTCATACAGACACTGTCTTGTTCTGCTGTTCCAGTTTTGCTGAGCTAACTCATTGCAAAGCAAGCACAAGGGGAAAGGGAAAGATCCACCACACCAAGACTGTTCATGAAATCCATGTTTGTCTCTCTAAATGAAAATAAAAAGCTATTTTCTGGCATAAAAACACTAAGAAGTCAGCCATTCATTGATACCCACTGTAGAATGGCAAGCAAAATATCATGAAATACTCTCTTACTAATGTTCACCAAAATATACTGATAATTATGCTAGTCTTTTAATGTATTGATAAGCTGGCAAGAATCCTCAGAGGGCAAAAGAGAAAATAAGGACCCAGAGAGGGAGGCAGAGCACAGAAGCTCACTTTTACTCTGAAGGCTTGCTTACTATTCCTGGTCATTTTGTGCTTTAGTTTCCATGCCCTCATGATACCTAAAGGTTGGGAAATAAAGAAAGTTCCAGATGAATAATCTGTAGTAGATATCCCATACACATCGATCAGACACCAAGAAGAGCTGCATTATCAGTGTAAAGAATTGTAGGAAGTAAATTGGCCTCTTTTTATCATCATCATGTAGAGACAAGTCGCAAGAAAGTTGGAAATGAATTTTGAATGCTAGCCATTCAGCTAATCAGAATCCACACTCCAACTTTTACCAGTACTAGGCTTCAAAATAAGAATGAAAACAGCATGTTCTCATTTTATGTAATGCAAGTAGCCCTTGTATAAAAAATATGTTAATGATTTAATGTCTAATGATTTAATGTTTAATGTTTAATGTCCTAAAAAGATTAGACGTCCAAAGTAAAGAAAACTGGTTGGCATGAGCACAACACACACACACACACACACACACGCACACACACACACATATTTATATATTTATACATTTAAATAGATACATCTAGAAAAGTAAGAAAAAGTATACCGACTCCTACAACTAACTAAAAATTAGTATTTTTAATATCTTCTCCACAGTCCATTCTCTATTTCCTCAATTGTCGTCAATAAGCACTGTAGTAAATGTGTTTCTTTACCTAACAAGGTAACCCAAACTTTCATTTGTTTTGGGTCCAAGCCCTTGGTGGCCTTGCCTGTATTAAACCCCTATAGTTTTGTTGATATTTATCCCTATATATGAGAAGAGCTGTAAACACTGAAGGGTACTCTCTGGGTTGCAGAAATATTTATTATGCTCCCATTATGTAACAGCAAATATATTTTACCTTGAAAATCTGTATTATTCAGTACTAATTAGTTATTGGTATTAACAATCTATATTAATCACCTTGGCCATTAAAGAAAAAAAAATGTATAGCTAAAAGTGAGTGGTAAATAGGTGGATAAATCCAAATGAACATTAATTTACAAGACAATAATAATGTCCGTGTTTTAAAAAAAACAGATATCGAGAAGGGGGCAATTAAAGACAGTGATATAGGAAGACCTCAAACTCACTTCTTCCCATGGACATGCCAAATCTAGAGCTATATATGGAATAATTTCCTCTAAAATACACCCAAAAACTAGCTGAGTGACTCTTACACATTGGGCAAGCAAGAAAAAAAAAATCTGCTTCAAAGTGGGTAGGAAAGGCTGAGACACAATCTCACCATAACCTCTGGTGGGGTAACCTGTGATTAGGAGAGAATTCAAAACCCAAAGCTTCTTGTGGAGGAATAAAGGCTTTGAACCCCACATCAGGTACCCCATATTTTAAGACCTGCACTTAAGAGATGAACCCCTAAAACATTTAACTCTGAAAGCCTATAGAGTTCACATTCATGAGCCCCACAATGCTATAGTGAACTGAGAAATGGTTTTTAAGAGGCCTGTGCTTGGACTCAGCTACCCCAGGACCCAGGGTTAAGGCAACCATTTGAAAAGTGTGCAGGAAAGTGTGTGAAAGAGCCTTATTTGCTTATCTTCACATATTGGCCTAAGGGGAGAACATTTACTTTAATACACATCTAGGGCCCAGTAGGGTGCTCTGGGGGCATGGATGTCTGCAGACGCCATCTTTGTGTTCCCCTCTGCCTTACTCTAATTCACTGGTATTTCCCAGAAAGGAGATAGTTCCCTACCTCTGTATGCCAATGTTTTTGGCTGCATTCTAGAGGATACCCCTTGATTTCATGGCTCTTGTGGCTGCCAGGGCTTATGTTCTTGGGTCCCATGACACTGTAACAATCAGAGATAGTTCTAGGTTGGTTACAACCCCCATGGCACGGCAAAGACAGCAGACTAAGACACATCCCCAGTCTTTCAGTGAAAGAGAATTATCTGCTTGTCCTAGAGCTTCATTTTGAGGGACTGGCTTCTGGTTTCACACATATCTAGGAGCCTATTATGTGCTCAGGAAACAAAGCCCAGTAGAGGTCATCTTTGTGTTCTCCCTTTACATTGCCCCAGGTGGCCAGTATCTCCCCAAAAAGAGCTGGCACCCTCATCTGACACCCAGTTTTTGTGGTGCCTCCAACAATATTTCTGGATTGCCTGACTTTAATGGCCAATGGCACTTATGCTCCTCATTCCACAGGACTGTACCCAATGAACAAATAGTTCTTAACTAGCTACCACCATTAGGGCACAGCAAGAGGCAATAGTCTGAGGAGCCCAGTCCTTCCATGAAAGAGGCCTACTAGGTCATCTGCATAGCTGTGGCCTGAGAAGCAGGCTTCTAATTAAACACACTTCTAAGCGTCCACCATAATCCTCTGCAAAGACCTCAGAGGTCAAGCACTATGTTTATGTTCTATCTCTGCAGTGACCTGGAGTGCCAGCATCTCCCTGAAAGGACACTATATGTGTGGCATGCCATATTTATGTCTGGTGCCCCACATATTGTGGGTACCACTTAAGGGATACCTGTTGATAGCCTGGGTCCGGTGGCCAGCAGGCTTGTGTTTCTCAGTCTCATGAACTGTAACAACTGAAGAGCTATCACCCCCAGGGCACAGCACAGATAGCAGACTGAAACACATCCCGAAATTCTGTGAAACAGATCTATTTGTTTATCTTGGAGCTTTAACCTGAGGGGTACACTTCTGGCTCATCATATCTCTAGAAGCCTACTGAGATACTATCTGGTGAGGGAGGCCAGTGGATGCCATCTTTGTGCTCTCTATCTGTCCTGCTCCAGGCCACCAATATCACCCACAAAAAGAGTGTACATTCACCTAATGCTCCGGTGTTAGTGACTGCCTCCCAGAGGACAATTTGAGGTTTCCTAGCTCTGGCGGTCAGTGGGACTTACAGTTGACGTCCCACAGGAACGTATATATTACCATACTTTATGAGGGTCTGGCTGAGGGTCTGGTTTCAGTCAGCATGGATCTAGGTGCTGGCTGAAATCTTCCCCTTTGGGGTAATGACAGGTCTTGGCACACCATCAACAAGCAGAAGACATTAAAAATAAAAATGTCTTCCTGGACAATCACAAAAGTTTTAGAGACAACCAAGAGTTAGGGCAAGTTTGAATGATAAAGCTCTTGAAATACATGAGGTCACTCTTCAAGATTGAGGAGGTGGCTGTTTCAACCAAAGCATAGAAACAACTACAGAAAGTCAATCAGGGGTACCTGGGTGGCTCACTCAGTTCAAGCATCCAACTCTTGGTTTTGTCTAGGTCATGATCTCACAGTTCATGAGTTCAAGCCCCACATGGGGATCTGCACTGATGGTACAGAGCCTGTTTGGGATTCTCTCTCTCCATCCCCCCTCTCTTCCCCTACTCTACTTGATCTCTCTCTCAAAATAAAACAAACTTTAAAAAAAAAGTCAATGAAATAAAGGAATATGTGCCAAACTAAATAGAGAAAACCTCAGAAAAAGTTCCTAATAAAACTAACTGATTTACCTGATAAAGAGTTTAACATAATGCTCATAAAAATGCTTCACCAGGTCAGGTGGAAAAGAGATGGACACAGTGAGAAGTTAAAGTAATAGAAAACATAAGAAAGGACCAAGTAGATGTTACAGAGCTAAAGAATATAATAACTCAACAGAAAATTACACTAGAAGGATTCAACAACATTCTAGATGAAGAAGGAGAAAGAATCAATGAACTCAAAGACAGGACAGTGAAACTCACTCATTTAAAGCATAATGAAAAAAAGAGTAAACAAAAAATGAAGAAAGCTTGAAGGACTTAAAGGATAATATCAACCCAACCAATATTCATAATATAGGCTTTCCAGAAGGACAAGAAAGAGAAAGAGGCAGAAAACTGATTTGAAGAAATGATGCATAAAAACTTCCCTACCCAAAAGGGAAACAGATCTAGAATCCCAGAGACTCCCAAAGAAGATGAACCTGAAGGTACACACACCCAAGATATATTGTAATTAAAATGTCAAAAGTTAAAAAGAAGGAGAAAAATCTTAAAAGCAGGAAGAAAATAAATTAATGTGTTACATACAAGGGAATCCTAATAGGGTGATCAGCAGAGTTTTCAGCAGAGCTTTTGCAGGCCAGAGGGGAATGGCATAATATATTCAAAGTGCTGAAAGGAAATAAAAATCCCAACCAAAAAATACTTGACCCAGCAAAGTTGTTATCCAGAATTGAAGGAAGCAAAAAGTTTTCAATATAAGCAAAAGCTAAAGGAATTAATCACTACCCAACTGACCTTACAATAAATTTAAAGAGACTTATTTAAGCTGAAATAAAAGGTACAATTAGTAACAGAAAGACATGAAAGTCTAAATCTCATTGGTAAAGGTAAATGTATAATATTTAAAACAATCTAATGTTGTAAAGGTGATGAATTAGTCACATAAAAATAGTATGAAGGTTAACAGACAAAAGTAGTAAAATAACTATACTAATTTATTAAAAGATATACAAGATAAAAGATGTAAATAATGGCATCAAAAATATATGGGCAGGGAAAATAAAAATGTTGGGTATTATAATGTGCTCAAACTTATTATCCATTTAAAATAGACAGTTATAAATGGTTGTATGTAAGCCTTATGGCAACCAAAAAGCAGAAATCTATACTAGCTATAAAAAAGATAAAGAGAAAGGAATCTAAACATACCACTACAAAAATCATTAAATCACAAAGAAAATGAGCAAGATAAGAAAGGAACACAAGAGGTACAAAACAGCTGGAGAACATTAACAAAATGGTAATAAGTACATATTAATAATTGCTTTAAAGTAAATAAATTCTCCTTAAAAGATATAAAGCCACTGAAAGGACAAAAAGACAAGACACATCTATCTGACATCTACAAGATACTCACTTCAGATATAAGGACATACACAGAATGAAAATAAAGGGAGAGAAAAAGAGATTTCATGCAAGTGGGAACTAGAAGAAACCAAATATAGCTATGCTTATATCAGACAAAAGAGATTTTAAAACAAAGACTGTAATAAGAGACAGTGACCATTAATGATAAAGAACTCAATCCAACAGAAGGATATAACATTTATAAATATACATGCACCCAAAAGATGATCACCTAAATATATGAAAGCAAATATTAACAGACTTAAAGAGAGAAACAGTAATACAATAATAATAGGGGACTTAATTATCCCACTTTCGTCAATGGATATCATCCAGACAGAAAAGTGATAAAGAAACAGTCTTAAAAATGACATATTTAAACCAGATGGACTTAGCAGATATATATAAAATATTCTATCCAAAAGAAACAGAATACACCTTTTTCTCAAGTGCACATGGAATGTTCTCCAGAATAGATTGTATGTTAGGCCACAATATAAATCTTAATAAATTTAAGAAGATTAAAATCATATCAAGATTCTTTTTTAACCACAATGGTATGAAAGTAGAAATCATTATAACAAGAAATCTGGAAATTCACAAATATGTAGAAATTACACATAACCAATGGGTCAAATAAGAAAATAAAAGAAATTAAAAAAAAATTGAGACTGATGAAAATGGAGTAAAAGTAGGTCTAAAAGAGAATTCCATAGTGATAAATGCCTGTCTCAAGAAATAAGAAAAATTCCAAATTAAAAAAACTAACTTTATACATCAAGGAATCAGAAAAAGAACAAATGTAGTCCAGTGTTAGTAAAAGGAAACTAACAAAAATTAGAGCAGAAATAAATGACTAGTGACAAAAAGACAACTAAAAAGAACATTGAAAAAACTGCTGTTTGCTTTGTTTTTGTAAAGATAAATTGACAAACCTTTAACTAGACTCACCAAGGAAAAAAGATACAGGACTCAGAACGAAAATGGTATGTGGATTAGGAGAAATTATTACTGATAACACAGAAATATGAAAGATCATGAGTCTCCTCTGAACAATTATACAGTAACAACTGGATACTCTATAGGAAATGAATAAATTGCTAGAAACATACAACCTACCAAGACTGAGTTATGAAGAAAGAAAATCTAAACAGACCAATTACTCATAAGGAGACTGAGTATTCAAAATCCCCCACAAGGAGGGGAAGGGAAAAAAAAAGAAAAAAAAAAGTTAGAGAGGGAGAGAGCCAACCCATAAGACTTAAAAACTGAGAATGAACTGAGGGTTGATGGGGGGTGGGAGGGAAGGAAGGGTGGGTGAAGGACACTGAGGAGGGCACCTGTTGGGATGAGCACTGGGTGTTGTATGGAAACCAATTTGACAATAAATTTCATATTTAAAAAGTCCCCCACAAAAATCCAGGATAAGATTACTTCACTGTCAAATTCTACAAATATTCAAAGAATAAATAATACCAAACGTTCTCAAACTCTTCAAAAATAAAAACAACAAAAACAGAAAAAGAGGAATATTCCCAACCTCATTTTATGAAATCAGCATTACTCTGATTACCAAAACCAGACAAGGACACCAAAGAAAGAAAGAAAGAAAGGAAGGAAGGAAGGAAGGAAGGAAGGAAAACACAGGCCAAAATCTCTGATAAATATAGAAGCAAAGCCCTCAATAAATTATTAGCAAACTGAATACAATAATAGATTAAAAGGGTTAATATAACATGATGAAGTGCAATTTATTCTAGGGATGCAAGGAGAGTTTAACATATACAAATTAGTCAGTATGGTACACCATTTTAACAAAATGAAGGATAAAAATCTTATGATCATTAGAATAGATGCAGAAAAAGCCTATGACAAAAATCAACATCCATTTATGGTAAAAACTCTCAACAAAGTGAATATAGAGAGAATATACCTCAACGTAATAAAGGCTACCATAGCTAACGTGGTATACAAATGTGAAAACCTGAAAGCTTTTCCTCTAGGATCAGGAACAGAAGGAAGGCCATTCTCTCAACTTTTATTCAACATAGTATTAGAAGTCCTAGCCAGAACAATTAGGCAAGAAGTAAAAGACATTCAAATTAGAATAGAATAAGTAAAACTGTTTACAGATACTATGATATGTGTAAAAAAAAAATCCTATCCTAAAGACCACCAAAAATTATTAGAACTAATCAACAAATTCAGGAAAGCTGGATGATACAAAAGCAACATGCAAAAATTTGTTTCCATGCATTACAAAAATCTGTTTCTATACATTAATAATGAACTATCTAAAAGAAAAATTATGCAAACCATACATTTACAATTACATCAAAAGGAATAAAATACCAAAGAATAAATTTAATTAAGAAACTGAAAAACCTGTATATTGAAAACTACAAGACATTGATGAAAGAAATTGAAGAAAACAAATAAATGGAAAGGTTAATTTGTATTGACCTAATTTGGATTGGATAATTTGTATTGTTAAAGTATTCATATTAATGGTATTTTTTACAGAAAATAAATAATCCTAAAATTTTTAAGGACCCACTAAAGAACCCAAATATCTAAAGCAACCCTGAGAAAGAACAACCCTGGGGGGGGGCATCAAGCATCCTCATTTTAAACTACATTACAAACCCATATTAATCAAAACAATATGGTCTTGGCATAAAAATAGACACATAGCTCAATGAAATAGAATTGAGAGCCCCAAAATAAGCTCATGCATATATTAATTTATTACAATTAATTATGATAAATTATGACAATTAATTTATTACAAAGGCACCAAGAATATACAATGAGGAATACAGTCTCTTCAATAAATGATGTTGGGAAAACTAGAAATCCACATTCAAAAGAATGAAACTGGAATACTGTCTCACATCCTACTTAGAATTACCCAAAACAGATCAAAGATTTAACATAAGACCCAAAACCATAAAACTTCTAAAATTAAATTATAAACAGTAATAAGTTTTGGAAATGGCACCAAAAGGAGAGACAACATCAGCAAAAATAAACAAATGGGACTACATCAAACTAAAAAGGTTTTGCACATCAAAGCACCATCAATAAACAAAAAGGCAACCTACTGGATGGGAAGAAATATTTGCAAATTATATATCTAATAAAGTGTTAATATCCAAAGAGTATAAAGAACTCATATGACTCAATAGCAAAAACAAAAAAATAAAAAAAAACAAACTATCTGATTAAAAATGGGCAGAAGTTTTGAATAGATAGTTTTTCCAAAGATACACAGATGGCCCATGGGTACATGAAAAGATGCTCAATATTGTTAATCATCAGGGAAATTCAAATCAAAACCACACAATATCATCTCACACCTGTTAGAATAGTGATTATAAAAAAGAAAAGAAATAAGAAGTGTTGGCAAGGATGTGGAGATAAGTTAACCCTTGTTGTACTATTGGTGGGAATGCAAATTGGTGAACCCCACTATGGGAAACAGTATGGAGGTTCCTACAGAACTAAAAATATAACTATTATATGATTCAGCTATCATACTTACGGGTATTTACCCAAATAAAACACTAATTTGAAAAGATATATGCACTCCCATTTTCATTGCAGCA
Source organism: Herpailurus yagouaroundi (assembly GCF_014898765.1). NCBI lineage: Eukaryota > Metazoa > Chordata > Mammalia > Carnivora > Felidae > Herpailurus > Herpailurus yagouaroundi. The sequence continues at coordinate 3,274,450 of NW_024412415.1, forward strand.
TTATTTACCAAAATATGTAAGCAACTATGTGTTCAGTTAGGTGAATGGATAAAGAAAATGTGGCATCTGTGCACTCGATGGAGTATTATTGAGCTATAAAAAATGAAATCTTGCCATTTGCGACAACATGGATGGACTTTAAAGGGATCATGCTAAATGAAATAAGTCAAACAGAGAAAAAAGAGGTACTACATGATTTCATTTACATGTGTTTAAAAAAAGGAGCTTATGGATACAGATGAGTGGTTGCCAGAGGTTGATGGGGTGAATTGGAATATGGGTGAATTGGGTGAAGGGGTTTAAAAATGCAGTACAAACTTCCATCTATAATACTATAATATATGTCATGGGATATAATGTTCATCATGGTGATTACAGTTAATACTCTTGAATATTTGAAAATTGTTTACATCTTAAATGTTCTCATCAGTAGGAAAAAAAGTGTATCTGTGTGGTGATAGATGTTAACTAGACTTATTGTGGTGTTCATTTCACTACATATGCAAAATTGAATCCTCATGTTGTACACCTGAAACTAATTTGTGTTAATTATATCTTAAATAAGTACACGTATATGCATATTTACTATATTTACATATAGTAAAGGTAGTATACACATAAATATAGTAAATGTAAATTTACAATATAGTATATGTATATAAGTAAATGTAGTATACATATAGATATAAGTAAATATAGTATACATATAGAGAATTAAAATATAACAAATTAGATGGTAAATATACATATATATACATATATATAGAAAGAGAATTAAAGTGCTGACAACAAATTAAGTAATGTTAAGAAGAGAGGTGAAATGTTCTAAAGTTTTTTTGTATTACCTAGGAAATCAATAAACTTCAATTTATGCATTCCAAAATAAAGAAATTTGACTGTATAAATCAGTTCCCTAAAATTAAAAAATAAAAGTAGTGGACTGATAAAAGTTACCATAAATCCAAAAGAAAGTACTAAAGAGACTAACGAAAGCAAAACAAACAGTGGATCAATTAGAAAGCACAAAACAAAATACAAATATTATCAATCAGATAAAATATGACTACATTCACATTTAAAGTATTTAAGTTATGGGGCGCCTAGGTGGCGCAGTCGGTTAAGTGTCCGACTTCAGCCAGGTCACGATCTCACGGTCCGTGAGTTCGAGCCCCGCGTCAGGCTCTGGGCTGATGGCTCAGAGCCTGGAGCCTGTTTCCGATTCTGTGTCTCCCTCTCTCTCTGCCCCTCCCCCGTTCATGCTCTGTCTCTCTCTGTCCCAAAAATAAATAAACGTTGAAAAAAAAAATAAAATAAAAAAAAAAATAAAGTATTTAAGTTACTTTCAAACAGGACTCAAAAAACCTGTATGGCATTTACCAAATGTAAATCTGTAACACAAGGGTACAGAGTACTTGAGTATAAAACTGCAAAAAATACAGAAGACACATAATCCAAGGAAATATTTTCTAGCTGTGCTACATAAAAAAAAAAAGCCTTTAAGGCGAAAGCAATGTAAAATGATAAAAGCTTATTCTAGCCAAAATGTACAATTCCAAACTTTATGAATTAAATAACAAAAGCATATAATGTAAAAATGGACAGAACCAAAGAGAGAACCAAGCACTGTAGTATATACTTCTTAGTAATTGATGGATAAAGTAGACCAAAAAAATCAAATATAAACAAAGAAGATTTGAAGACATAACCGTGATTTAATACATATATAGAAAAGTTGGTACTGCACCATTAGCAAATAAATATTCCTTTCAAGCACACACAAAACATTTATGAAAACTGATTATAAACATAGAAAGAAAATCTTAACATGCTTGTTTGATCACAATGCAAAAAAAACCTTGGAACTGGTACGAATACAAAACTAAAACAACACCCAAAAAAACCTATATATTTGGAAATTAAGAGGTACATTTCCAAATATGTCATGAGTTAAAAAGATATACATCACAGAAGTTAAAAACATTTAGAACTGAATATTAAAAATACTGTGTATTATTATTAATAAAATACAGCTGATTAGTACTTACTCATAAAAAAAAAGAGAAAAGTCCCTCTCAATAACCTAACACCTAAATTAAACAGGAAAAAAACCACAACGGGGAAAAATTAAAAGAAGGAACAGTAGATAGCAATAAAAAAAAGAACAAAGTGCCACTACTCACAACAATATGGACGAATCTCGTAGATATAATGTTGATTGAAAGAAATCAGACACAAAAGGTTATATATCGCATGATTCCATTTCATGGGTTTCAAGAGCAGACAAAACTAATTGGCAGTGATAAAAATGATGAAAGGTTTCCTCTGAGAATATTAAGTGGGAAGAGGCACAAGGGAAATGAACTCTCTGAAATGTTCTGTATCTTGATCTGGATGGTATTTTACAGAGATGTATTCGTTTGTAAAAGTTCATTTACCTGTATATTTAAGAATTGTGCATGTTACAGTATATATGTAATACCTCAACAAAAAACTTAGGAAAACAAGATAAAGTAATTAAAAAGAAAATAAACATGTAACAGAGACAGCAAAGCCAAAAATTGTATTTTTGTAAATAGAGCAATGAAATCTACAAATATCCATGTGGCTTGATTAAAAAAAAAAAAAAAAAAGAGAGAACAATAAACAATTTTAAGATAAAAAGAGAGACATAGCGTAGGTGATGCAGGGATATAAAAGATAAGTGAACATTAATAATAACTTCATGGCAGTACACTTGAGAATATAGATGAAATTAATTTCTAGAAAAAATAACTTACCAAACTAACTGAAGAAATAAAAAACCTGAAGTATTGTACAGAATTCTACCCAAAGCTCATTTTGGCCAAATGATAGACTTCCAAGTACTAAAATTCACATTTCAACCAAAAGCAAGGCCAAAGCCAAATAAAATCATCACAGAATGAACTTCTGTGATACAGTACTTAATAAGTTAAAGTGTATTTGAAATATTTTTTTTATAATAGCGATTATACTTCAAAAAAAATATCAAATTATAAAAGTTTGAAATTACGTTAGAAGAATAGTAAATCTTTTCACTGTCAGTTGCTATACTTCTGCTGGAACCCACTAGTACAGTTGTGTTACCAAATATGCTTTTATTTCACCTGCTCTATTTAATAATATCACAAGCTTCTCTATGGCCGGCTGAATATAATAGAGGAAAACGTTTTTCACAAATATTTTCTAGTAGTAAATTTGTACTTGGAATTAAAAACTTAGATAAATCTTTAAAAGCTTTTAAAGTTGGTTATGAATCCACAGCTGTTATTTTTACAGGCATTTTTTACATCATTGGCCTTCAGAAATTAAAATCTGTAAGAATCATCTTAAGTTACTGCCAAGTCCATTTTTTCTCATTTGATTAGCAAGAAAAAAGTCTATTATTTTCTTTATACTCTTTATACATTTTTATGTGATTTATAGGATTCTAATATGACGTATGAATTACATTTTATATGATATTAGAGTTTTTTTCTTCATAACATTTTTACCTGATAACATTGATATTATATTTATAATCCATTTGTTCCAGACAGGAATTATAGCAAAATAACAAACTTTTCAAATCTACTATTCTCCCTTAATAAAACTTGTTTTTATAGGCATTAATAGGCTCAAATATGATAAAATATTCTTCTCAATCTAGTAGCTAATGTCTTTTCTCATAATCTATTAATGCCAATTAGTTTTTTTACTATTTGAAAATTTATATTGATTGTGAATGCTAAAATAACTATCATACTCATCAATTTTTGTGGTGTTTTATACTAAAATAATAAATATACATTTCCATCTCAACTGACAAGACTTCTTCACTGCTTCACAAGCTCACAAGGACATTTTTCTCATGCACTTGAATTTTATTCTCAATTAGCTGTAGAATACTTATCTAAATGAAGATTTGGATTTTAATAGAAAACCTGAATATCAGACTTGTTTACGTTGAGATAGTGTTAGCCTCATTAGACGTAGTGGAAATTATATATAGATCATGTACAAACCGATTGGCAGAAATCTCAAAGTGGCATTTGGCTATTTAGGCTTCCAAAGTTTGAGGAAAAGCTGAAACTAAATAGTGGCTTTTAACCAAATATGTAGCCTGATGTCAAATTTAGCATATGTCTAAATGATTGAATTGAATTACATTATAAAACAATCCAACAAACACCAGGCCCGGTTGTTTTTTTGGAGGTCTACCTAATAATAAAGAAGCAAATCTAAATTTACACAAACAATTACAGAACAGAGAAAAAGAGGAATACTTCCCACCTATCTTATGAAACTAAGATAAACTTGATACACAGCCTGAATACAATAGTACCTGAAGGGATAATTCCAGCCTAAAATTACTTGTCAAATTAGATGCAAAGCTACTAAACAAAATAGTAGCACACCAGATTCTGCAATATAAAAATACATCATAACAAAACAACAACAACAAAAAACACATCATAACAAAGTTGGATGTTTCAAGGATTGCATGGTTAATATAAGAATCAACTTAAATAATTCACTAATAAAGCATTAAAGGAGAATAAAATAACCATTTCGATTGATACAGAAAAAGGCTTTGATAAAGCCTAACATTATTTATCACTTTAAAAGCTTAGCAAATTATTGTTTTCAATGTTAAAGAACTCCCTTTAAGAATTGAAACAAGGCAAGAGTTCTAGGTATCTCCATCACTCTTCAACATTATTCTTCAGTTCTTGGACAATGAAAAAATAAAGAAAAAATGTATAAAGATGTAAGTATTGGAAAGTTGAGAAACATATTACTCACAGATAATTCCATTAACATAGACTTCCCAAGGGAATCAACATATGACTTATTAGCATTAAAGTGTATACAGCAAGTTTTTGGATACCAAATTAATTTCATTTCAGTTCACAAACTGCAAAGAATTAAAAGTACAATTTACAAAATAGCAACTCCTTATAAAGAATAACAACATAAAATACCTAAGAATAAATATTACAAAATATGTACAATCCCTCTATGGAGAAAAATATAAACTTTATTGAAGGATGTTCTAAAAATGGAGAGAGAGATCATGTTCTGAGATTACAACACTTGATATTGGGAAGACGTCAATCCTCCCCAAGCTGATCTATGAATTCAGTTTAATCCTAATCAAAATGTCAACAAGGTGTGTGTGTGTGTGTGTGTGTGTGTGTGTGTGTGTGTGTGTGTGTGTGTGTGAGAGAGAGAGAGAGAGAGAGAGAGAGAGACAGACAGAGAGACAGACAGAGAGACAGAGGGAGAGAGAGGGAGAGAGAGAGAGGCTTGGAAATACTTGAAAACTGATCTAAATTTATGAGGAATGGTAAAGGGACAAAATCAAGACATGGCTACTGAAGAAGATGACTTAATAGGGATATTTGTTTTAGTAGGTACCAATCTTAGAATAGTTGCCTACTATTTCAGGAAATGTGGTCCTTTTGTCAGGATATTCCAATTAAACAGAGTAGAAAATCTAGAAATGAAATGGAGATGTAAATATTTGATTAATGGCAGAGTTAGTATTTCAGAATCATGGAGGAAGTATAATTTCTCAATAAACAACATCAGGATACTTGCTTCTCCATATGGGGAAAAAAAAGGAAATTGACCCCTATATATTATCACATTACTTTTTCAGGTAAATTAAAACATAAATTCTGAAGCAAAACTATGATAATTTTAGAGGACAATAAGAAAATATGTTTCTGTCTTCCAGATAGGAAAAGATTTCTTAAGCAAGATGCAAGAAGTGTTCAATGAAAAGAAAAATATTATTTTTTAACAATATAAAAATTGAAAACTCTGGTTCATCAAATTATGCCACTAAAAAGTGAAGAGACTTGGAGGAAATACTTGTAGCATGATAAATGATTCAAATCCAGAACATTTAAAGAAAGGGGCAATCCAGTGAAAATTGGACAAAAGATTTATTTTTCATTTATTTATTTTCAGAGACAGAGAGAGAGAGAGAGAGAGAGAGAGAGAGAGAGAGAGAGAACCAGAAGGGGAGGGGCAGAGAGAGAGAGGGGGGCAGACCAGGCGAAGCAGGCTCTGAACTGACAGCAGAAAGCCCAATACAGGGCTCAAACTCAGGAACAATGAGATCATGACCTGACCTGAAATGAAGAGTTGGACGCTTAACTGACTGAGCCACCCAGGTGCCCCACAAGACTCACTTTAGATATAAGGACACACACATAGTGTATGTGAAGTAAAGGGATGGAAAAAGTGAAGGGATGGAAAAAGATACTCCATGCAAATAAAAAACCAAATAAAGCCATAGTAGCTAGACTTCTATCAGACAAAATAGAGTTAAAACAAAAACTGTAATAAAAGATAAAGAAGGGTGTTACATAATAATAAAGAGGTCATCCAACAGGATACAGCATTTGTAAATATTTATGCACCCAACAGAGAGGCACCTAAATATGCAAAGCAAATATTAACAGACCTAAAGGGAGGAATAGACGGCAATACAGTAATAGTAGGGGATTTCAGTACCCCACTTACATCAGTGGGTCCAGAAATCAATATAGAAACATCAGACAACATATTTAAGACAACATATTACACCAGATGGACTTAATAGATATTTACAGAATATTTCATCCGAAAGCAACAGAATACATATTCTTCTCAAGTGGACTTGAAACATTTCCCAGATGGATCAAAACAAGTCTTAATAACTTTAAGAAGCCTGAAATCATATCAAAATTCTTTTTTGACCACTATGGAACAAAATTAGAAATTAACTACATGAAGCAAACTGGAATATTTACAAAAATGTAGAGGTTAAACAACTTGCTATTGAACAACCAATGGGCCAAAGCAGAAAACAAAAGAGAAATTAAAAAAAAAACACAATGATACAAATAAAAATGGAAATATAACGTAACAGAATTTATAGGATGCACAAAGGCAGTTCTAAGAAGCAAGTTCATAACAATACATGTCTACCTCAAGAAGTCTCATATAAACAACCTAATTTTATACCTCAAGGAACTAGAAAATGAAAAAGAAACAAAACCCAAAGTTAATAGAAAAAAGGAAATAAAGTTAAGAGCGGAAATAAATGAAAGGGACTAAAAAGACAATAGAAAAGATCGATGAAACTAAGAGTTGGCTCTTTGAAAAAATAAACCAAATTTACACACCATTAGCTGGACTCACCAGGAAAAAAAGAGCTAGAACTCTATTGATTAAAAAATAAAAGAGGAAATGTTATGACTGATAACACAGAAATACAAAATATTATCAGACTTCTATTGATAGGTATACATTAACAAATTGAACAACCTAAAAGAAATTGATAAAATCCTGGAAATATACAACCCATCAAGGCTGAATCATCATAAAAGTGACTATTTCAACAGACTAATTACCAGTAAGTGAATTAAATCAGTAATCAAAAACCTCCCTATAGACAAAAGTCCAGGACCAAAGGACTTCACAGGTGAATTCTACCAAACATTAAAAGAAGAATTAATACCAATCCTTTCAAAAATAGAGAAAATAAAACTTTTCCAGATTCATTTTACAAGGCTAGCATTATTCTGATACTAAAACTAGGCAAAGAAGCCACAAGAAAATTATACACCTATATCCCTGATGAACATATGTGTAAAAATCCTCCGTGAGATATTAGCCAACTGAATTCAATAATACATCAAAAGGATCAAACATCATGCTCAAGTGGGCTTTATTCTGGGGATGCAAGGATGTTTTAACATCCACAAATTAGGCAGTGTGACATGCCACATTAACTAATGAGGGACAAAAAACATTCGATTATCTCCACAGATGCAGAATAAAGCTTTTGACAAAAATCAACATACATTTTTGATAAAAACTCTCAACAAAGTGGGTACAGAGGGAATGTGTCTAAACATAATAAAGGCCATATATGGCAGGCCCATATCTAATATCATATTCAATGGTGAAAACCTGAAAGCTTTTTTTTTTCTTCCTGTAAGAACAGGAACAAGACAGGGATTCTCACTCTCGTTGTTTTTATTCAATATAGTATTAGAAATTCTACCCAGAGCAAGTAGGCAGGAAAAAGAAATAAAAGCCATCGAAATTGGAACATAAAAAGTAAACTGCACTATTTGCAGATGATACGAAATTATATCCACAAAATTCTAACGACTCCACCAAAAACTGTGAGAATAAATAAATTCAGTGAAATTACAGGATACAAAATTAATGCACGAAAATTTGTTGCATTTCCATACAATAAGGAATTATCAGAAAGAGAAATTAAGAAAAGAATCCCATTTACAATGACATTAAAAGAATAAAATACCTAGAAATAAATTTAACCAAGTTGTTGAAAGACCTGTATTGAAAACTACAAGACACTGATGAAAGATATTGAAGAAGACACAAATAGATGGAAAGATAATCCGCGCCTATGGATAAAAGAATTAATAAGCTTATAATATCCATACTACCCAAAACAATCTACAGACTCCAAAAAGGGGAAAATAAAGAAATGGGACTATATCAAGCTAAAAGCCTCTGCACAGGAAAGGGAATCATCAACAAAATGTAACATCAACCTACTGAATGAGAGAAAGTATTTGCAAATCATGTATCCCATCAGGGGCTACTATACAAAACACATAAAGAATGCATATAACTCAATACAAAAGACGAACGATCCAATTCAAAAATAGGGAGAAGGTCTGAGAAAACAGTATTGTAAAGAAGACATACAGCTGGGTAACAGGTACGTGAAGAGATGCTCTACCTCTACCGGGGAAGCGCAAATCAAAACCACAATGAGACATGACCTCACACAGGCCAGAATGGCTAAAATAAAAAAGAAAGAAATGTTGGTGAGGATGTGAAGAAAAAAAAAATCCTTGTATACTGTTAGCGGGAATGTAAATTGGTACAGCCACTATGGGGAACAGTATGGAGGTTCCTCAAAAAAATTCAAAATAGGACTGTGATGAGATTCAACAATTTTACTTCTGGGTATTTATCTGAAGAAAACAAAAACACCAGCTTGATAGGTTATATGCACCCCCATATTACAATGGAAGTGTCCATCAGTGGACTAAAAAAATGTGAAACACACACACACACACACACCCCAAAAGAGAATATTATTCAACCATAATAATGAAATCTTGCCATGTGAGACAACACAGATGGAACTTAAGCGTATTCTGCCAAGTTAAATAAATTAGAAAGAAAAAGACAAATACTGTATGATCTTTCTTATATGTGGAATCTTAAACAATGTAATAACAGAAGAAGAAACTCACAGATACAGAGAACACTTTGGTAGTTGCCAGAGCAGGGAGTGGAGGGGTGGGAAAAATGGGTAAACTATTTTCATTTTTTTTAGCTTAAATAAATTACACAAAAAATATATCGTTTAGGTTAGTGATACATACGGTAAAAATCATAAAAAATGAATCAATGCCAAATGAAGAAGAGAGTAGTTACTTCTAGGCTGGGGAGACTTGAAAAAAAGGAAGAACATACAAACCCGAAAGGACAAACAACAGCGTTTAAAGAGAATAATATTGTTTGTTTTACTCAATTGCTTAAAACACAGATATGATAAAATATTGATAAGATTGAATTCATACTTAAAAAAAAATCTTCATGCAATAATTAACATAAGCATAAACCACTAACAGACTGGAAAATAATATTTGCAATATGCATCACAAGTAAAGGATTGATATCCCCAATATTTAAGGAAATATTAAAAGTAAAGGTGAAAAAGACTAAAAAGTAGACAGCCAAAAATACAATTTTTTAAATAGATGTCTTTTTTAAAAATTTTTATTCATCTTTGAGAGAGAGACAGAGACAGAGCACGAGTGGGGGAGGGGAGTGGGGAGATACAGAGAGTGGGGAGACACAGAATCCAAAGCAGGCTCCAGGATCTGAGCTGTCAGCATAGAGCCCAACATGGGGCTTGAACTCATGAGCCATGAGATCATGATCTCAGCCAAAGCTGGACATTTAACCGACAGAGCCACCCAGGTGCCCCCAAAGATAATTTTTAAAGATACATTAAAATAGTCCTCAAGTATATGGACAGATATTCAATCATTCTCACAAGAGAAAGTAAATTAAAATCACAAAGAGACACCATTTTCCACCAATCCGATTAGAAAAAATTAAAAAACATAACAAAATATTCTATTTAGAAAAGCTATGGAGAAGCAAGGGCTCTTAATTTGCCAGTGGAAATGTAAATTCCTCCCATGGAGAGGAATTTGGCATTACCTATCCAAACTACTTATCTTTAACCTAGCAATGCCAATAGTGGGGATTTAATTTACAGATATGCTTCTACATATACGTAAGCACATAACAAAACAAACACATAAACACAGCTGTTTACTGAGCGCTGTTTGTAATTTCAAAGAATTAGAAACACTGTGAATGCCTGTACCTAAGACTCACTGATTGAATACATGCAGTTGTACAGTCTCTCAATGGATTATTATGCAATTGTGTAAAAGAATGAGGAATACCTGTATTCCTTTATTTTACAATACTATAATAAGCAACAAAACTAACTGGACAAAGAGCGGTATATAACAAAGAAAATGAGATAAGAAAATATGTCTATATCTGCTCCTATGTGAAAAAAAGAAGGGTAAATTAAAAACTAAAGAGGGGCGCCTGGGTGGCGCAGTCAGTTAAGCGTCCGACTTCAGCCAGGTCACGATCTCGCGGTCCGTGAGTTCGAGCCCCACGTCAGGCTCTGGGCTGATGGCTCGGAGCCTGGAGCCTGTTTCCGATGCTGTGTCTCCCTCTCTCTCTGCCCCTCCCCCGTTCATGCTCTGTTTCTCTCTGTCCCAAAAATAAATAAAAAACGTTGAAAAAAAAATTAAAAAAAAAAAAAAAACTAAGGATACACCTTACCTGCGTGGGGTAGCTGGAATGGGCTGTACTGGAACGAAAGAGGGGAGGGGATGTGACAAATATTTCTCGGAATATACTTTTTTTTTGGTATGGTTTTAACTTTTGGAACTATATTCAAAGTATAATCAACAACAACAAAAAATATAATAGAAAAGGATGAGGGTAAAAATCCTCAAAATGAAATATAAGCAAAACCAAATGAACCACACTCAATTTCAATTGAGTAACATAACCAGTGAAAGGAAGGGGATGACATAGTATTTTTGCAATAGCATTTGCATTATATACCCTCAAACTAAAGACAAAAAGAATTGTAAACAAATGTTGAACTCTGATTGTAATTTTTTTTTCATACAGAGGCATGAGTAAACAGTTTTAAAGATATTTTCTATATAATCTAAGATTTAGTAGAATAACAAATATTTTGTGGATAATGAAACACAGATTGCCCATTGTCCAAAAGGAAGTTACAAATGGAAGAAACTAGAATGAACTCTACAGAATTAGATTGGAACTGAAATTACCTCAATGAGCTCATGATTACATGATACACACATACACAAAATGTGTATATGAAATACATGTGTATTTATGTGTGGATACATACACAAAATGTGTATATGAAATACATGTGTACATATGTATGTATATATATGTATGTATATGTACACACATATATATGTATAGTTTCTAGCTCTATTCACTGAAAGACCTAGCAGTAATTGGTAGCAATGAGTATACACTGTACTCATATCCTTGTTTCTAAGTATTGCTCTTCACTAAAGAAAGAGGTCCTCCTTGGAACAATGGCTGATTCTAGTGCTGAGAAAGTGCAAACTGTGTCTAAAACATCTTGTTGTATCAGAGAATAAGGAAGTGCTTGATAATGGTTGAGACATAAAAGAAAAGCATATGCATGACACAGTTAAACACGTTAAGTGTTCACCATTTTAAAAATGTTAGCTACAAAACTTCCGACTTTGAAGTATTATAAATCCAAAATATTCTGATTGCGACTTCTTCTACCTCTTACCAATGGGGTCTTGACCCAGATTTGAGATTGACAGAAGTTGGAACTAAACTGGTGACTAACCCAGTGGAAATAGTTTCAATTACCAAAATGAAAATGAGAATTATTACTTTAGCATTGAGAGCTAGATATAATCTACTAATTGTTACACAAAAAATCACTGGGACCTCAGAAATCACAGATGCCCCAGAATTTGCTGAGGAGTTGTTGGTTGATTTCAATACACATATCCATCTTCCCAACTCCTAGTACTGTCTACTGATTACAATAACTCCCACTGCCCACACACACCCCCCAATACCACCATTTTACAGGAAATTAGGTGTGAAGAATTTGTCTAAATTCATATCACTAGTTCATGTCAGAGCCATAACCATAAGGAAAATCTACAAAAACTGAGAAAGAATACCTCCCTCACTTGGGGTCATTTGGTTACTACTTCTTCCAATACTTCTGTTTTATCACTTATTTCCCAATAGAGAAAGCCACTAAGGGTGAAGGATGAGATAGAGCTGATAAAGGAATTTGGAGATGATTATGTCATGAATACCTAAATATATCTTACACATAAACTCTTAATATAACAAGTAGAATCATGAATTTTCACCCAAGAAAACTTGGGTCAAACACTACTCTCCCAAGGTGTGTGACCTTGAAAGAGGTACTTGACTTTCCTGAAGCTCGTTTTCTCATTCTGACAAGATGTTTAATAATACCCCGCCCCTCACCACTCAAAGTTGTAAAGTGACTAGTATATACTAGGTGCTTAGGAAAAAAAGAAGTTAATTTCCTCTCTTTACCTTCCCTCTTTATCCCCTTCCAACAGCCTTGTAAAAATGTTAGCTTTGGAGAGTGGATTTTTGAAAGGGGCCTAAAATTAAAGCATCAAGAACTTAGCAAAAGGGTTCAAACACTGAAACTCTTTCCCTGCATTTCCTTATGTTTCAAGAATTTCTGTTTTGTCTTCATGTCTCTTCCCATTTCCCTAAACCAGAATCTTTTTTTGCCATCGGGAGCCAATAAATTTATGAACATACGCAAAATATTGCCCTTAGAAATTTTAATATAAACTATGTTCCTTGAGTATGGACCAGAAATGAGACCTATAGCACTGTACCAGCACCATGATTTGTATTTCCCCAGAAATTAAGAAATTCTAGTTTATCTGAGATCTCTTTTAATCACATAACTCATCACTATGTGGTTGGGAGCACCAGTTAAAAAAAAAATAAAACAAAACAAAAAATCCCACTTAGCCTCAGAGCCCCAAATTGTTTATTACAGAAATTTCAGGAAAGAACCACTTACACAAAAACAATCTTACCTTAGTCCTCCTTATGATAATAAGATTATTTTCCTCAGCAAGGCTAATAAGTTAATGCCATCAATATTTCCCCAGTTCAACATTAGATTAAAGTATCTTTATCTTCCAATTAACCTGCAATTATGTGTCTTAATATCTGACATTCTCTTGGATTGTGGTTAATCCATACAATGCCAATATTTAAAGATAAGGTCCCCAGGTCAATCAGCTAGAAACCATTCCCAGAAGTTGATGCTAATCAAATTTGTTCGTGCAATTCAGTGACTATATTGCCATGATAAGTTTTAGAACAGATGTTTGACACGAAAGAAAGCTCTTTATGTAGAATTTAAATCCCTTTTGTTCAGTAATGACAAAGGTTATTGAAATACACTTTTTGGGGGGTGACCTAATTGAGACACTCAATCAAAAACAATCAAAACAGCAGCCCCCTTGCAGCCTCTCCAAGTATGAGGTTTTTCAGCCTCTCAACATAGCCACGATGAAAGCACAGCATGAGGAATGGATAAAATTATGATCTCGCCTGAGAAATTAGCCGTAAGCACTTGTTAATAAAAGCAAATAGAATTTTACAAACCAACATATAAACTTTGCAAGGTTATTTGATTGCTTTCTGCACAAGGTAAAGTAGATTGATATAATTACCTCCCTTATATTCTCATTTAATTCATTTTTTAAAATCTTGGTTGATGATGGGAGGTCTAAGAATGAGAACAGATTGAATCTGGCTATTCTTTTAGCTTGAAGCTATTTGATCGTTGATTAAACAGGTTTTTCTCCTGAAAGAAATCCAAATGCCCTGTACTCCTTACTCTATTTCCCACAGTAAAAAAAAAAAAAAAAAAAAAAAAAAAAAAAGATTATTTTGGTTTTCCTCGAAAATTCCTGCTTTGAGGTAAATGATGGAACACACACACACACACACACACACACACACACACACACACACACGCCTTTCCTCAATGTCCAAAATTCATCATTCTACTGAACTAGCCACTTCATGTTTAAAGTAGGCATTGAAATATTAAGTAGGCATTCAATATTAAATACTGAAATAAAACAGTTAAATTTAAATGTTTGTCTCACCTAATTAAAAAGTGGAAAAAGGTACATTGAATAAACAGTCTAAAAAAGTATCTTCTCACAAAGCTAGTTTTTCCTTTAAAACTATTTTGAGCACAGGATTCTAGATTATGTCTTTTCATCTTAAAAAGTGTTCCAATCCATTCTCATTTAGAAATTACCAATGCTTTAAGGAGGGCACTTGTTGGGATGAGCCCTGGGTGCTTATATAAGTGATTAAATATATATAAGTGATGAATCACTGGGTTCTACTCCTGAAACCAACACTATATTGCACGTTAACTTGAATTTAAATAAATTTAAAATAAAAAAACCCTAAGAGCTCATACACCATTATGATGAAGTTCAAGTGTGTGTTTATTTGGTCTCTGCAGGCTGGGTATTTTGAATATATTTATAAAATGATCTCAAGTTGAATATCGTATTTGTTAATCAGAAAGCTTCCTGATACAGTTAGCATTTTTATGGTTGTTTTTAATGATACAATTGTAGAAAGTTAGACTAAGAAAGTCACCATAAAATTATTATCAGGCTCATCAAAGCTTCTTATAACACTTACTAATACAAATTGTGATGTTGTCCCTGAAGACTAACCCTTCAGACCACATGTGAACTGAAGTTTCCCTGCATGATTCAGATCCTCTGAACCAGGTCTGAAATGCTCTAATAAAGAAATATTTCAGGGACAATCGTCATTGTGATTCTCATGGTGAAAATCAAATTCAAGTTGTCACTAAACAATCCCTAAACAAAAACGCTCTATCCCTCCACTATCTCCTTTATAGATTCTAAACCAGAATAAACGAAGCAGTCAGAATGTGTGTGTGAAAGTGCTGTTCTAATAGAACATCTGTGACAAGTTAAAATAGGCTGTATCAATTAAAGAATCATGACCACAGGTCACAATATTTTACTTCCAAGTAGAGTTAAAGCTGATCTTTCCTTTCAAGGTTATTAACGAGGCAAGTGTACCATCTTTATACCAATCAAATTCACTACTAGCTTATGTGTATTAAATGACAATCTCAGAATAAGGGGGAAACCTATATCATTAGTTAAAACAAATCTTGTAAAAAAACAATCTTGTAAATGAGCTGTAGCTTTAAAAACATACCATCGTCTATTCCAAAAAGGGACCTTCCCAAGATCAGAGGCCTATTAAAAACCAGCAATGTTAGACATCTGTTGCTGTGTTGCATGAAGGCAAACACCGAGATATATTAGTACCATATGTGAAAGAATAAGATTCCAAACTTCAGCTTTGCTGGTATTTCCCAAAATAAGTTGCCAGGTTATAGAATAAATAAAATCAAAGATGAATGGCTTAAAAAAAACACACCCAGAAATCCCATCTTAAAAGTTAAGCAATTATTTATAAAAAAAATAATATATCTTGGTATATATAACCTGCAATGGCAATGTTTTACAAGTGGCTCCTTAAAGTAGACCACAATTATAGGTGAAGTACAACTTATTTTCAAAGACAAGTATGTGAGAAAACCCCTTTGGGAAAAAGTGGCTCCTGGGTCAGAGGCTTGGGGATGACAGGGAGGTAGGGACTGAGGATAAAATGGGATCTCACTTTGTTTGGTAATATATTGGCAGTTCCTGATCCTTTTGAAGTTCAAGGGTGATCAAAATTTGCCACAGAAGGCCCTGTTCTAGGCCAACAGATGGAATATCATTAACAAGTTACAGTGTTGATTCTGCTTGAGACCTCTCTGCTTAGATCTTGATGAAAAGTTTAACAACCAAAAATAAATGGGGAGGGGTGCCTTCTTATGACCGAAGGAAAGCCCTGAGGTCTGAGGAGTGGGGTCCATTCTTTGCAAACAATTAACTATGTCATCAGTTCTTTCGGGACAGCGTAAGGAAAATATCAACCTTCCCATTCACAACTTGGGGCAGCAAAGAGGGTGGTAGTGACATTTAGTAATGAGAATTGGATCTTCTTAGGGGGGAAAAAAGTACAAAACAACAGTTGAATTATCCTGGCAGTGGTCAAAATGAGGAAGTAGCTAAAGCAGTATCTAATTTCGGAGAGCTCACTAACCTTGTAAAGCATTGATTAATCTAACTAATCTTTGTATAATCACATTGTTTCTGAAGTAATAAGTAAGCCTATCTTTAAGAAAAGAGAGGGTGGTTTTCTTAATCAGTTTATAGCTATAATTTCCAAACAGGAAAATAGTCTTAAGGGGCAAATATCTCAAGGAGTAGATACAGTAACTAGATCTAGAGTCAGTAGAAGCAAGAAGTCTATACTCATGAAATTAAAGCCCATATATTACCAAGGAAATGTTCTGGAAACGAGGCACAAAAGGCAGAGTGGCTATCTTCCTGGAGTGGTAAGCAATAAGTCCTCTCGGAAAAGAGACGGCCTCACGAGGAAACTTATGTCCTCAGGACTTCATAACTCTCCCATATATCCCCAGGAATGTGGAATATTTTCCACCGTCTTTGAGAAACTTGTAGGACATACTGGCAAAGAATCTGCAAATGAAGTACAGAAGCAATGTTTTAATGCTGGGTTCCCAGGATCATATTCCTAAGACGATGGGAAAGTATGCCAAAGTTCCCTGTAGTATAAGTTCTTATGGGGGAAATAAAAGTTAAATTCTAATTTGGATTTAGTGTCACCAGGTATATATGGAAAATGACAAAAAGAAGAAATGGAGTCATTCCCCTTGGTTAATTGTATGTGGATTTTCTTGGCACGTTACATGGTGAATAGATCAGCTTTTCCAGGTTACACTGAGGGAACCGAACACTCAAATCTCAGGCTTACAACAACAAAAGTTTAGTGATTGCTGAGGTTAATGCCAGAGACCATGGGCTATTGCTACTTAGCAGCTCTTTCTCAGAGCTGTACAGGTGTCCCTCGCTTCCTGAAAGTATACGATTGCCATTTGGCTCTTATAAAAGACCTACATTAGTACCTGTTTTCATTAACAGAAAGAAATTCAAAGAGGATTTTCACTTTCACCAAAAAAAAAAAAAAAAGGCAGAAAACAAAAAATAGTGTTTAGTGCTTGTTTTGCAGTGAGCCTTATAGAGAAAGAGAGCAAGGGAGCAGAGAGGGGCCCCGCGAAACTCCTTCCCCAAGAACTACACTCAGAATCTCAGCATCGAGCCATTACAGCTTTTTTTTTTTAATGTTTATTTATTTTTGAGAGAGAGAGCACAAGTTGGGTGGGAGCAAAGAGAGAGGGACAGAGGATCTGAAGCAGGCTCCTAGCTGACAGCAGAGAGCCTGATGCAGGACTTGAACTCATGAACCTTGAGATCATGACCTGAACCAAAGTTGGACATTTACCTGACCGAGCCACTCAAGTGCCCAAAGCTATTACAGCTTTGAACTGTGTCTGTGAGCATCTGTACTTTATCTTGGTTTATTTTGTGCATCTATTAGCAAGATGTGTCCTGAGGTATCAAGAAAGCCTGAGAGGTTATCTCTTGCGTCTGGGAATGCTCAAATATTTTTCTATACAATCTAATGGTAATTGCTTCTTTACCTTATGTCATTTTGGTTTACAAAGGTTTTCATAGGAATACTCTACTTCCAGATAGCAGGGGGAACCTGTATCTTCTTTCTGGGTCTGTGATGAAATGAAAGAACAGCTTCTGTCTAGGGTTTGTTTGCCTTCTCGTTGCCAGTGGGCTAGCAAAACCATGTGTTGGCTCTTAGACTTCCACTTACAGATCATTGTCTAGGCAAGTCATATGGCGGCACCCAATTCTATTTAGGTGGGAAATACCCTCATCCCTACAACAGATACTGGGTATCACATGGCAGTGGACAGGGACAGATATTGCTTTTACAAGGAGGATAGAGACTATATGGGACCATTAACACAGTCTACCACAGTGGAAACTTTAAATGTGATCAAGAAAGAAAATATTTTTTTTTCAAGTTTTAATTTGTTAGCTAACATACAGGGTAATATTAGTTCCAGGTGTAGAATTTAGTGATTCGCCACTTACATATAATACCCAGTGCTCATCACAAGTGCCCTCTTTAATCCCCATCACCCATTTATTTACTTATTTTATTATATGAAATTTATTGTCAAATTAGTTTCCATACAACACCCAGTGCTCATCCCAAAAGATTCCCTCTTCAATGCCCATCTCCTACCCTCTCCTCCCTCCCACCTCCCATCAACCCTCAGTTTGTTCTCAGTTTTTAAGAGTCTCTTATGCTTTGGCTCTCTCCCACTCTAACTTCTTTTTTTTTTCCCTTCCCCTCCCCCATGGGTTTCTGTTACGTTTCTCAGGATCCACATAAGAGTGAAAACATATGGTATCTGTCTTTCTCTGTATGGCTTATTTCACTTACATAACACTCTCCAGTTCCATCCACGTTGCTACAAAGGGCCATATTTCATTCTTTCTCATTGCCACATAGTACTCCATTTTGTACATAAACCACAATTTCTTTATCTATTCATCAGTTGCCCATCACCTATTTAAATCCATCCCCCCAGCAACAACCCTCAGTGTGTTCGGTATATGCTTAAGAGTCTATTTCCTGGCTTATCTCTCTTTTCTCCCACCCCTATGTTCATCATTTTTTTTTTCTTGACTTTCTTAACTGGCCAAAGAAATTTCAAAACAGATAACACTTTTAGCCACACTGGAGACTTAAGAGAATTATCTCATGGACATCATCTATTAACATATTTTAACTGGGGCTATGTGACAGTTGGGTGATTAAACCACCAAGCCATCAGAGACAACTATTTTTATAAATTTTAAAGCAAAAATTATTGCGGAATATACAAATAAGTTTTCCTTGCTGTTGGGGATTTTGTCATTCAAAGGGTGCTTCTAGGAGTGAAAATACAGAGAAGAAAGTTCAGGTAAGTTTAAATGAGCTGTCACCAAGCCAGGCCATTGACTTAACCTAGTCAGGTTGAATGGTACAAACATCACATTCTAGGTTAGGATGATATTAAGAGATTAAATATCTACTAGAAAATTAATTAGCTAGCACCCAATGAATTGGAATATTGAAGAAACTGGTATATTTTACTCTGCTTAAATTTCATGAGGAAAAAAAAAACCCAAATAACAGCAAAATAAATATGCTGAAATAGCTGCCATATTCTCTCTCTCTCTCTCTTTTTTTTTTTTTAGAAATTCACCTAAATTTCCTCCATCTACTGAGGTAGATGGTGACCCAAGGGTGCTGCTGGAAAAAAAAAAAAACCTTCAGTAATTATATGTTCAATATTATTAAAAAAGAAAATTAAAAAAAATAATAAAAAGAAAAAGAATAAAGGAAATTAAGTATGGCTCTACTTTAGAAAATTTGAAACCAAATTTTTAAAATTATTTTTCAGTATTAATCAGAAAATTTAGTAAAATACCCCATTCCCTGAATTTGTGGTTAACCTAATTTTGTATTTTTGAGCCCTAAGAGGAAAAGGTTAGCTCATATTCATGTAACTGCAAAAGAGATTCCACTAATGTATTTACATCACTCATTTGGCTGTTCATTATCACAAAGCCATTTAAGACCTACCTAACCTGTTAGCCTCAGTTTCCTTTTTTGCAAAAAGGGAATTAGTTCATGGGAACAATAAATGAGATAATTATGCAAAGATTTAGAGCAGCAGCCGGCACCCAGAAAATGCTTTCTAAATGTTGGTTGCTATTGTATCATTTATTTACTCATTTAACAAACATTAAAACAGCATCCTATAGTCAGCCAGGTCAGTGGTTGAAAGAACAGTGATGATAATGAAATGGGCAGAAAACTTGAGTCAAGTACAACAGAACTTGGTTTCCTTTGAAATTATCCTTTCTCAATGGCATAATATTTCTTAATTTGGGTAAATGATAATCTCAAGTAAAATGTTTATTTTATGTTAAAGTTTATTTGTTTATTGAGGGGTGGGGGTAGAGACAGTGGGGGTGGGGAGAAAAAGAATTCCAAGTTGGCTCCGTGCTGTTAGCGTGGATCGTGATGTGGTGCTTGTTCATTCACGAACAATGAGATCGTGACCTGAGCTGAAACCGAGAGTCGGACACTTAACCAACTGAACCACCTAGGCGCCCCAGTAAAATGTTTAAAATAGAGGATCATCAGAAATTTTTGTTAAATAGATGGAAATAAAAACTAAGCATATTGTATAAATACCACTTTAAGATAAATCCCTAACTTGGGGCACCAGTGAGTTAGGTGACTCTTGATTTGGAGCTCAGGTCATGCTCTCAGTTTGTGTGTTCGAGGCCCATGCTCAGCTTGTGCTGACAGCGTGAAGCCATTTGGGATTCTCTCTCCTTCGCTCCCTGCCCCTCCCCGCCCCTCAAAATAATAAACAAACATTAAAATTTTTTTAAAAGATAATTCCCTAACCTTTTCCCAAGCAGATAAGAGATTCTACACTCCACTGTTTTAAGAAATGTTAATTTTCATTAAGAGAGAAAAAGTACACGTAAGCAGTAAAGGACAAATTTGTTCAACCAAAGTTGTAAAAAGCACATTTTCATGTCTAAAGTGATTCTTCTCTAATCTAGACTCAGATGAGGGCCTGAGTTGACTGCCTACTTTTGTTGGAGGCAGAACCAGAGGTCATCAAGATCAACAAGGCACCATTCCTTCCTCCAGGAAGCTTACAATCCAGTCCACAGGTCAGTTTTAGTATATACATGGCTAGAGTAGAACACTAATCTACTTGAAATTCTCTGGATTTCCTATGTTCTCTCGCAGTCAGTGGTCTCCTAATTAACCTGCTTTCTGAAAACAAACCAAAAATCTTGATTTGTAATATTTACTTATATCCATGATACAAATACTCCCAGCACAGCTGATATTATCAACAGTTGACGACTGGTTCTTAAAACTGCAGAAAATGTATTTAATGGTCCATTCTTTTGAGACAGCACAACCCAGCTCAGCTTCCCACTGCCCTACCTCTATGGCCTCTGCACTAACTTACCTTAAAATTCCCCTCCTCCTTGCTTGGTGAGTTTCTACACAAATCTGAAGCTCTCATTCATGCCATTTGCTTTAGGAAGCCTTCCCCAAATCATCTAGTCTAAAGATTTGGTTTTCTCCCTTTACTCATTTCTCCTCCAGTATTCTGGACTTAACACAATACATATCACCAATGACACAAGCACGTGTGTGCTTTTCCTGCTTTTCCACCTTTTCCAGCATTTGTGAACAATTTGAATTAGAATCTGTGATTTAAATCTAAATCCTTACTGCTTGACATATTTCCCTTTCTTGTTAAAACAGAATCAACACATGCATGAAAATACATGCCGCGGGAGAAGCCCTATGTACTCTCGGAGGTCAAATGAGAGGAAACAAACAAACAAAGTGATCAAGGAAGGTCTTGTGAAACAGAGGACATTTTGAGGATAGGCTTGAGAATGGATAGAATTTCCACAAGGAGAGATTGGAAAGTGAGGACAATGCTCCATGCAGAGAAAATGACATGAACACAAATTTCAAGGATAAAAATGATGAGGTGTATTCAGTGGAAAGAGAAACCGTTTGTTAAGGGTGGAATATCAGTTACATGTTGGAAAATGGTGGAAAATCAGTCTCATTGGGGTTATAGAGTCTAGGGTTCTAAAGTTTGGGTGAAGAACCTACATTTAATTTAGTAAGCAATGGGGATTTGGAAAGTGTTTTGAGGCAGGAACTTCTACAAATAGATCTAAGCTTTATCTGACAGGAGAATGAAGGAGAGACTGTTGCAAGGAAAGGAGGTAGAAAAATATGAAAATTAGGAAAATCAAAACTAAGGGGTTTTAATGAGGGTGTAAATTGGGGGTGGCGAATTTTAAAGACGTGACATGGCTAGAAATTTTAAAGCGGGAATAGATCAGCTGCACTTTCCCTCTTCAAATACAAATAAATTCTCAGCAGACAGATCAAACGAAAACAGTAAACCTGTATTGTTCCTTGGCTTTCAAATTATTTTCTCTCTCTCCCTCTCCTTTTTTTTCTGTCTCCCTTTTTTTTCAATAGTAATAAGCCTTTAGCTCTGTCTCAGAAATGAAAAATTCTTCCTCTACACAGGAGAGGTAGAGATAGCAATAACCAATATTGTTCTTTACTTCCAATATCTCTGCCACAGAGCCATGAGTAGTCTCATTAATACAAGATTTTTACATTTAAAAGGTGGCATACACAACCATCACGCTTTGCATATCTCAAGTGCTATGAAATAAATTTTTCCACCAGCTTTTTAAAAACATCATGTGAAACAACGTGTCATTGTTATACTGGTGAATCTAAAAATAAGTTTATAAACAAAAATCAGAATCATGCATCCAATGCTTGATTATAAAAGCCAGATGACATAAGTAATGATTCTCCTGTAGCATACCATGTAATTACTAGCGAACTCTCTCCCTTGACATGATCATAAACTTGCTCTTCAAAGCAAATTTGCATGCTTTGTTTTAATCTTTAATGGGTAGGTAAATTACAAAACTCCCCAACAAGATGTGCTCTACCTCATTTCTCATCACAAAGACATCTTTAGTTTAGATACTCTCAGCATAGGGAGGCTGCCATTTGCAACACTTCATCTGGTTAATTATTATTTTGATTTTTTTCAAGTTTAGGGTTATGGATAGCTCCAGACAGTGGATGAATTTGTGATGTTATGGAACCAAGATGTAGACTGTATGGATTTTCTTGGGGGAGCTCTATATTAAATAAAAGAACCTTAATAAATCATTCAGGTTGAAAGCATGTATACAAATCACAAAACTCTGGATAAACAGAGACCTAAAGCCCATTGGTGGTAGCATCATTTCTATCAGCTTCTTTATTTCCAGAATAGGAAAAAAATGAAAATGTATCAGGGGTCCACTCTGGGCCTAAATCCTCTTTCTGTATCACCCTCCCTGTGAATTGTTATTATTAAGCTTACTTTAGTTGTATATCATCAATATGGATAAAAATATTCTATGTATCATATTGCATTGAAATGATTTGTATGTTGGTCTTCCCTTGAAAATGAAGGCATTTTCTTTTGTTTTTGTATACCTCCATGCTCTGAACAGTGCAGAGCCTAGCACATAGTAGGTCCTCTAAAAGTGCTTGTCAAAATGAACTAGTGTGTACTACACCGAATTTTTGCTATTTCCCATTTATGAGTGTCTGAAACACTGCTACTTTTGTAACCCATTTACCCACAACTTCTAGGGAAGAAATATTAGCCATTTCATTATGAAACCACAAATGCTCATTAGTAGACTGGAGGACACTTAAAATACAATAGTGTGAAGTGTGGCAATAAACAGACATCATCATCTTGAATGCATAGCCTAGGTGTGGAATTTGAGAATTCTGAGGTTAGACCCCTTTTATTGTATACGGATATAACATCAATGGGAAGGAAATGTGCTGATACTTTAAAAATGCAATTAAAAATGTAATTGCTTCTGTTACATTGCTGCAGCAAGCCAAAGCTGGCTAAAAGTTAAAGTTTCAACCCATATCAGCCTATCAAAAGGCAGGTCCTAGTGTGAGGGTGATTCTGAAAGGCTATGCTTTTAATCAACAAAGACTGTGGGTACAGGAATGTTTTTCAATTAGCAGGACAAAAGCATAACTCTCGCCAACAGGGATGTTGACTATAAAGCCCAAGAAGGAATCCAAGGAATAAATTGGACGGTTAATTCAGTAAATACACACCTGCTGAAAGATGAGCAGCCATAAGATCAAGTGTATAAAGATATCACCTCCTAAATGGGTTTTGAGGTTTCCAATAGGTAATACAATAGATAATATTTTCCCTACGATTAAGCCAACAGGGTACCTGATTATCCAATTCAGAAGTCAACCATGCTATCCAATGGTTATCATTCAAAGGAAGGCTGAGGAAAGGATCCTCCTTTCTGGGTACAGCTTGTACATGACAGTTCATTTGTGTGAGACATACTCATTCACTGAAGGCTGGTATTCAAATCACCATCCTTAATTAAAATTGTTGGCTGCAGTGAATAATCTGTGGATGGTTTTGAGTTGTTGCCAAAGATAATATATCTCCGGGTGGGGTGGGGAGGCAGTGGCTAAGCTTTATGGGAAGAGAAGCTCTTTTCCCATAAATGATGAATCAATCCATTATATTTGTGATAATCAATGCCCTGGATCCTCTTCATGTCATGGTAGGGGGAGGGAAAACCTTAGTGGCCAATCATTATTAATTCATTCATTGCAGTAATATTAATCACGAGGAGCTAATGTGATATTAATGTGACTATAATGTAGACTCCAATAAGAATTTCACTCTAGAATAGACACATGGTATAGATTTTGTTTTCTAACTTAGTTACCTAACAAGTGCTTTTTAAAGATTTTAAGGGAAGAAGGAAACCTCCGACATGCTCTCTACTTGTATATAGAACTAGAGAGAATTATATTTAGGGCTCACCCATAAATTTCTTTGTTGGCTCAAGTGTTGTCTGAGTCAGTCAGCACTTCTGACAGTGAAATGTTCTTCCAGGAAATACGTGTTGCTGAAACTGCTGGGGCAGGAATGGCAGCCGAGGCAGGTTTCTGGGAATGGAATCTAATCTTTAATGGTGCCTGTCATTTCTTGAGAAGAATTTGAGGGGGATGAACAAGGAGGGCAATAAAGCCTATGTTTTAATCTTGGATTTGAGAACCTTTCTGGAATGACTCTAATGCAATCTCTTTAAATTCATAATGGGACTTATTTCTGAAGACTTTGAGGGGAAGACAATCTCAATTCAACAGATTCAGTGCTTCAACAGTCAAGGAAAGACTGGTCAATATCCATGCCTGCTGGCTTAGCCCTCACGCAGGCCACCATCCCTCTGGAATAACTCAACAGCTGAGTGATCCTGCAAACTCTTGAGACTAGAGGACAACCTTAAAAGAGTTGCAGAAGACAATAAGATCTGTTAAATCTGACTCTCCTGGATTATGTTGTCCACTTATCTGTTATTGCTCATGTCCAATGAATCAGCTCAGAATTCCTCACGTGAACCACACTGTTTCTCACCTGCTTGCTTTGTTCATGTCAACTTCTCTGTGTAGAACTTCCTTCCTCCCCATCCTCAGACTCGCTTCTTCTTCTTTAGGTTTTAAGGTTCAGGTCAAGTAATACTTCCTCCAGGAAGTCCTCCCTGTTATTTCCTTCCCCTCACTCATTTCTGTGCTCTTCGAAATTTCTGGGCACAAGTCTCTTGGGATACTTGCCACATAGTTCGAATGTCTGTTTTACCATTCTCTCACCAAACCATGAGTTTCTCAACACTTAGGTATGGTTTTTATTCTTTTATCTATCCTCAGCACTTAAGTGAGTACCTGCCACATAGTAGAAAAAAAAAACTAAATGAATAAGTAATTTGAATATATGAACCAATATCTTAACATTCAGCCCAGTCTCTGCCCAGGCTAAGGTTACACTACGATTAATTTCATCCTTTCTAAAAAATAAAAACAAAAAACAAACAAACAAAAGCAAAAAAACCGCTTCTTTTGTTGATAAATGTTTGCATATATTTGGAAGAGAAATCTTAGGATGTATCCTACTGACATAATCCATTATTTCTCCATCTATAAAACTAAAAATAATAATAATAATAATTAGCTCCAAGACTCATGGTTACAAATGACTGGATAGATAAATGGTGTTGTTATAAAGCCATGCTAATAAATGCCAGGCCTCTTCCCTTTCTGTGCTTTTGATAGATTTTTATATACCTTGGAGCAAAGAGAGGATGAAACATTTTTCTCCTTTGGGTCAGTGCTCTCCTATTTTCCAATTAGATATGCATCTAACTTCCCACAAGTTTGTAATTTCATGGATTTTCTTCAGGCTCCTCAAATTTGACACCTCTAAAAAACAACTGGAGAGCTTCAGTTCCTCTCTATTCCCCATGGAAGTCAGTTACATTAACACTCTCTCAGTGACTGAAGTCTGGAAGTCCTGGTCAGGGATGGCTTCCATTCAGTCCCCACACTGGGTCAATCACCTCATGCTCAGCACTATCACTTCTACCTTCAAATTATGTCCTGAGAGTATCCCTTCTTTCCACCTCCAGGAACTCCATCCTACTTCAGGACCTGACCTTCTTCTGTCCAGCTTATACAGTAGCTCCTGAATCAGCCCCTGCCTTCCCAGCTCCCCTCCCTCTATTGTCCTCCCCACCGTAAATGACCCTGTATAGGATTGACTCTGAAGTCCTCAGGCTAGTACACAAGGCCTTTTCCAATCCATCCCCAAAACATACTTCCAAGTTCATTTCACGCCATCTGAAACTCACTTCTGGTCACATGCAGAGTTAAAGCAGAGTATTTTGCACTGAGAACAGTCTGGGAAGGCAGGAAGGGAATATTTTTAAAAGGTCAAAGGTTATGCTGAGGTCTTGTGTCTGTTATCTCCTTTCATCCTCATAAGAACTCCACAAAGAGACCATCATTAAACTAGTTTTTAAAATGAAACTACAATAGGTCCTGGCCCAGAAGACTTCCATTTCAGATTTCCTGCATGGTAGAGTAGGCATTCAATCTCAGATTTGTTGGCCTCAAAGGTCTTCCCATGACATCATGATGACTGGTGTTCCTCAAAAGTGCCCGTGTGGTCTTTCAAGGGAAGTTTCTTCTTTCTGAAACACTCTTGTCCCTTTTACCGTACTCCACCTGATAATCTATTTAGCGTTCGGCACCCAAATTTAATATAATTTTTTCTATGAAATGTGCTCCATCTTTTTTACTCTCTTGATGCTTCATGTATAAATCTACTCTATTGCTTATTCCATCCAATTATAATCACCAACATTATGCCACCTTCAAATGACAAGGAGAAAATCTTATGCATATTTATTTGTAATCCCAGCACCTTATATAATGTCTGGCACATAATAGGACCTCTACACGTACTTTTAAGGAATGGATTGAATGCATGTGTTCCTAAAATGAAGGTATCAGGTAACGCCTCTCCCTGAAAAGTCAGGTGTGAAAATATAGACTTAATTATCTTTTTAATCAAATATAATTAAATCTTATTCTATCCTAATGAGTTCATGGTAACTTTAACCGCATCGTTTTGGGAAGCCTCAAATCTAGAAATCCTATGTGATGCTCTAAGTTGCCAACCAGGGTAAGGGCCCTGGCTTTACCTCTACCATAGCTATTAGAGTTTTCTACTGTTTAACCTACATGCCTTCATGGGCAGGTGGTTCTGCTTTGTGCCAAGCCTGCACAGGGCATCACTGCTGATGCTTAGAAACTAGTGCCTGGAGTCTTGCCTCTCTATCTTCACCACCTGGCCACCACCCTTCGAGGTTCTGCCTTCTTCCATACAGAACTCTTGGTCTTGGGGAATATCCACACTCTTTCCTACTGCTTCCACAGCCCCTCTCCTCCCCCAACACAACTAGACCTTGCCTCTGTCCTAACACAATCCTTTCAGAGAGTTGATGAGCTGAAGCTGTCAGAAGAAGGAAGCGGGAGTGAAGCTTTGCTCTGTTGACTTCTGCTTTAGGTCCTGGAACACAACCATAGCTGGGGTAAGCACACAAAAAGCCCTTAGTGACCTTCTCTGAGAGAAAGGCAATAGGACAGGGAATCAAACCTGCCAATGTTTATTCTTTCTGATCCCTCTCAAACGTGAAAACCAAACACAAGATAATGTCTTAAGAACTTATTTTGCCATAACTGTCCATGCACTTGTTCTAGATTTTACCTAACGTATTATTTGGGGGGGGAGAGTAGCAGCACAGTGTAAATGCATGAACTCTGGAGCCAGATTGCTTTAGCTCAAACCTCAGTTCCACGACTTAACTAGCCTCTCTCTTTGTGTCTTTGTTTACTTATCTGTGAAATGGAAATGATTATGGAAACTTCATAAGGTTATGTGATGATTGAATTAGTTAATGAATGAAAAGTACTTAGAATAATGCCTGGAACCTAGTAAATTTCGTATACAGGTTAATTACTTCTATGTACTATGCTCTTTTTTTTTTTGAGAGAGAGGTAGTAAGCATGTGCATGCATGCACGAGCAGGGGAGAGGCAGAGGGAGAGGGAGAAAGAGAATCTTTAGCAGGCTCCATGCCCACAACATGGGGCTCAATCTCATGACCCTGGGATCATGACCTGAGCCAAAATCAAGAGTCCGACAGTCAATTGACCAAGCCACCTAGGCACCCACTATGAACAATGTTCTTTAGCTATCTAACCCAGTATCTTGCCTTCATCTCTTTGTGGGTGACTCAATTCAAGATTTTTTATTTCTGGTATCTCTCCTAAACACTAGTTCTGAATTTCCAAATGGATATTGAATAATGTTCTTGGATATTTTCTGGCATCAAGACCAAAACTATCATTCCATATAGACACCTCTATTCTTGTTAACTTTGTTTCTTTCTTTTCCTGTGGTCCTCAAAGCAAGTCAGCAGTTCTACTGAGCCTTCTTCCTTTTCACTGCCGCCACACTAGTCCATACCTATTTATCTATGTCCGGACAGTCCAGACAAACAAAACAGCATTTGAATTGCCTCAAATTAGAAAGTATTTAAAACTGAATGAATATAAAAACGCAATATCGTCAAAATTTGTGGGATGGCATTTAAGCGGTATCGAGGGGAAAATGTGTAGCACTAATTGCCTATATTTAAGAAGAAAGCTCTCAAATCAATGACCACATCGTTTACCTTAAGAAACCACAAAAATAGCAAATTAAACCGAAGTAAGCAGAAAAAAAAGAGATAATAAAGACCAAAGCAGAAATCAATTTAAATAGAAAAGAAAAACATCAATGAAACTAAATTCTCTTTCTGTAGGATCAATAACATCGATAAATTTTGAGTCCTGAACAGGAAAAAGAGAAGACACAAATGACCAATATTAAGAATATGAGAGAGGTCTTCACTACAGATATGACAGGTATTAAAAGGACAATAAGGAAAACTGTGAATAATTTTATGTCAATAAATTTGACAACTTAGAGGAAATGTGCAAAGTCCTCGAAAAATACAAACTACCAAACTCACACAAGAAAAAAAAAAAAAAGATAACCTAAACACCTGCATAACCATTAAAAAACTTGGATTTTTCTGTTAAAAAAAAAACTTCCACAAATTCTTCCAGAAAACTGAAGGAGAAGCAATGCTTCCCAACTTACTCTAGGATTCCAACATTGCCTTAATATCAAAACCAGAGGCATTATAAGAAAACCATCTTCCAATATTCTTCACTTACATATAGATATATTAAAATTGCACAGTTATAAAATTTACATAGATATAAACATATTCTAAACACAACTTTAATAATCAAATCTAAAAATATAAACAGAGGATAATGCATTAAATAAGGTAGGGCTTATTTCAGGAATACAAGAGTAGTTTGACACTAAAAATCAATATAATTCACCCTATGTATGGACTAAAAAATAAAAAATCACATCCATAGGATTTTCTTAATAAGAATTGAAAAAACTTTTGACAAAATCCAACATCCACTTATGATAAAACTCCCAGCAAAAATAGGAATAGAAGGTACCTTCCTCAGTCTGATAAAGCACATAAAGAAAAACAAAAACAAACAAAATAAAAACATAGCCAACATCATATTTAATAGTGAGAGACTATATGCTTTCCCCCTAAGATCAGAAACAAGACAAGGATGTCTTTTACCACTTTTTTCAACATTATATGAGAGGTTTTAGCTAGTATAATAAGGCAAGAAAAAGGAAAGCCATCTCTGTTGGAAAGGGAAAAGTAACAGTCTTCATTCACAGAGGACATGACCATCTGGGAAAAAAAAATCCATTGGAATCTGTAAAAAGACTACTAGAACTAATAAGCGAGTTTAGCCAAGTTAAAGTTCAGAGTATCAATATTCAAAAATCAATTATTTCTATGTATTAGCAACAAACAACTGGAAATTGAATTTTTAAAAAATCACTTACAGTGGCATCGAAAATGTTAAATATTTAGGGATAAATCAGAGAAAAAAATGTGCATGATCTATAGCCTGAAAATTATAAAACATTGCTGAGAGAAATTAAAGATGGCCTAACTAGACAAATATACTTGTACATGGATAGGAAAATTTAATTGCTAAGATGTCAGCTCTGCCCAATCTGACCTACAGATTATTTGTATAGTAATGATTATTTTCACTGATTTTGACTAGGATGCTCTTGTCATGTGTGTACACAGGTCAAAACTTACCAAATGTTACACTTCAAATATGTGAAACTTCTTTGTATGACAATTATACCTTAATAAAACTGTTAAAAAGTAAAACCACAAAACCTCTTCGGCGGCTCTCGAAAGCTCTCATGTGGTAAAATTCAAGGTTTTTAGTGAGAAGATATGGGTTTAAGATTTTCCTACCAGCTAAATCTATTCGAGAATCATTTCACCTCTTTTGAGTATGAATTCTATCGATAGAACAGAAATGATAAAATCTTGCTGAAATAGTTGTTGTTCAGAACAATTGTAACATCTTATTTAAAGTGCCTAGGATGGGGCACCGCAATGGCTCCGATCTGTTAAGCATTGGACTTTGGTTCAGGTAATGATCTTGCGGTGAGTTCCAGCCTGGCATCAGGCTTCCTGCTGTCAGCACAGAGCCCACTTCAGATCCTGTCTGTCTGTCTCTGTCTCTCTCTCAAAAATAAACAAACATTATGATAAAAGTGTCTAGGATAGTGCCTGACACCTGGCCTTTGAAATGCCTTAAATTCAAGGTAACAAGTGGAAGCAATCAGCTATTGCCTTAGGGATCAGTCACTGAGGGTTACGGGAAGGGTTGTGGGAGGGGGGGATGGGATAAATGGGTAAGGGGCACTAAGGAATATACCCCTGAAATCATTGTTGCACTATATGCTAACTAATTTGGATGTAAATTTAAAAAAGGAAAAAAGAAAAAAAAAGAAGAGATGAGAACATAAAGTGGCTCTTAGCTCACATTTTGCCTAGGGCTCATCCTGAATTTGTGTCACTTACTAGTTTATAGAACTTTAGGTCCTATAATTGAAAAACTTACAGATAATCACAACAAACACCATAATTTATTACCAATACTCGAATTTTGGCACATTTTTTGTTGGCAAAAAAAATGTTTATACAATCACAACTTTAATATGTTAAGTGTTGAATATTTAAGATAATCTCATAACGATCATTGTCTGTATTTTATCATAGCACATTATTATAAACTTACAGATATTTTTCTTGGATAATTTGGATCAACAGAGAATTTGGAGCTCTGTAGATTGAAGAAAGAACTGACTAGATCCACTGATACCAATTTTATAACGAAGGATACCATCATTTTTCAAAAAGATAATGAAAGGGGCCAAAGAGCGGCATGGTTGGCTAATTATATTAATTATTAAAGTTTTTTTCTTTTTCAAGTATGCACAGAGATTTAATTTTTCTCGTTTGACATACGTGTACTATTTACTTCTGAATACTCCATTTTATTCTATTTCAGAAGGCAACAGAATAAATACATAGCCATATTACAGCTGGACTTCTCAATAGCCAATATTTTATTTGGGGTTATAAAACTTCTAAATGAAAGAGAATATAAGCAAGTAGGATTAGTTTCTGTGAGTGTGTGCACACATGTGCACATGTAGGTGTAACTGGCAATATTTAAAAAGAAAAACAATCAATCAGTAATGACAATTTTGTTGTTCATTTGCCTCAATGCTAAAATTTTGCCTTTAAAAGGGCATTGTTTTTTTTCCTGCTTGACTAACTCATGTTTGTGCATATGTGTTTGTATGCCCATACAAATATGTTCTGCTGAACATAATACTATAGAATCTACAAGAGGAAATTTAAACTCAATGGTGTCCTTAATGGTTTAAGGACAATATTAGGGATAATGAACATGTGCATTAGTAAACAAAATACTTTAGTACTTTTATATATATACACATTTGTGTGTATATTTGTGGGTATATAGATACATATATTTTTTTCTGAAATTGTTTCCATATCTGCACTTTTAAAGAAGAATACACACACACACACACACACACACGAATATTTAAAAAGAAACTTGTCAAAATAACAGAAGTTGAAGAGAGCACATCACAAAAATCTCCAAACCTCTAGAAGATACCCAGAATATTTTTTTAGAAATGGAAAAATAATTATAAAATATATTGTGTTAATAAATCAGAAAAGGCGCTTGAAATAATCTCATAAAATGTTATAGCTTAAATAATGCCCTTCATCAGTATTCTTTGTTTAACATTTTATGTTTATTGATAAATGAAGATGCATTTAAATAATTCAAAGAAAACATTAGCTGCAAGCAAGGAATTAATAATTGATAGGACTGGAAGGACTCTTTTCACTTGGGAAATAGATAATATTAGCTTAATGTGGGGCTGTAGGAACAGAGGAAATGTAATGGATCTGCCTGCTTTAAACTGATGATGGTTATTGTGGTCTAAAAGTTGCTACAAAGGCAAAAGCGGGACAGCTCGGCCAAGTGCAATAGATTTCACTCATAGGAGCTGACAGTGCAAATTGTGGCCTGATGTGCCAGATTTATACATGGTAGGAGACCTAATGATCGTGACATATACTAAGGAGGTGAAAAAAAAAAAATAAATGCAAGTTAACCATAACTGGAAAATGGAAAGAAAAACCCTTTGAACATACCAAGATGATAAAAATAAAGAGATTTTACTTTTCTCCTTCATTGTGCTTGAGGACAGAGGCCAGTTAGAATAGGACTACCTTGCTTTTGACAAGAAACACCCATCATGAGGTTTTGGTTATATTCTTGCTGTAGTTCATGCAGCAGCTCCAGCTGCACATGTGGCAATGCCAACATCTTTGGGTACTTGCGGAGGTTGAATGCCCGCAGATAGAAGAGATACATATGTTGGCTATTTTCATCTCACCTGTGTTTGTCCTTCTCCAAATATTAAAGAAAATTGAGTCCTACACATCTGGGAGTTGCAGAGGTCATTAATTTTGTCCTGTCTTCTCTATCTCCTTCACTCCCACTCCCTGGGCAATGGAGTTGTTCTTGAAAGTGCCCAGGGAATGTTCAAATTACTCCCTGGTAAATTCATCCCTGACATTGGAAAAAGTCTTTAATTTCGAATCTAGCATAATTTAAATATACATATTTTTGAAATATTTATTTTGAGAGAGAGAGAGAGAGAGAGAGAGAGACAGGGAAAGCATGAGCAGGGAAAGGGCAGAGACAGAGACAGAGAGGAGGGAGAGCATCCTAAACATCCCAAGTGGGCTCTGCCCTGATAGCACAGATCTGATAGAGCAGAGCCCGATGCAGGGCCTGATGTGGGGCTTGATCCCATTAACCATGACATCATGACCCTGAGCTGAAATCAAGAGTTGGTTGCTTACAGGACTGGCCCATCCAGGCACCCCTTAAATATACAACAAAAGGACAAAGAGTTATGTTTAACCCATTGTGGTCAAAAAGAACCTTGAAATACTAATAACCATTTCATAAATCATCCCTCAAATTTGTCACTTTTGCCTTAGAGTGTTAATTTCTTTCAAAAAAAATGCAGATATGGAGGCAACTTCAGAAAAAAAATTTTTTTTTTTGCTAAAATTTCAGCCACTTATGACATCTACAGATTCTGCAACCTCCCCTCTTGGGCTGAGCATGCAATTCCAAGTCTCAAATCCACTCCACTCTAAGGAAACAGTAATACATGACATCATTTCTTTTGTTAAATATTACAGATCAACCTCCTTCTCTCACCAACCCCCCAGCTTTCACGCAGAATGCACAAAAGATAGCATGTAAGAAACAAAAGGCCAACTAAATCTCTCCTTTCCCCAAAGTTCTGTTTCCTCCTCCTTTGAAGAAAAGAACAGCTAGGATTGAGTCACAAAGTCAGAGATCCAGAGAGGGGAGGCAGGCAAAGCAAACTGTTCTAGCGAGCTAGATGAAGGGGGGACATTCAAAATGAGAAAAGTGTGACCAACTAATGGTGCTGAAAAGTTCTAGATCATTGATGCCATTCACAAATAAGGATTCGATGTTGCCATACATTCAACTTCCAAGAGAAGCCAGAAATGTGATTTTTATTTTGTGTAGTATCTCACAAGCTTGAAGTATAAGACTACATTCAAACAAACAGATCTTGCTTGAATGGGTGCATGTTGTGCAGACCAAATCGGTTTGTCTCCATGACCAGAGTGAGCTGGAGTGAGTCTAGCCAGAAAGCCTGGATGCACCCAGAACTCCCTCCCTGCCTTTCCACTAAGGCATGAACTCCCTTCCACTAGGATGTCTCTCATCATGCAAACTAAAAATCGACTATCTGCTTAGCACTCCTTTACTTTGTAAGCCAGTCTTCATGCATTCAGCAGATACCATACTAGTAAGAAATTAGTGATAATTTTAAGAATATCTTTGAAAATGCAAAGTAACTTTTTAACTGATCAGGAAGAATGTGTGGTTGTTGTAGAAAGTACAGAAATTATCCATAATTCTACTGTCTAAAAGCAACCACTGTTACCAGTTTAGTGTACTGGCTTTTCATTCATTTTCCATATGTTGTATACATCTTATATTTTATACTAACTAAAATCTTACATATATTTAGTTCTGTTGAGACAGTATTTTCAACTTGCTGTAAATTGTCTTAGGAGGAGGACTAAAGCACTTTTAGAGAAGAAAATTATTATTTGCATAGCTTTAAAAAATTGTTCGTTTAAGACTTCGATTTGATCTTTTAATAATTGTTTTTGTCGAGCATAAGGGTTTGATGCTATACAATACGAAAACAAGTTAGAATTAATTTAGGTCATTGAAGGCATGTTATAAACAACTAGCTTACAGATGCATAAGGAAACTTTCATGATCAATTAGGAGATTGCCATTAATCGGTAACTAACCTTCATCCTGAGTTTTCCAATTCCTTAATATATTTATTAATTTGTTTTTTTCATACATATATTCCTTTATTTTGCTTTATTTTTATTTTGATTCTTGCTTTTGGTGTTCTAGACATTGTACTATGTGCTGGGAATACAGAGACAAATGGACACAAACCCAACCTTTCACAAACTGTTTTAGTAGGAAAATGTTAAGGAAATATGTAACTAAAGTCTCATAGAAATACTAATATAGAATACTGCAGAGTCTGGAAGTCCTCAAGTCCCAGGCATGAATGGAAGTCTATAACGCCCAAGTGGACCACACCACTCTAGTAGTATTTCCTCATGATTTCTCCTTCTTCCATTGTTCACCTAGGGCATCTGGATAATTCCTGGCCATGTTTGTGTGTAATTTATTGTTCTATATGATATTCTATATACCTTTGTAGCTGATTGTGGCACTCTAATTTTTTTTTTTTGCTTTTACCTGGATGAATCATTTTTCAATGGATTTTTTCATTGTGTAAATGCAATTCTATAATTTTTCCTCTGTTGATCATGTATTATCTCAAGTATTAAAAAACATTTATAAAAGCCATATTAATATATACGCCTTATAGAATATCCCAGACTAGTTCATTATCTTAGCCTGTACTGATAGGGGAAGGGAGTGCTCGTTTTCCAACTGGGAGCAGACAGTTTGAAAGCCTGCACCCAAGAGCCTGTTGTTGGGGATCAAGATTGGGAGTTGTCTAAACTGGGGTAGGCTGGGAGTAGAAGCCTGTTTTAGTCTGTTCAGGCTGCTACCCCAATAATAACACAGTCTCATGGCTTATATACAACCAAAACTTATTCCTCCCAATTCTGGAGGCTGGAAGTCTAGGATCAGAGTATCAGCATGGTCCTGTTCTGGTGAAGAGCCTTTTTTTGTGGGGGGGTTGCAGACTGCCAACTTCTCAACTTCTGTCTCCTCACATGGCAGGAAAGGGGCTAGGGAGCTCTGTGGGAGCTCACTTCACAAGAGTGCTAATCTCATTCAGGAGAGCTCCACCTCATGACTTAAGGCCCACCTCCCAATACCATCACACTGGGCATTAGGATTTCAACATTTGAATTTGAGGGAGACAAACATTCAGACTATAGTAGAACCAAAGCAGACAATGATAAGATCAAGTTAAGGGGAGGAAATCAAATAGCCAGACCAGACCACGTTACATGGTAGATTCTGTAGGAGTACCAAAGGCATGCACATTCTTGAACCCAGACAAAATTATGTCCGATTGCTCAGTATTACCCTGATTTTTTATTTCAGCTTCCAAAGCTTTCTGTCCCACGCCACAAAAAGCACATTTTGGCTTCTGGTTCTAGAAATGACCAACAATTGACTATCCAATAAAATTAGGATATCAAATATGGTCTACAGATATAAATTATAAAAGCTCAGACATTCACTGCATTTACTTATTTATAAATCAGACATAGTATTTCATAAGAACCACAGTTACAATCTGTTAAGAGTTTTTATCAATACTTAAGAAGTTAATAATTAAAATAGCTTAAGTGAAATATTAAACACATTTTAGCAATTAATCAAGAGTATGTTCAAAAAGAAATTCACACATATACGGTCAGTGAATTTATGAAAAAGGAGCCAAAAATACACAATAGGGAAAAGACAGTCTCTTCAATAAATGGTGTTGGGAAAACTGGACAACCACATGCAAAAGAATGAAACTGGACCCCTATCTTACACCACACACAAAAATTAATCCAAAATGGATTGAATCCTTGAATGTTAGACCTGAAACCATAAAACTCCTGGAAGAAAACATAGGCAGAAACCTCCTTGATATTCATCTTAGTGATGATTTTTTTTTTGGGGGGGGTGGGTATTTGACACCACAAGCAAAGCCGACAAAAGCAAAAGTAGTGGGACTACTTCAAACTAAAAAGCTCTGCACAACAAAGGAAACCATCCACAAAATGAAGAGGCAACCTACCAAATGGGAGAAAATATGTATAAATCATATATCTGACAAGAGGTTAATATCAAAAATATTTAAGAACTCATACAACTCAGTATCAGAAAGCAATCTAATTAAAAACTGGGCAGAAGATCTGAATACATGGTTTTCCAAAAACACAAAGATGGCCAACAGGTATATGCAAAGATGCTCAACACCATCGAACATCAGGGAAATGCAAATGCAATATCAACTCACCCTGTTAGAATGGCTCTTCTCACAAAGGACAAGAAATAACCAAGTGTTGACGAGGATGTGGAGAAAGGGGAACCCATGTGCAGTGTTGGTAGGAATGTAAACAAATGCAGCCCCTTTGGAAAACAATATGGAAGTTGTTCAAAACTAAAATTAGAATTACCAAATTATCTAGCTATTTCACTTCCAGGTATCCAAAGAACATAAAAACGCTCACTGGAAAAGATATATGCATCCCATGTTCATCATGGCATTATTTATAATAACCAAGATATGAAAGCAACCTAAGTGTCCTCTGATGGATGAATGGATAAAGAAAATGTGGTGTGTAAGCACCTACCCACCAATCCATACACAGGAATACTATTCAGCCATCAAAAAAACAAGAAAATCCTGCCATGGATGGAACTTCACGGCATTATGCTAAGTCGAATAAACCAGATGAAGACAGACAAATACTGTATGATCTCACTTATATGGTCATTAAAAAAAATAAAAACAAAAATAAAAAACTACCACCACCACCAACCAAATCTGAGCTCATGGATACAAAGAACAAATTGGTGGCTTCCAGACGTGGGGAGCAGGGAAGCATAATGGGTGAAGGGTATTAAAAAGTACCAACTTCCAAGTACAAAATACATCATGGGGATGTAATGTACAACATAGTGATTACCTTTAATAATACTTTATTGTATACTTGACAGTTGCTAAGAGAGTAGATCTTAAAAGTTCTCATCACAAGGAAAATAATGTGTAACTTTTGTAACTATGTATAGTGACAGACTTATTGTGATTATTTCACAGTGTATAATAAAACTATATATTGTACACACGAGACTAATGTTACATGTCAATTACATCTCAATTTTAAAAAAGAGTGTATTAAACCTTCTGAAAGTACTGTGAATGATGGATAGTAAATAAACAGCCTTTACCTTCCTCTCACCTCCAGACTTACTAATGAGAAAAGACATACAAACATAGAACAATTGGAAAACAATACAAGAAGAAATTGCCTCATTAAGGTTCAATACCTCTTTCTACTCATTGGAACTTCTGTGACAGAGAAAGTTGGGGCAGGAAAAAAGCAAAACAAAATAAAACAAACGACTCTTCCATTCTAGTCTGGCCACAGTAAACCTCTGAGTGTGGAAATACTTTAACCTCAGTGCTCCATTCCTAGAAGCTTTCAAACTGATTGAATGTGGCCTGTTTGACATTTAATGAAACTCACGTTTCTAAGATTCTCCAGCTTGGACCTCTGGCTTTGCCTAATGGGTTGAATCAGGACATGTTAGGTTATTAACTGTTGCCGGTGAAGAGGGGAGAAAGATGAGGGAGAATGTACTAAAACTGAAAGGCAGAATTTTAGTAATATCGGAAATGATATTTTCAGTGAGAACCCAGGGAACCAACTTTTGGAGGTGAATCAACTGCAGACATCAAGATTCCCCAGACTGCACATACAAAGGATGGGCTCATGTAGAGGGGTCCCCTGGGTTTGAAATTTCATGTCACTTAAATTCTGGCTCCCAGTTGCTTACCAGCCCTTCTGTGTCTGTTTCCACAGACAGGTACATAATGCTAGGCCTTAGAATTGCAGGGGCAGAAACCAATATCCACCCCCACGCCCCCAGCAACGATAGCTCCACTCAGAAAAACTTTGAGCTAGATGAGCTGGCAATGACAGTAGACACATGCCTGGGATTCTTTTTAAACTATATGTACAGCTTTTAATGGCACAATTACAGCTGTTCAGTAAGTGATGTCTCTAGGCTGAGGACTGCAAAGCGAAGCAGCTCAGCCAGGAGAACCGGGAGCAACATGTTCTTGTTACCGCCAGTTAGTGGGGATAGAACATATGGTCACTTTACAAAGGTGAGTTACCAACAAGCAGGAATCCCAGCCAAATGTTTCCCAGCTGGATTTCTTCTTTTCAATTCATTTATGCTTTCTGTCCAATTTTTCTTCCCTCTTATTTTGACTTTTTTTTTTTAATTGGGGATAGGACTATATTAGAAAACTCATTTGCAATCAGAAAAATAATTTAAGAAATAAATAATCAAAGTGACACCCTGCCCGTAATTTATGAATGATGCAGAACTAGTTTCTGTAACTAAGAAGTGTTACAAGTGACAATAGAACAGGCAGACCTAATCTCAGTTTTGGTTCAAATGCTTGGTAGTTAGGTGGTTTTAATGTGAGTCATGGAACCTTATTTTACCCATGAATTTTCAGCTATGGGTAAGCACCATCTTAAAGTTTACTGTGAGGATTTAGCGAAATAGTGCACCCTGCTATGGAATGTGCTCTGTAAAGTTTTTGCACTGGTCTCAGAGACCACAGGTTTTATTCTGAATTTGCATTATTATAGTGGAGCAGGGCCGCTAGAGTTTAGCCATCTGGAGTTATTCTCACCTCTGCATAACCATTCTCGACAGACTTTGGAAGCGCCAAAGCAAATAACACTACCTTCCCAACACAGAACATGGTCTACAGAATTCCTATTTGGTTGAAATCTGCATGATGCTTAAACATATTCTGCATCCATTAGAAAAGTTAGGCTGCATCTAGGCAGGAATGCGTGCTCAGATGCTTGTGACTGGCCAGAGGGGAGATATGGGAGAGAGCTGACCTTGGTCAACTGGAGAATACCACCCCCGCCTCCCAGGCCCCGCCAACTGCTGCTCAGCTCCAGCCTGTCCTGCCCTATGAAAATGTGAGCCGGGCATGGTCAGCACCTCTTTGTCATTCCTTTCATTTCTGGGGATTACTTGGTTCAGCTACTCAGATCTATGTGTTTACTGGGCAATAGGCCTAATCAAAAAATATGTAAATAAATATAAAAGATGATGATAAAGTCAACATTCCAAACAGAAGAAGAAACTGGCGGCTCAGTGTAAAAGAGTGACGTTAAATAAAAGGCATTTTTGAGAATGTTCTCTTCCTTGACAAAATTACCGATGAGATCGCTTAGCATCCAAGTTCATGCAAAATCTATGACATAGGTGTGTTTATTTTAATTAAAGACAAGCTAAACTCAAAACAATTGCAAATAGCCTACAAAATCTTACAATAAAAATTGAGGCTCTAGGGACTTGCAGCGTTCTTACTCTGTGGTTTCAAGGACCTGTCAACACCGCTATGTGTGCCCCAGGAGTACGTATAGCCCTTTTGAGAGTCAGGCCAGTACACAAATTCCTCCAAATCTCATAATAGCCTTTCTGTGGAAGATGAGTAAATGCTCTCATTTAGCAGATGTAGCAAGTGAGGCTCAAGAAATGAAATGCTTAACTCCCACTTCCAGCTAATGATGACTCCGTACCTAATTCCATATTTTTTTTTTCCATCTGGAACCTCCAAATCCAGCTTCTAAAAACCTTTAATTTACGCTTTTGTGTGAATGTTATCATCACTTTAGGTCATCTTCCAAACCCTGGAGAGGAAAAAAGTTACCTAAAGAATTCAGGGAAGGAGGCAGTTTGGTGGATGCTGATTAATTTTCAAATTATTCAAATTATTAATATTAACACTCAAATTCTGTTCATTCCTGAGAGAGGATAGCCAGCATAGAGTGTGTCAGGAATTGGCCGTGCAGAGAAGTTATTCATTGCCATCTATTTGCTTTCTGCTGATTTCATTCACAAACATGTAAGCAAAGGAATAATCTCTTTCTTTCTGGTTGCAGCGGTCGTGTTATAGATTGTTGACGACAGGGGATGAAAATTGGCCCTGCTCTTTTAGATGACTGGTATTAAATGGAACAGTCTTTGAGAGGTGCCAATTCTTCATAACTAATGGTGGTCTTTTGAAAGAGGTTTTTCCAAATGTGTTTGCCTTATGAAAGAGTATTGGTTGGGGGCAGTCCATAACCCTTTCCAATAGGGAAGATGGATTAGTTTTGACTGACTCTGTGTAAAAAGCTTTGTACTTGTCCAGTTGGCAAGGGCAGAAAGCAAAGTAATGACCCAAAAGTAAAAGGAAAGAAACAAAAAAAGATAAATATTGTATCTAGCATCCTCCCTGGTTACTTGGGAGGCTAGGTTTCTTTCCAATTAAAAAAATAGTAATAATAATTTTTGTAGGGCCAAGAAAAAAAATCCATAGTATCCCAGTGGAAAATCTCATTCAACAGTGATTTGGGGTGTTTATAGAGGTATTCATTTTTTTTCTTTTGAAAGCCTTTATCTGAATCAGAGTAATTAGTTTTGTGCCAGGGTCCCAAGATCTACATGGAATCATGTGTAACATAAGTGAAAGCATTAACTAAAATGGAAAATATGAAGCACAGTCCATTTCTTGACACAGCCACTATTTAATATATAAGATATCCTCGCTCCGTAACATTTTTTATAGTGATGGGAGTCTAGAGAAAAAGTTGTTTGCAAGTATGTGCGTATACTGACATTATAAAATGTGAATTGTTCGTAGTTTGAAGGGAGCTGAAGAGTAAAAGCACAGCTTAAGATTTCAAAACATTTTAGTTACGTGATCTAATTCCTCATAAAAATACCCTTGATAATTCAATGACATCATTGACTGTAGTTCCTAATTTATGACTTTCAGAAGTGAGATAGAAATGTTTCATAACTTGTTCAAATAATGCATCATAGGCTTATCTAACAATAATGCTGGAATAGACCTTTTCATACACTGTTAAGAATTTTAGAATTTGGTGAAACTCAAAGAAGTAAGGACACTGATGCTAAAAGAAGAAAAAAAACCCTCAACTGTATCAGTTTTCATCTCAACGATTTTCCTTCCCCGAGTTCTTCAGGATTAAAAATTTAAGAAGATTTTCCTATGTCAAATAACTCGTCCAAACCGTTTAATTCCACCAAAAATACCTCTTAGAAAACAGGTCTCTAGAAAATGCGCTTCCCCATTTTTCAATTGCTCTTCATAATTCACTGTAATTTAGGTTATTAAAACCTTTCCAGTGGTGAGCTCTCGTTAGCAGGCACAAAGCTGGGAAAGGAGGCTACCTTGGCTACAG
Source organism: Herpailurus yagouaroundi (assembly GCF_014898765.1). Taxonomy (NCBI): domain Eukaryota; kingdom Metazoa; phylum Chordata; class Mammalia; order Carnivora; family Felidae; genus Herpailurus; species Herpailurus yagouaroundi. The sequence continues at coordinate 3,316,877 of NW_024412415.1, forward strand.
TTAGACAAAGGGATTATCATTGATTGAGAGCTACAGGAAGCAGAGCTTCAGAGGGCATACAACTGTTTTTGAATACACAACATGACAGATATGCTTCTTCATGTGACATAGAATCTGGGAGAGAAACAGATGATTTCTGTATAGTCCTACACCCTCACTACCCATTTTTAAAAGCTTGTAAGTTTCCATAAATCACAGTGCCATATAATAGTACTGTCAGAAGAGCATCTGGGGATGGTAGGGAAACTACTTAGCAACCAGTACAGCATAGGCACTGACCAACCATAATAAATGCCAGCTAGAGGTGGGTCCAGGAGGCCCCTTGGTGGCCCAGCCTTCAATCCTTTAGCGTCTGGCTTGCGAGAGGTCTGAGAGGCTTAAGGGTAGCAGCAGTGGAAAGGTAGGGTGAAGCAGTGGCTCTTTAGCAAGTAAATAATAATGTTTTAATATTTTCCCTACTTGACTAGCTGCATCAGCTCACACCACCGAATATCAACCCTGGTATGAGCTGGTAATATTATTGAGAGAGTAATTCAATTTCAAGTTTGATTGATTTGGAATCTAATTTTAAGTTTCCAGTGGGAAAATGCATTTTGCGTTCTATTCACTATGTATACATTTTGTTAGGTATCAGTGCACTTCTAAACACAAAAGGATTTCACATTGTACACCGCCTGTAACGTTGATACCGTATGTCGCCATCTGTGGTGTTCACAAGAGATAGGCTCTGGATCATGTTAATCTTTCTCAAGCTCTTCACCTTGCCAAATCATCACCAAGTGTCTATGTAGCCTTTTGAATATAACTTCTACTTCTTAAGCTTTAAAAGTGAATTCTACATTTAGCTATTGGTTTTGAAATTCTAGAATTCACTCTATCTTACGGAAGCCTCATTAGATAAGTAAGGGAGACCGGAGGCTAAGGTAGAGAAAGGCCAACCCAATGCAGAAGATGGTAAGCAAAGGGCCTTAACTTAATGTGCTTGGCAACATGCTCCTACATCACTGAAAGCCCCATGCCTAATATTTAACAACTGGCATTGTCTGCAACTGCATTGTCCGATACAGTAGCCACTAGCTGCATGCAGCGACTTAAAATTCAAATTTTAATTAGATAAAATTAAATACCCCAAAATGTAGTTCTTTAGTCACATTAGCCACATTTCAAATATTCCATTGCAACATGTGGCTAGTTCACTGCAGAAAGTTATACTGGACAGTTTGGGTCCAGAAGCTCATTGTAGCTAATTTTAATTCTGTCAGTAGAAGTAGAACACTTCATCTTTTTCTGTCTCTAGAGGAGAGAGAAACATGTCGGCTTATTAGTCAAAAATTATTTCCAGGTTTCTCAAAAGTGATTATCATCATGTTTTTCACTTGGGTGCTTCTGACCAACCAAACGTACAAAAGGGCCACGCTAGTTCCTTTTATTCCAACCTCCAGTGATATTTCTCAAAATCCAAAGTTTTCTGTCCTTTTATTTCACATTATAATTTGGCAACTGCATATAATGCTGTAATATGGATTCAACATTGACTATGTCATATTTGGCACTAGAAATTTCCCTTAGCTGATTTTCTGCTAAAAATAAGAACACAATGGCTTTCTAACCACTCCCCTCCCTACCAAAAAAAAAAAGATTGGTCTTAATTCTTGTTAACAGTATATCAATGTCATTTGGGGTCAAAAGTAATCTTCAGGTAATTTACCTTGCCCAAACGTAGATTCACCTGGAACAAGGAGAGAAAAGTCCTCGGGATTAAATTCAAGTTTTCCTTCACTGTATTCAGAAAAACTGGTTTGCATGGGTAGACATCTCTAACACTTTCACTGATGTCAACCTGAACGCTGAATATAATTTGTGCCTCAGAGATCTTTTCCTAGACTACAGTACACTAAACCAACCAGAGGAAAACTAGGGAGAACATTCCACCGACTATTTGTTCTACACGATGCCAAGCTCAGGTAAGACTGATGGCCTCATTGGACCGACTGATTCTTTTGGTAGCATCGATCTATCTGTGAAGAGGCGGAATTTGGAAACTAGCTATATCTCAGTTTTCCCATCTGTATCACCAGGCAACCCAAGTGACAACCGATTCCTCCCTTGGCGGTGATTTTGTTAAGGGTCCTCTGGTCTCATCACCTGCTGTGGAAGGAGCTACCTCTCAGGAAAAGTTCCCAGAGGGCTAATTCAATCCTTGTGTCCATAGACCCTGGCAGACAGCGCTACAGATGAGGGTATGTTTTTATAGTTTCGCCCTTGGCTGTAATGGCAGTTGTGCTGGCACTGGGCTTGAGAACGCTGTTGAAAGGATGTTTCCGCCAAGCTGGCTGGCATTGGGTATGCTTGTATTGTATTGATACAGTATTTGCATTGGCATCCTTACTGCTATCCTTCTCATTTTTTAAATGTTGACATTAAGAGTGCAAATTTTTGTTTTTCACCATTACAAGAAAAGAATAAAAAATTCTTGATATTTAATCAACAGGATGTGATTTGCCAGGGCAAGTTTCTTAAGCAAATTTCCTCTTGAAAATATTTGTGTTTTAATTTTTCAAAAAAAGTTCTAACTCATCATTGTGTGCATTAATTCGTGATTAAAATGAGGATTGGGAGGTAGGAGAAAATTTATATCAATTCTACCAACTCAATTTCTGGAATGTAACTAGTTTAGATGAACGAGGTTTTTCAATTTTGTTTTGTCTTGCTTTGTTTGTGACTTAAAAATAATCTATCACTTCCATAGTTTTTTTTTTTTAACTGCCAGAAAATCTTTGTTTTAATCCTTCAGGTTTCTCCTCAAGCCAAAGATCCAACCCAGTCATATTGCTCCTGAAATACATCTATCATGGGTCCCATCAAGTCCATTTTTAGTATAATTGTGTTTATAGAAAGTGGTGAAGACAACTATTTAATCATATTTTCCCATGTTTTGAAAAGCAAATAAATTTAGTTTCTGAGCCTACAAGGGATAAACCATTGCCAACACATGTATGTCAACAAATCAACTGCCAAATTTTGATGATCTCTCCTGCTGTAATTCTCATTTGTAAGTCTGGTTTCCATTCCTATGTTATCTTTGTCCTGGACCATTTTAATAATCTTCTAAATATTCTACCTGACTAGATTCCTGTATTCATCTGCCTTTGAGACTCATTTGTATAAAACACATTTCTACTCATATTACAACATGGGCCCCTGTCTAAAACATTAAAAGCTTGTGCACTGTGAAAATCTGTTTGTCTCAACTCTGATTCAAAGCTCCCCATGGGCTGGCCTCAAACAGCTTCTCCTGGGTCCTGATGGGCAAGCTCAAGTTTTATCCAGCCCACATGGTATGCAGATAGTGCTGAGGAAATTTGTAGAAATTCCCTAAGCTACCTATAGCTGTCAATTGAAAAAGACTCCATTCCCACACTCATATCTTTATATGACACGAGAGTCTTACAGCGTTTCCCCCACCTAAAATGTCTTCTTCTATCTCCTCTATCTTCCATCCCCCTCTTTTAAGACTCCCCTCAAATATTTCTTTCCCAGAAATTCTCTATGGTTTTGAAAACTCCATGTGCCTTTCTTCTGGATTTCTTTTTAGACTATTTACAACATACTTTGCATCCCATATTATGTTCTACCTATTTGTCACATCATTTTAACCACCCTACTAGATTCTAAGTTCCTCTGGGACTGGAAACTGTGTTAAAATCATTGTCGTCTTACCCACAGTGCCTAATAAAATATTATGAATGAGGCAATAAGCAAACTGTACCATTTTGAGGCTAATTGTGTAAGAGGCTTCCTATGTAACAAATAACTTGGGAGAATCAATCAAAAGAAATTCTACCTTGTACACTTAGTGCCTTTCAAATGTTTATATTCCCTCACATTACAATGTTACAATACCTTAAATGAAGTTCTTTATAAAGATATTAAATAGAAATACATTAGTTGAGCCAAAATAACAAGCAATTTTCCACATAAAAATTTATTAAACCCATGTAGAGTATCATGTCATCTGTGAAAAGTGAAAGCTTGACTTCATCTTTGCCAGTTTTGATGCCTTTGATTCTTTGTGTTGTCTGATTGCTGATGCTAGGAACTTCCAATACTATGTTAAACAACAGTGGTGAGAGTGGACATTCCTGTTGTGTTCCTGATCTCAGGGGGAAATCCTCTTTTTTTTCCCCATTGAGGATGATATCAGCTGTGGGCTTTTCATAAATGGCTTCACTGATGTTCAAGTATGTTCCTTCTATCCCGACTTTCTTGAGGGTTTTCATCAAGAAAGGATGCTGTATTTTGTCAAATGCTTTTTCTGCATCTATTGACAGGACCATCTGGTTCTTACCTTTTCTTTTATTAATGTGATGTATCACATTGATTGATTTGTGAATATTGAACCAGCCCTGCAGCCCAGGAATGAATCCCACCTGACTGTGGTGAATAATACTTTTTATATGCTGTTGAATTCGATTCGCTAGTATCTTGTTGAGAATTTTTGCATCCATATTCATCAGGGATATTGGCCTGTAGTTCTCTTTTTTTGCTGGGTCTCTGTCTGGTTTGGGAATCAAAGTAAGGCTGGCTTCATAGGATGAGTCCGGAAGTTTTCCTTCCATTTCTATTTTTTGAAACAGCTTGAGGATAGGCATTAACTCTGCTTTAAATGTCTGGTAGGTCCAGAACTCTTATTTGTGGGGAAATTTTTGATGACTGATTCAATTTCTTCACTAGTTATGGGTCTGTTCAAATTTTCTATTTCTTCGCATTTGAGTTTTGGTAGTGTGTGGGTGTTTAGGAATTTGTCCATTTCTTCCAGATTGTCCGGTTTATTGGCGTATAATTTTTCATAGTGTTCCCAGATGATTGCTTGTATTTCTGAGGGATTGGTTGTCATAAATCCATTTTCGTTCGTGATTTTATCTATTTGGGTCCTTTCTCTTTTCTTTTTGAGAATCTTGGCTAGAGGTTTATCAGTTTTCTTTATTTTTTCAAAAAACCAACTCTTGGTTTCATTTATCTGTTCTACTATTTTTTATTCTATATTGTTTATTTCTGCTCTGATCTTTATTATTTCTCTCCTTCTGCTGGGTTTGGGGTGTCTTTGCTGTTCTGCTTCTAGTTCCTTTAGATGTGCTGTTAGATTTTGTATTTGGGATTTTTCTTGTTTCTTGAGATAGGCCTGGGTTGCAACGTATTTTCCTCTTAGGACTGCCTTTGCTGCATCCCAAAGGGATTGGATTGTTGTATTTTCATTTTCATTTGTTTTCATGTATCTTTTAACTTCTTCTCTAATTGCCTGGTTGACCCATTCATTCTTTAGTAGGGTGTTCTTTAACCTCCATGCTTTTGGAGGTTTTCCAGACTTTTTCCTGTGGTTGATTTCAAGTTTCATAGCATTGTGGTCTGAAAGTGTACATGGTATGATCTCAATTCTTTTACATTTATGAAGGGCTGTTTTGTGACCCAGTATGTGATATATTTTGGAGAATGTTCCATGTGCACTCAAGAAGAAAGTATATTCTGTTGCTTTGGGATGCAGAGTTCTAAATATATCTGTCAAGTCCATCTGGTCCAACGTATCATTCAGGGCCATTGTTTCTTTACTGATTCTGTGTCTAGATGATCTGTCCATTGTTGTAAGTGGAGTATTAAAGTCTCCTGCAATCACCACATTCTTATCAATAAGACTGGTTATGTTTGTGATTGTTTTAAATATTTGGCTTTCCAAATTTGGTGCATAGACATTTATAATTGTTATCTCTTCCTGATGGATAAACCCTGTAATTATTATATAATGCCCTTCTTCATCTTTTGTTACAGCTTTTAATTTAAAGCCGAGGTTGTCTGATATAAGTATGGCTACTCCAACTTTCTTTTGACTTCCAGTAGCATGATAGATAGTTTTCCAATGCCTCACTTTCAATGTGAAAGTGTAACTAAAGAAACTGATCCCATTCACAGTTGCACCAAGAACCATTAAATACTTAGTAATAAACTTAACCTAAGATGTAAAAGATATGTATGCTGAACACTATAGAAAGCTTATGAAGGAAACTGAAGAAGATACAAAGAAATGGAAAAACATTCCATGCTCATGGGTTGGAAGAATAACTATCTTTAAAATGTCAATACTACCCAAAGCAATCTACCACACTCAATGCAATACCAATCAAAATTGTACCAGCATTCTTCTCAAAGCTAGACCAAACAATCCTAAAATTTGTCTGGAACCACAAAAGACCCTGAATAGCCAAACTAATATTGAAGAAGAAAACCAAAATGGGAGATATCACAATCCCAGATGTTAGCCTCTACTAGAAAGCTGTAATCATCAAGGCAGTATGGCGTTGGCACAAAAAACAGACACATAGACCAATGGAATAGAATAGAGACCCCAGAATTGGCCCCACAAATGTATGACCAACTAATCTTTGACAAAGGAGGAAAGAGTATCCAATGGAAAAAAGATAGTCTCTTTAACAAATGGTGCTGAGAGAACTGGACAGCAACACGCAGAAGAATGGAACTAGACCACTTTCTTGCACCATTCACAAAAATAAACTCAAAATGGATGAAGGACCTGAATGTGAGACAGGAAACCATCAAAACCCTAGAGGAGAAAGCAGGAAAAAAACTCTTCGACCTCAGCCGCAGCAATTTCTTACTCGACACATCTCCAAAGGCAAGGGAATTAAAAGCAAAAATGAACTATTGAGACCTCATCAAGATAAAAAGCTTCTGCACTGCAAAGGAAACAACAAAACTAAAATACAACTGATGTAATGGGAAAGATATTTGCAAATGACATATCAGATAAAGGGCTAGTACCAAAATCTATAAAGAACTCACCAAACTCCACACCCAAAATACAAATAATACAGTGAAGAAATGGGCAGAAGACATGAATAGACACTTTCCCAAAGAAGACACCCAAATGGCCAACAGACACATGAAAAGATGCTCAATGTCACTCATCATCAGGGAAATACAAATCAAAACTACAATGAGATATCATCTCATGCTGGTCAGAGTAGCTAAAATGAACAAATCAGGAGACTATAGATGCTGGCAAGGATGTGGAGAAACGGGAACCCTCTTGCACTACTGGTGGGAATGCAAACTGGTGCACCCGCTCTGTAAAACAGCGGGGAGTTTCCTCAAAAAATTAAAAATAGAACCGCCCTATGATCCAGCAATAGCAGTGGTAGGAATCTAACCAAAGGATACAGGAGTGCTGATGCATAGGGGCACTTGTACCCCAATGTTTATAGCAGCACTTTCAATAATAGTCAAATTATGAAAAGAACCTAAGTGTCCATCAACTGACAAATGGATGTGGTTTATATATACAATGGAATACTACTTGGCAACGAGAAAGAATGAAATCTGGCCATTTGTGGCAACGTGGATGGAGCTGGAGGGTATTATGCTAAGTTAAATAAACCAGGCAGAGAAAGACAGATACTATACGTTTTCACTCATATATGGATTTTGAGAAATGTAACAGAAGACCATGGGGGAGGGGAAGGGGGGGAACGGTTGCAGAGAGGGAAGGAGGCAAACCATAAGAGACTCTTAAGGACTGAGAACAAACCAAGGGTAGATGGGGGCTGGGGGAGAGGGGAAAGTGGGTGATGGGCAGGGAAAAGAGCCCTTTTTGGGATGAGCACTGGGTGTTGTATGGAAACCAATTTGACAATAAATTATATCTTAAAAAATAAAATATTAAAAAAATTATTAAACCCAAATCAAGAAAATATCAATTAATTCTTTATAACAGAGGTAGAGATCTCATTTTATCATTAATTGTTCCCTTCTAGGAAAACATGTTTCTCTTCTACGTATCTTACAGTCAAGCTCTAAGCTATCTCTTTGTGCTCTTTTTTTTTTCCTCTTCTTCAGTTATATTCTTGACTTCACTGATTAGTGCTATCTCAGGTGCCTTCTGGGTTTACTTACCAGCAAACTGCTATAGAGCATGGGCCTTATGTTCTTAACTCCATAGAACAATTAAATCATTCATGGATTGTCAAACTTACTCTGGAAAAGAGTTCATTTCCAGACATCCCATGTGGAAGGCAGGCTGTTCCAGGGATCTAGTCTGACTAGGGGGAAACAAACAAAAAAAAAAAAAGCTATGAGATGGACAGATCTCTACTGAGAAGAAAAAATGAAGTGGGACACCTGGGTGGCTCAGTTGGTTAACCATCTGACTCTTGATTTCAGCTCAGTTCATGATCTCATGGTTCATGGGATTGAGCTCCACGTCAGGCTTTGCACTAACGCTTTGCACTATCAGTGCAAATCTGCTCGAATTCTCTCTTTCTACCTCTCTCTCTCTCTTTCAAATATAAAGTTTAAAAAATAAAAAGAAAATGAAGCAAACATAGGGACAACTCAGAATGTGTATTTGTTGCAATGAGTAAGAGGCACATGATATAGGTTGCCAAAGAGGGAGGTAGACACTATTAAAAGTCATATGTTAAAAAGCAGCATGCAGGAGAGTCTGAGGTAGGGAGAGACTGAAGCTAGGAGCTCGAGTGTGGTAATAATGTAGCCAGGAGACTACAAAGATGCTGATCTTGGGAACAGAGAAGTAGAAAGGTAATATTCAGTTGGAGTGTCACTGATAAGGAAGAATCAATAGGATTTGGCAACCTCTGGGATATGGGGGGCAGGGGGGTAGACAGGTCAGATAAGACCTTTAGAGAATGATGGCTCTATAAATGGAAATTGGCAAAATGGGAAACACCATTATTTTTGTAATGGGTATGTCTTAGTGCATTTGGGATGTTACAACAAAATACCATGGACTGGGTAGTTTATATAAACAAGTGAAACTTATTTCTCACAGTTCTGGAGGCTGGGAAGACCAATATCAAGGTATTGGCATATTTGGTGTCTGGTGAGAGCCCAGTTCCTGGTTCATGGACAATCATCTTCATGCTGTGCTCAATGAATTTGGGGGAACGTCAACATTTAGCATATAGCAGTATACTAAGTTCAGTTTTAGAAAATATTGTTTGAGTTGCATGACATGATGTATAATGAATACTGCTTAGGTCTGAAACAGAGAGCTCTCTAGCCAGAGTTTGGTCACTCCAAAAGAAAAGAGTATATGGTAGGATGAGTACTGGCACCGAGCTTTATTTACTCCACAGTTCTGATTCAGATCTGCTTCAATTTTTGAACCTTTCTAAACTACAATGTAGGAATTAAGTTTGTTAAAACCCCACTCTTGAAAGTGCTTATCATCAATTTACTAATTCACTAACCTTCATAGTGCCAGGTAGCATAGTAATGGGGAACAAAAGCAGTATCACCCACATTCCAAGAGCCATAAGAATGCTTTGTAAATTTCTGAGTAAATTTCTATCCTTAGATGCAAACATGCTGGAATTTTGCTATAATCATTCCCACAATGGAGCCAAAGTTAATAGATGGCAGGTCCAGTTAGAGCACTGGTTCTCAACTGAGGATGATTTTGCGGCCCCCCCCCCCCCCCGCAGGAGACCACTGACAATGTCACAACTGGGGGTAGGGTTAGAGGCCAGGGATTCTGCTAAACTATATACAATGCATAGGATAGTCACCACAACCGAGGATCATCTGGCCCAAAATGTTAATGGTGCCCACATTGAGAAAGCCTGTATTCGAGTGGCTTTCAAGGAATTTACTCTGTGAGGTTATGTCCTACATTTCGTTATACATACAAAGTACCATGTAAAGTGACTATTTGTTCATTGTTGATGTATTGATTGATACACCAAAATAAGATCAGCATGAGATGTATTTGTCCTAAAGTTTTTCCCATGGCAGGGATGCCGACGCAGCATTTCCTCTGCTTCTGGTTCTGGAAATGGGTGATGTTGAATAAAAGACCAAGGCGGTATACCTTTTCCATTCCTAAGTGCAAAACCAGTATTCCTGTACCTACTTTCTTTAGCCAACAGATGTGCATTTTTTGGAAGAAAATTAAAATCTTACTAATTTTAAGAATCTTACAAAGAATGCTGTGCCATGAATTCCATTGATGAGAAGGGAAAAAGAGAGAGAGAGAGAGAGAGAGAGAGAGAGAAAGAAATAGATTCAGAATGTCAGTTTGCCCTTAAGTGATGTATTAGCTACAAGAAATCTCATTACAATTTGATGCCTGAATCCCTTGAAGGAAAGATCTTATATTGTGAAGGTAGCATATGTGTCATGTGATGTAAGTACTTACTTTTATTGAATAGGTAAGTATATAATAGCTAAAAGCCCCATAAATCAGCTAAATGTTCTCTCAATTTATAGAGAATATTTGATCTGAGAACATTACTGTCTGGTGAACGACGGGGAGGAAAAGGAGACACGAAATGCAATAGAGATGGATATGGCGGGTAATTCCTTTGGATTCAGAGTATCAGATTTCAAGTCACAAACGGACAGCCTGCACTGTTTCTGTACTGTCCATAGACCGCCCAGGCAATTTTAAAAATGTAAGACTTGCATATTAGACTTGGTGAATGGGGAGTTACGTGTATATAACCAAATTACTCCAGAGGGACATCCAAAAATAACGGAGAGGATGGATGCAGGGTAGATGTATTCGAGGAAGTCATTTTTCATTGGACTTTTTATTTAAGCAAATTGAATGGTGTTGAAAGAAAAAAAGCAACTGTATTTGGTCAATATCTGTCAGGGAGCCTTGTTCATCAGCAGGGCTAGGAAATGCTCTATCTGGCAGGCCAGGAGTAAAGAAGGACAGATTTAAATAGCCTGGCCCAGAGGGTGACCTGGCATTTGCCTAAAGGTCAGAGGAATTAACTGGACTATTTTCTCTTTTCCCATAGGAGGAGGAGGGGGGCAGTTTCTTGCCTACCGTGGAAATTCGCCAACCCTTTCACTTTGTGATACAGGTTCTCATATATTAAAAATATCATCCTTTGACCTTTTATGGTTAGCATCTTACTTCTTTTCTATTTTCTGCTGCCAATGACTTGAACGGGAGCCAAAGCTAACTGTCTTCGTTTCCTTGTCAATCTCTTAACTCCTGTGCGATCTAACTTTCATCCCAACTAGTGATACCACTTTCCAGACACTACCAATCTCTTTCAGGCCGGAGAAGCATTACATATCAGGCATAAGAGCCTTGGACCCCAACTAACCCTATCCAAACAGAATTGTCTTTTCTTGTTCATCAGTTTCATAGACCACTCAGACACACTGAATACCATCAAAAATCCTTGTTGTTCTCCAAGCCCTCTGACCACTCCTTTCTCCTACTCTAGGTTCTTTCGGACTTCCTGACCCAACGTATCTTTTAGAGCTTAGTCTCTTGTCATTTATTAACACACACAGGCTCCGGGTTCATTTACTAAGGACCTTCAGATACAGTGCTTGCCCTCAAACAGTTTATGATCTAATTAGGGAGACAAGTCTGCTGCGCAAAGCCGAAAACACAAGTCAGTGTATAAACAGATGCCAGATCTCCAGGAAACTCCCACAACCTTCATGATAACAATATCTAACAAAGGATGGATAGATGAACAGATGGATAAATTAGTAAATAATTACAGAGAAGGAGTCAGATTAGTGCTGTAAAACGGCACTAGGGAAGATTGCAGGAAAGTGCACTAAAGAGATTTAAATTAGTCTTGAAGAAAGAAAAGAATAGTGGATTGAAAGACAGGAAACCTGCCAGGCAAAGGCAACCGAATAAGCAAACCTTTGGAGATCAAACTAAGAATAGATTGTTTGGGGGGCTCTCTCATCTGTAGTTTTCTCATTTGTACAATGGAATTGATAATAGAAATCACTTTCTAAGACTGTTAAATGACTTAGTATTTATAAAATGTTTCTGTAGTGCCAGGCACAGAAAGAGCATTCGATAGTGTTTCCTGGTAATTATTATCCTTGAAGGAAATGAGATCGAAAACATCTATTTACAATCAAATATACCATGCAGCTATCTGCTAATATTCAAGTGCACATAGTTCTGTTACGTGTTACTCTGAGGAATATTTGAAAAGTGCCAGAGCATTTCAGAAAACAAGAGAATACTTAAACACACCATGTTCTTACCTGTTGATGCACACCTTCAATAATTTAAAGTATATATTATTTAAAAATGCTGCTCATGTAGTAACCTTTACTATGAAAAATTTGGGTATTAGCTGCTTCTGAACTTTTGAACCTGTTGTGGGATTGAATCCACAACCAATACAGAAATGTTTCCTGTCATTTTATAATTCATGAAGTTAAATACCTTTGCTTGCTATGGTTATTGAGGGAAAAGGTATTGAACTGGTAGGCCTGAACTCCAAATGGGTCTTTCATATACCTACAAAATGTTGATTTGTGAAAGCTGTGTTGTACATCTTCTTGGGTTTATCACCGCATGAGATTTATATCGTGGCAAAATTATATTGCAGCCCAGGCCTGCCCTCTGATTCTGAGGCTTCAGCTGTTTGCTGGGCCTATTTTCTTCTTATTTCTTCTTCCTAGGTTATTCCTTCCCACGACAAATGTAACATATTCACATCCAATCTTTAAAAGCGACATTTCCTCAATTCATTTTTTATTCCGTTAAGTTCCTGAAATCTCACTTAGCATTAATCTATTCACTGAAAACATATTCTATAGTAGCCATGATCCTAGGTGGTGAAAATATTCACACAACTGTAACATGGCCTCTAATCTCCAGGACACGCTCTCTTGTATGGCAGAGACGGAGGGGTAAATCGAACACGGTTAACCACAAGAGCACAGACACTGGAATTTAACTCACCAGAGAAGGCTCTGCAGAAGGGCTGACATTTGAGCAGAGGCTGAAGGATGGCAGGTATAGAAGGACATGTATGTAAAAGGCTGGTAGGGAATGGTGACACCCTCAGTGAGGTCTGGAAGAGAGTAGAAAGAAATGATGTTGGAGAGATGGGTAGGGATGGGAGTGGAGTAGGCACATTGTAAAGGATCTTGTATGTCTAGGCAAGAAATTTGAAATTTTACCAAAAAAAATTTACTATATATTTTTCCAAGCTGTTTTTTCTAGACACAAAACTTGGATACTTATTTTTTTTTTATTCTCAAGTTCGTTAACATACAGCGTAGTCTTGGCTGTAGGAGTAGAACCCAGTGATTCATCTCTTACGTATGACACCCAGTGCTCAATGCATATTCTTTTATGATACTTGTGACACTTATTGTTCAGATTCTGTAAGTACTTCTTAAGTTGCATGTAGTATTAACATGTATTTTAAAATTTTTTCTTCATGCTTTTATGTACTGTGTTGTTATCTCTTACAAGATTTTAATCAGCAAAGTGTGGTCAAACTTGAAACTGCTGCTCTGAACAACCTTCCGATTCCTTGGTGACCTACTAAAAAAATTCTGTAATTACCTTGACCTATATTTGACCACTGAATATGGTTAGGGCCAGAAAAAAATATGTTTATAAGTAAAAACCTAGATCCTATTAACTTATCTTCACAAATCCTCTAATGCCTATCTCCGTTTACACCCAACATAGTTTTATGGATCTTTTTTTTAATCCAGCTACGTAATAGTCTTTTCAACTCCAATGTTTCTTATTTTTCCCATTTCCCAATTCCTTCTAGACTTTACTCCACGCTCAGCCATTTGAACCATGTTCATCTGCTTATGAATATATCCTTTACTAAGCACCCACTATGTGGTAGGCACAGCTAGGTTCTGAAGTACTAAATACACTAAAGCCTACTTGAAACTGTCTTCAAGCTGCTTATGGTCCAACAGGGAAGCAGACATGAAAGAAGTAACCCCAATGCAAGTGAGACAGAGGTCTACACATGGGGAAAAGCATCTGGGTTACAGCAAGGAGTCATGGTAGGAGGAGACATTTGAGTGTAATTTAAAACAAGGGCTTAAAAAATGCTGGGGAGGCAGGTAATGGGGTATGCCTAGTTCGACAGGCCCAGGGGAGAAGGATCAGCCTCTTCTCCATTAGCCTCTAAATGGTTAGACCCAGAACAAATATGACTGAAACAAAGATCATGGCAAAATTCCAAATTCATTGACTTTTAAGTTACATCTCAACTTTTAAATCTTCCATTACAAAAAGGATCCTTCAGGTTTCCAAAAAAAAAACAAAAAGGAGAAAAGAAACAAAATAATATTAATGGTCATGGTTCATTTTCACCTGTTTCTATAGTGCTCAGAATAACTCAGTCACCAGATCATGAACAAATAAGGGGGGAGGTAGGTTAGACTAAATTGAACAAGGCTCCCTAAAGTAAACTGTCTTTGCTCTTTTAAAAAAAATTTTTTTTACATCTTTATTTTTGAGAGACACAAGGAGACAGAGCACACGTGGGGGAGGGGCAGAGAGAGAATGAGACACAGAATCCGAAGCAGCCTCCAGGCTCTGAGCTGTCAGCACAGAGCCCGATGCGGGGCTCAGACTCACAAACTGTGAGATCATGAACTGAGCTGAAGTCAGACGCTTAACCGACTGAGCCACCCAAGCACCCCAGATTGCCTTGCTCTTATGCACTAGCTCATTGCTCTGAGATTAGGGGATGTACGATATTGTGTAATGCAGATTGCCTTTGTTAAGTCACGGGGCTCTTGGGGTCTTAGCCCATAGGCCTTCAGATTTCCTTCTCCCCAGCATCAATCTGCTGTCCTAAATTTCTCTTATGGAGGAAAAAAAAAATCTAGAGATAGTAATATTTTCTAAAATACCTTTAAAATAACTCAAAAAGCACTTAAAGTTTTTTTTTAACATTTATTCATTTTTTTTGAGAGACAGAGAGAGTCAGAGCATGAGCAGGGAAGGGACAGACAGAGAGGGAGACACAGAACCCGAAGGAGGTTCCAGGCTCTGAGCTGTCAGCACAGAGCTCCATGCGGGGCTCCAACTCACAAACTGTGAGATCAGGAACTGAGCTGAAGTCGGATGCTCAACCGACTGAGCCACCCAGGCGCCCCGCTCAAAAAGCACCTCAAATAAAAAGTCAAAGTTGCAAAGAACAAAAGCAACTATTTTGAGAGCTTATAGTTGAAAGAAAACTGAATTTAAGTTCTTATACATTTTACATAGAGTGAGGAGGAAGTAAGAGCCATTTCATCACATTTAATCAAAGAATGATGCTTATAAGAGTATAGGATTATTCATAGTATACCAGGTACTAGGCTAAGTTTTTTCATATACAGTCTCATTCGGTCTTCGCCATACTTCTCTGCAATAGATACTAACAGTATTCTTAATGAGAAACTGAGGCTTAGTTAGGTCGAGAATCTTGACCCAGGGCTTTGGCCAGAAAGTGGCAGAATTTAGATCTCTGTTTAAGAGTAGTATTATTATTTTTAATTGAAGTAGAGTAGACACACATTACATTAGTCTCAGGTGTACAACATAACGATTCGACAACTCTATATGTTATGCTATGAGTGTAGCCATCATCTATCACAATAAACACTATCACAATACCGTTGACTATATTCCCTATGCTGTGCCTCTCATCCCTGTGACTTACTCATTTTATAACTGGATGCTTCTATCTCCCACTGCCCTTCACCAGTTTGGCTCATCCCCCCCCCCCTTTATTATTTTTAAACACCTCTTCTTGAGTCCTAGCCAACTGCCTTTACTGTTTACCTACAGTTTTTGACCTATTCTCAGTGTATTTCCATTTTTAACTTACCATTTTGCTCTTATATCTGAAAATCTGCACTATCTAAAGAACGTAAATTTACAAAATCAGAACTTAATAATTTTATTTAATTATCTTTAGGGGCCTTTCAAAAAGCCAAATTTATTTTAGATGACTAAATAAGTAAAGCAGATTAGGTATGTATAAAATATCATGCAAACACATAGGGGAAAAGTAGTAAGGAATTCCTTTAATAACAAATGAAGTAATTTTCAAAGTACCTGGAGCCCAAGGAAGGAGAAGGTGATGAAAGATGAGACTGCTTCCCTACAAACTCCATGGGGCATCCAGGTGATGAACCCTGCTTGCTCCTTGGCTGGATGCCACCACCTTGGCACGAAACTGGTCTTTGAAAGTTCTGAAAATCGTCAAGGACCAGCGCTTATTGGGAAGCCCATACTTCCCATTTCTGAACTTATGTTTCAGCTAGCCAGTGTTTAAAATACATTTAGATCATACAGACAATGAGTTTAGGGCAACACTGTGCTTTTATTTCCATGGTCAAACTGAGCATTGCGTGTCCATAAGGATGTACGTCTTGGAAGTGAAGGGTCTGTTGCAGGGTGCAGCAAGGTAACAAAAGGCAGCTACCTGGATTTGGGATTTAGCACATGTCCCTAAGACATAAAATTTTGTGTCAATCTAAGAAAACATATATTTTTAAAAAGGAAACCTACAAAGACATTCATGTAGCACGGTTATTCTCACTATAAAACAGATCTACAGCTAAGGTGTTTGTGATACCAGTCCCAATTCAGTTATTCTGCTGTTATCAGCTGTCACTCTCTCTGCTTTGTGACACTGCTTCTGGGACTCCATAAATTATTCCTCATCGATTAAGCTTTGCTAATAAGGGGCACTAGGGAGGGTGTGAAGACAAGCGGCTGGGGGAAGGGACTTCATCCCTGTTTTATTTGCTAGAACTGCCTGAGTTGCCTGCACAGTGGCCCTTCATTCCAGCAACCTGCTTGAGAACCAGCTGTAGAGCCCATCCTCAGAGGTACGGGCTCCACACAGGTCCTCCCCTTCTCCAGTGGCTGTGTCCTAGCTCTGTAGGCCCCTCCTACAAGCTCTGGAGTTGGGGAGTTGGGCAACACTTCCTGTTTAAAAGAGAAACTCCTTGATATAATGACCCTTCTTCCACATCATCCCTTCTCAAGGTTCTGAAAACCCCATCTGCTCCCGAGCACCCCCCACGCCCTAGGGTCAATAGCTGCTTCCCACACTCATTATCTCTCTGCTACATCCATGGTCCCTTTCTCCTTTTGCTGCTGTTCAAGATCTAAGTACCTGAGTCCTATAGTAAATCTCTCCAGTGAAATATTTACATGGCTTCTATTTTTTTTATTAGATACTGACAGATACACATCCTTAGTGAGTTTTTTTTAAGTTTATTTATTTATTCTGAGAGAGAAGAGACAGTGTGAGCAGGGGAGGGGCAAAGTGGGGGGGGGAGAGAGAGAGAGAGAGAGAGAGAGAGAGAGAGAATCCCAAGCAGGCTCCGGGCCCAAGAACTGCCAAGATCATTACCTGAGACAAAACCAAGAGTTTGCCGCTTAACCAACTGAGCTACCAGGCACCTCAATCCTTAGTGAATTTTAAAGAAAATCTCCTCTATATAAATCCAAAGTATTAAAGAAAACTATCCAAAAATCCCATGCTAGGTTTGGTCTATCTCAAAAATAATCATAGCTTTTGGATGATTGGTGTTAACCTATATTATACTGTATATATAGATTAAATATATTAAATTAACCAAATTAACCAAAGCCTAGAGCCTTACATTAATATCTGTTGTACTTGAAGTATTATAATCAAGGCCTTTCATATTTAGAATCTGCTATCATTATTATTTTATAATTTGGAGTCAAAGTTCACCTTCCTAAGGACAACTTAATTTATTTGTGACCAAGGAAGGTTTCTTCTATATTTATAAATGAAGAGTCCTGTGAGTTTCTGGACATGCTGATGTTTACAAAATACTATATGGATGAATTAATCATAAATAAGAACAAAATACATGGACGGTGCTCTCTTTAAATTTCAGTTGGGGGGCGCCTGGGTGGCGCAGTCGGTTAAGCGTCCGACTTCAGCCAGGTCACGATCTCGCGGTCCGGGAGTTCGAGCCCCGCGTCAGGCTCTGGGCTGATGGCTCAGAGCCTGGAGCCTGTTTCCGATTCTGTGTCTCCCTCTCTCTCTGCCCCTCCCCCGTTCATGCTCTGTCTCTCTCTGTCCCAAAAATAAATAAATGTTGAAAAAAAAATTTAAAAAAAAAAATAAAAAATAAATAAATAAATAAATAAATTTCAGTTGGGTTGTGAGACAAAGGCCTAAAAAGTGCCACTGCCAAAATGTGTTTTACTACAAAAATCAAAAGGGTTGGGGGAAATAGGAGTGATGAGTTGGATTCACTGAAGTTTTTATGTGAAAAATCACACTGGAGCCCAAATTTGTCTAATGGCTACTTTAGACCTCATCTTCCCACCACCCTTCAAAAGAATCAAATAAATAATGAGTAGTATAGATCATCTGTCTGATATGGTTTATTGGCAAGGATTCCATGGCAGAAGTAGGGAACAGATGTTTACCTCTAATGTACCTCACTAGCAGGGCAAGCTTTCTACAGGCAGGTTTTATCATCGCCTTGGTCCTCCGCGTGTCCATGTACTGTGAGATGAATTAACGTGCCCCAATAGCGTTTTGCAAGGTGAGCTAAAGAAAACTGCATATTGCCTCCTTGTCATTCAATAAAAAAGGGTATAATATCTTTATTTAATAGTTTAAGAAGAGTTGTTTTTTCTTCAAATATGGCTAAGTGCTCACTAGATTCTTAAATACAACAAAAAAAGATTTTTATTCCAGTAGTAAAATTTAAGCAGGAAGTATTGTCAGTAAATCCATGGAGGGCAGTAAAAATTTGCATTTTTCAAAATGAATAATATATTTCTTTAACCTGTTTATAATCCATTAATCATTTGCTTTTTGACACATATTGCTTTTTCAAATAAAAAGAGTATTTCCATTAAGATTTGATGGCAGTAATATCAATAAACATTTAGATGAATCAACACTGAAAAATTTTACTGTGGGGACGATCATAGTAATGAGGCCAAAAAAATAAACAATATAGAAATGGTTACACATGAATATTAAATTGAAAACATGTTAAAGTAAAATAACCAATAAAAGGAAAAAATGTAAATCAGTAAATATTTGAAATGCGTGCCAACATTATATACCATATTAAATTTTTCTACTTGAGTTTCAGTTTAAGTGACCTAACAGGAATTAGTAGATATTAGGTTGAAAAGGGACTTACAGGACTTTGATTCTGAGCTTTCCACATGGTCCTGGCTACCCTCCATCCAACTCTACGGGACCTTAATCCTAAGAGCAAATCTGCAACTCGTGTACTTCTAACAGAAGATAATACACAAACGGTAAAAAGAAATACTGTCCTAGAAAATATGTTTTTCTAGACAAGTCTCATTTTTCTCATAGAGAAATATGATCAAGAAGATGAAGAAGAGGATACCAGATTCCCTAAATCTGTGGTAATAAGTAAACTGTTACTTACTACTCAAATGTAATCTTTAATCATGTCACTCCCTAAACCAATGGAATAGATTGCTTCATATCCCCATCAGTTAACAGCTAGCAATAAGAGAAAGACTGCTTTGACATAATTAGTTCCAAATTTCCCTCAACTTCTCTCACATTTACTTACGCTCTAAACAAGGGTAGGTAAACAAACGCGATCATTTATTCAATCCATTCATTGATCTGTTTATTCTACAAACTGTTAGTGAACATCTTCCATGGAATGCAAATGACTCTCTTTTCGTAAGCATTATTTATTAAGCACCTTCTAAGGCACCCTGCTACAAAATGGCACATGAGAAAGCTAATGAGCCCTGCTTACAAGGTCACAGTCTGGTGAACTTTTCCTTCTATTGGCTCTTACTTTTTGCCCTTCGTCATACCTCCTACCAAGAGGCACCATTACATTAAAACAAGCCATCCATCCCATGATCTCATTATGTACAATCTCTGAAGGAAGACAGTTTAGATTCAACAGCCATGAATAAAATGCCATAACTGGGGAGCACTGATCTCCTAATAGATAGTCAACGAATGCTTGTAGGTTGTTTAAGAATAGAAAGAAATGGAGTACTTATACGGGAATACTCCTTAGTCCAAGGGGAAGAGACTATAAGGGAAAAAAACAAACAAACAAACAAATAAAAACCATGAAAAGGCAAAAAATGGAAAAAGAGTTTAAAAATAAAAGAAAGATGATAGGGGGAGACAAAGTGAAACTCGTAAGGGGAAGGATAATGCAGATGAATTTTATGTACTCAGACTGGAATGATATTAAAGCCCCCACAAAAGAACCGGAAGACCTTTCTACCTCACTCCATCATGTCTCAAGTTTAACTTCTACGCAAGCGTAAAATAGTAAGTCTTATTTCATTTCCATCATGAAAAACCTAGGATAGCTGCTGCATTATACAATCCTCATCAGTCACTGACATGGCCCTCGAGTAAATAATGATCTCTTGCTCAGTGTGATGCTGCTGCCAGTAATGAGCATATAATAGTGATATATTAGCATGTTAAATAATGACATGCAAAGTTACAGTATACGTGTTGATACCATGTCACTGCTAACCTGCAACTTGCACTAAATTTGTCATTCTCAACCTAATTTGTTGTTCCAGATGGAAAATTTAATTTTGTCTTGCTTCCTCTACTTGCTTTCGGCTCTATCCAAAGCACTTTCTCCCTACCTTTGCCACCACCTTTAATCATTCTATTGCTAAGAAAACCAGACCTATAGCTGGCAATGGGTATACAGATGGACAAAGACAAAGTCTTCTCCTGGAGACCTCACACATGCTTTGAAGTCTGCTCATCTGGGAGAAATCCAGGTCCAGAACCATATTTATATTTGTTATGCAGGCAAGGCAGCAACAGAACTGGATGGAGAAACATATGGGAAGGCTCATGACTCTGGGTCCCTTGTGGGGTGGTGAGCATCTCGGATGGAATGAGCTTTCAAAATCATCAGTAACTACAGCACAAGCAGTGTGCCACATGACAGCATCTGGAAAAAGGCCTTCAAAGTTCAAAAGAAAGGAAAACAACTTAGCATTCAATCCACAATCCACAACTAAAGTTTAGATGATCGTGAAAAGTTACGTGCTTAAGATTAACTATTGGGTGGTCAAAACTGCTGCATGGACTCTTTCGCAGAAAGACAGTTCTAGGGCTATACGCCTATGAGCACAACACAAGCTGTGAGAGTACATGACTGCTGATTCTTATTAGTAAATAATATTATTATTCAGCGTATCATTTTATTTCATCCTTGCAACAATGACATGAGTTGGAGTTTCTCTGTTCGTTTTAGTGATGAGAAAAATGAAAGCAAATGATGTGCCCAATGTCACAGTGATACTTATTAAAAGGGGGGACTCAAGTGTCCTGTTTCTTGGCTTCTTTTTCTTTTTTTTTTTTTTTTTTTTCACTATCCGATCTTTCTCCTTTAGAAATTGCTGCATGGACAATTGTAAACAAAAAGCAGTTATAAGATGGTATATATTAGAAACCAAGTTTTATGTAAATCCCCAGGCAGCATACAAGGTCCTTCTCTCAAGGGGCAAAATAACTGTGTTAAACAGTTAATGAAATGGATTAGAGCAACTCATGATTTCAAGTCATAGAGGCACCCTGTTCTCAATAAGGCAACTGTTACGAATCACCAAAGACAAATTTTTTTCCTGGATATTTCAGACAAAAAGAGCCAGTCAGATGTTCAGAATGTTCAGGCTGGTGTTTCTCAAAATGAAAGAAGTGTATACAATTATGATAAAGTAGGTAGCAAGTCCGATTGTGTTAGGTAGCAGGCAGACTTGGTATTAAAGAGCGGTGACCATAGCAATACATTTATTTCGTTTTTGCTTATTTTTCAGTCTTTCAAGTTATAGCAAGTACAAAACCTCAGTTTGGTTATAGTTTTTACATCTGTCTACGAGTTCAAGGCTCCCTTTAAAACAAAGAGAGACTGGGCTTCAGCCTCTGAACCTTCAACAGGCAAAGTCATCCAGCTAAAATTTATTATATTATCTATTTTATTTTATTTTATTTTATTTTATCCCAGATTTTATTTTATTTTATTTTTACCTATTTTGAGTAATATTAATGTCCATTTGCAGTAATGATATGAAGTTTCATTATAGAATATATTCATTTAATTTAGAATGGAAATGGTTAAAAATATTAAGTTAACTATATAGTGGGGCACTGAATGAAGTCTGGGAAATTTTGATGCTGGTACAACTTTTGTCAGGTGTTCAACTTGAAATAGCTGGTTGGGAATGCCTCCTTGACCTGTAAGTGTTACTCTTGGAGAATGAGAAACTGAAAGAGAAAGCAGCCCCTGGCAGCAGGGAACTGGCCTGGCAAAATCAGTTAGGTCTTTTTTTTTTTTTTTTAAGTATTTTTGTAAATGTTTATTTATTTTTGAGAGAGAGCGCGTGCGAGTGAGTGAGCATGAGTGGGGAAGGGGCAGAAGGAAATGGGGGCCCAGGATCCAAAGTGGGCTCTGAACTGATAGTGGCAAGCCTGATGCCGGGCACCAACTCAAAAACCTTGAGATTATGACGTGAGCCAAAGCTGGACGCCCAACCTACAGAGCCACCCAAGCACCCCTTATCAGGTTTTAATGTTGCCAGGACCCGTCCTAGCACTCACAGCCAGGCTGTGGCGTTCTTCTGTTGAACATAAACAATTTCACAGCACAGGATCATTGGACAAGGCCACTCTATGACCACAATGAATCAAGACAAAAAGAAAACTTCTCACTAAAGACTCAACCACAAAACCACCAAGAATATTCTGGCTGATATGACTGCCTGTCCTTTTGACTTGCGTTAGGCCTTCTATCTTCTGTACAGGATTTCTTAAAATACCCAGTCATACCCACCTCCTAACAGCATCTAATCCAACACAAGGCCCCACTTCCTCGAAATTGCCCCCCAAATCACCTACTGCAAGCTCAAAGCCCAGGAGTCCTTCCTAATGCCATCATTCTTAGAGGTCCATAGTGTGGTCTCCCTCATTGCAATGGGCCAATAAATCAAACTTTATTTCTCTAGAGGTGTGTTCCTGGTGTTCTTTGGCTAGAGGACATTGACATAGTGCAGTATTCATATTCAGTGATCCGTGTTGAAGTTAGTCCCTCTCAAAAATAAATTAAAATTTGAAATTCTCTCTAAGCAGAAAATAATACTTAGCATTTATAATTATTCACAATTGCCATCTCTTTTTAGTCCCTCTAGTGAACTGATTACGACTTCAGACCACGATTTTAGAGTGGACCTCACACTTGGGGTAACCCATGGGGGTTCCTTCCCCCCCTCAAAACATTCCTGTTGAGTGTGAATGATGACCATAGCTAGCAAAATAACAAGATAATAATGACTACCATTTTTGCCAGTCAACACATCAACCTCTGTAAAACATGCATCTTCCATGTCTCATCTCATCCAATATTTATTACAATGCTCTTAAACAGATACTGTTATCGCCATTTAACAGACAAGGAAACAGAGGTAAGATTAAGGAACTTGAACCAAATTACTCACCTAATAAGGTGATAGCATGATTTGATCCAAGGTCTGGATGATCTCAAAGTTTAGGCTTTCTCCATTCCCCTTTTAAGTCTTGTAACTAGAAAGGTCAAGCTCAAACTCCAAAACTGACTTAAAGGAGGAAAAACCATTACAGTTTGACCTAAATTTTTAGTGTTGTTTATACCCAATTCTTCTTCTGAATTGTTTAATAAAAAGAGATTAAGGGCATCTAGGTGGCTCAGTCGGTTAAGCATCTGGCTTCAGCTCAGGTCATGAGCTCACGGCTTGTGGGTTTGAACCCTGCGACGGGCTCTGTGCTGACAGCTCAGGGCCTGGAGCCTGCTTCAGATTCTGTGTCTCCCTCTCCCTCTTCCCCTCCCCTGTGCGCGCACACGTGCGCTCGCGCGCTCTCTCTCTCTCAAATAAACATTAAAAAATTATTTTAAAAAGAGATTAAAATTGCTTACAAGTCACAAAGCTAGATATCTGTAAATAAAATAGCAGGTAAATTGTTTTTACAGAGAAAATTTATTGCTTATATTTAGTAGAAGCCTTACTGAAAACATTACCTGGGCTAAATGATTTTAACTGATGGTGGAAGACTGGATCTATTGACGAATGGAAAAGTGTGCTTCTTTGATCCCGCTCCATACTCACTTTGTGATCCCTCCCCAGTGGGTCTTATTAGTTTCAAGGAACTGTCAATTAACCTAAATTAATTGTCTGCTACTCCCAGCTCATAGTACTGCTCCTCCCAAGAATAGTTTTATCTTAACAGAGAAATCATCAACACCCAACAAAATACTCCTTTATGACTCTAAACAATCAGTCTTAAAACATGAGATGTTATTTTTTCTCCACAAACATGCATAGAACAATTCTTACGTTTCAGGTCTATACCAGTTTACCTACACAATTTGTTTTATTTTCTTCCAGTCCCTCTGATAGTAACAATATTGTATCTGTCATAGAGCTTGAAAACATTAAGTAATCTATCCCAGTTCATGCAGACGGTAGACAGCCAAGCCAGGATTTGAAACTGAAATTTCAGATAAACTGGAGGGTGAAGTGGGGAAGATCCCCAAAGGCAATCCTCTACTGACCTATATTTTAGGTTGATCCTGACCAGATGATGTGCAGAGAACCCACGAGAGGAGACCCAAACGTGTCCTAGTACATCTTATTTACCGTGTGACCTCACCATACTTCAGGTGGTATGGTTGACGTGTAGCAGAGGAAATGTTGAGGGAAGGACGATGTGAAAGTACGCAGTACAAAGTTCAGTGGAAAGGCTCCACAAGTCCTAGCTCCCTTAACCCTGACATATGGGAACTATATGTCTTAGTGCTGACTTCGCTTGTCTGTCTCAATGCCAGGAAACCTGAATGTGCTTGCATTCCAGAATGTATTTGGATACATTGCAAACAAATGTCAGAGCAGGCATTATACCCCCCACTAATGTACATTTGCAGGTCAAGAGGGTGACGCTGGAAAAGATTAATCCCTTGCTGAGCATTATCCATCAGAATGCTTTTAAATGTTGGCATATAGGCAGGTAATAGATTATATACCATAAACACAGCTGTTGGAAGCAAAACGGCATTTCACAAGTCATACAATTAAAATCTCTAATCTCCAAAAGTACCCAAATAAAGAGAAGAGGAGGGGCAAGGAAGGGTGAAAATAGAGCTTCTTTTCTCGGAAATGGCTATCTGTCTCCTGGATGGTACACTTCTTTGATTCCTGTTGAGTACATTGCACTCTTACAGAGCTCTGAGTAAAAGAGCTGCAGAAAGGACTACCTCCAGATGAGCAACATGTGGGAAAAGGAAGACGGATCTGGAACGGGAGGGAAAAAGAAACTTTTATCTCAAACTTGTGGTTTTTCATAATATATATAGATTGTGTGTGTGTGTGTGTGTGTGTGTGTGTGTGTGTGTGTGTTTGAGTATACACTTGGAACAACAAAAGCCTGTCCATGCTATGTATTTTTATTATTTTATGTAATAATTAGAAAGAATTACAAAGAAATATTACCAATGTAATTCTATTCTTCAGAAGGAAAAATACAAGGTATGGTTATGTATCTTTCAATTTCTGTAGGTATTTGTACATATATATGTATTTCCCCACAAATGTGACCATACACTATCTTATACAATATTGTATTTTATAGCTGCATAGTTTTTTGTCAGTTGGATATAGCATAATTTATATAACAAATTCTGTTACCTACTCTGGTGTTTGCTAATTTTCAAAATTATAAGCAAATATCCTTGGATGCAAATCTGTGTGAGCATCTCTATTATTTAAGACATACTTCTGGAATAGAATTATTAGGGAAAACAGAATGGATATTATAAACTATTCTTAATTAAGTTCCTAACAAATATAGCTTTAAATTATTACTAATGAACACTCACGTTGGAATTTCAAATAATATAGAAAAGTATAGAATTACAAGTCACCTTAAATTCCATTGCTACTATAATTGTATTCAATACTATAATTTTTTCCAATTTATTTTTCTAGACTTCAGATGACTAAACTTTTTGAGGGGCTTGTGTGTGTATAGGGTGGTTGCACATGTGAGATCATATTCACATGCCCTTTTTAACCTGTGTTTTTCACTTTACAATTTGTCATGGAGACCTTTCCATAATGTTAAATAGAAATATATCACATGTTTAGTGGATGAAGACAATTCCATTTTACAAATGGAGAATAATTTATTTAACCAATCTCAACTGATGAACTTTTACTTTACTTCTGGTTATCCTCACATAAATAATGCTACACAAACACCTGTACATATGTCTGTGTGTGTGTATGTGTGTGTGTGTAACTTTGGATATTTGATCTGTTTTTGGAATAAATTATAGCTTTACTGAGCTAAAGCATATGTACATACATGTGCGTGTGTGTGTGTTTCCTGAACTAGAGGATACATGTAATTATATAATGTATATTTATAAATGTATTTAAATTATATATATATATATATATATAGTGTATATGGAATTTATATTCTGTCAGATAGAAAATATCTCCAGTGTATTAAAGTACCATTTGCTAAAACTTTAGCCAATGCTTTATATTATCAATATTTAAAATTTTTACTACTTTGATAGCTGTTAGTCTTTTACAGTTATTAAAGTTTTTATAATGCTAAAAAAAATCTGCCCTCTAAGGTTATAAAGTATATTCATCAATATTTTCTTCCAATACTTTTTAAACATTAAAACCTGATCACAGCTGTAATTGAATTCAGTGTAAGGAATGAGGCAAATATCCAATTTATTTCTCCAACTGGCTAGTTATCTCATCATTTATTGATAGTCCATTCTTTTTCAACTCTGTTAGTGTTGTAGAGTCGCCATAACAAAGGTCCACAAACTGGCTGTCTGAAGCAACAGAAATGTATGGTCTCACAGTTCTGGAAGCTGGAAGTCTGAGCTCAAGGTGTCAACCAGGTTTCTTCCTTCTGAGGGCTGCGAGGAAGTTTGTTCCATGCTTCTTCCCTACCTTCTGCTGGCTTTATGGCATTCCTTGGCTTGAAGAAGCATCACAACCATCTCTGCCCTCATCTTTTTCTCTCTGTGTGTGTCTGTGTCCAAATTTCCCCTTGTCAAAAGGATTCCACTCATCTTCGTGACTTACCCTACCCCAGTATGGCCTCATCCTAACTTAACTGCTTATATGTGCAAAGACCCTATTTCCAAATAAGTTCACATCCTGAGGTATTGGGCATAAGTATTTCAGCATATGAGTTTTGGGAGTGGGGAGGAGATGCAGTTCATCCAATAACACCAATCTAAAATATCATAAGTCTTGTTCCTTTGATCAGTGTATCTTTCCCTAGCGACAATACATTTTTTTCAATGACAATAATTTCTTAAAATACATTAATATTTGATAGGGTTAGTCCTTCCATTACTCTTTCTTCTGAAGAGTTTTGCTATACAGAATATGCTGTATGTCAGGATGATTTAGTAAAGTTTCTAAAATATTAGGTCATTGGGATTTTTTGGGGGGGGGTGACTACTGTTGAATTTATTAGTTAATTTAGGAGGCAGGTGTACATTGATACTGTTGATTCTTCTTATACAAGGAAATGGTACCTATTATGGTATCAACTTATTCATGATTTTGTTCATGTTCCTTGATTTAGCTTTCTTCATATAGACTCTGTACATGTCTTAAATTTATTTCTATTTAGTTTTTGTCATTATAATTGTAAAAAGGGTGTTTCTTCATTTTCTTGTCTAGGTGGTTATTGCTGGTATATAACAAAGCCACTGGAAATATATATATTTTTTGATACTGATATTGCTATTAGTCTTATACTGAACTCTGTTATGGACTTTCTTTGATTTTCCAGATATACAATTATACCACTTGCATTAACAAGTAGTTCACATTAATTCTAGGTTATACTTTGCTTTTTCCTACATTTTTCAGTAACTTATATTTACATCTTGGCTCTGCATGTGTGTGTGTGTGTGTGTGTGTGTGTGTGTGTGTGTGTGTACCCTGCTTTTGTTAATGTGTTTGCTTTATTGTGTGGAAAACCATCCTGAATAATCCTTTTAAAATTAGTCTGTGGGTGGCAATTGTCTAAGTCCTTGGATATCTAAAAGTGTGATTATTCTTTATACATACTCAAATGGTAGTTTATCTAAGTAAAGAATTCTAGGTTTACTATCATCTAACATTGCCAATGTGATGCCTGATGTCAATCTGACTTTCATTCCTTTCAGATATGAAAGCTCTTTGGGAACTTTTAAAGAATTTTATATTTGTCCTTGCAATTTTGAACTTTGGACAAAATATGTGTATATGTGTGGGTTAGTTTAATTCATTCTGTTTTATATTTGGTAGGTTCTTTCAACCTAAAGGTAAGGAAGTTCTTCAGTTCTAAATTTTCTTTCTGTTTATTCCTGGACTATATCTTATATGCATATATATTCACATAAATACAAAGTTGAACATATATATATATAAAATTTTGAATGTATATGTACATAATTATGAATGTATATATATGGATATTGAATATGCATATAATTTTGTTACATCAAAGTTTAATTTATATATGGTTAAATGCAAAGATTTAAGTGTATGTATGCTTTGATGAGTTTTAAAAAATACATTCTAGCAAGATATGATATTTCTGCTATGGACTGAATTATGTCCCCTCAAAATTCATATATTGAAGCCCTAACTCCCAATGTGATGGTGTTTAGAGATAATTAGGAGGTAATTAGGTTTAGATGAGGTCAGGAGGGTGGGCCCTCATGATGGGATCAGTGCTTTTATAAGAAAAACCAGATATCCTGCTTCCTCCCACCACCTCCACCCAAACACATCAAGCAAATACAGTGTGGGGTCCACACCTACATTGTCCTCCAGTCATTTCTAAAGCCAAACTCTAAGCCTCATTCTTACCATATTCCCAACCATTCAATCACTAATGATAACTTATTTTCCTAAGTCTATAATGCATTAAAATAAGTGCTACAGAGACAAGGAAAGAAAAACGTATATGATCTTAAGCAACTGATCATCTGATAGAAGAGAAAAACATACGCAGGGGAATCGCACCAAAACTGTGTGACCGTTAGAGTCGCCTGGGATGGCTGTTTAAAATACAGTTTTCCAGGTTCTATCTTTAGAAGTTCTAATTCATTTGGGGTAGGGGAAAGAAAGGGATGAAAAGCTTAGTGTTTCTCAACAACATCTATACATACATAGAATCATCAGATTTTTTTTTTAACCAGGAGAATTTTTAATATGTATCAATGCTTTGACCCTACCCCAGACAAATAAAATTGGGAGTCTGGAGGCACAACTTAGGGCACTGAAAGCATACATTTGGGCTTGAATCCTGGTTCCACCATTTAATATAAAGTCATCGAACAAGTTATTTAACCTGTGTAAATTACAGTTTTGCTTTGATTTAATCTTCAAATGGGAATAGTAATGCCTACTTCACTGGGTTATTACGAAATTAAATGACATAAGGTATACAAAGCTTGATGTATAGTAAATATCTGATAATAGTAGCTAACACTTCGTAAATATTTACTATGTTCCTGACACTGTGCTAAGCATCTTACATGAACTAAAACAACTGATATATTTTTACCCTCATTTTGTCAGTGAAAAAACAGATGCATGGAATAGAAAAGATACACTTAAATAATTACATACTTCAGTAAGTAGTAGATATTCTATACTCTACTATTGAAGAATAACTCATCTCTGATGTCAAATGAATAGAGTTGATACTAATTATGTTTTGAATTTTAGGAGTTGAGTGGGTCCTTTTCTTCTAGGTTTGATCATATAAAACCTTTCAAAATCAAATCCTTGATAAAGATGGCTATTTTTTCCACCAATACTTTTCAGGCAAATTAACAAGCTTAGAAAAATAAGGAAACTGCCTAGGGTTACCTAGCTGGGAAGTAAGAGAAGGTGGGATGTGAACCCATGTCTGTCTGATTTAACATCTCCCTTCAGATGAAAAGTAGTTACTCCAAAATGGTGATGCAAATCTGACTCATATGTTTGGTATTTTCCAGGACATGGTGGGGAGCCACTGGAGCATTTTGAATAGGAAAGTAGCACAAATGAAATTCACAGATCATTTCACCGTATTTACTCTGTTTGTAATGGCAGGTGTCTGACAATAATCATGGCCTGATGGAGGGGATAAATTTCTTTTTCACTTACAGTAAAAACACGAATAAAGCTTCAGTTCAGAATTTGTTTTCTATGTTGCATGCCTTTATCCCATAAACAATCAGAGAGACTCTTACGTTTTCATCAACATAGTTAAGACCACTGCAGAAGAGTTCCATATCAAAATTCATTTAAGTCAGGGACTGCATCTGATCATTCACGTATTCACTCCACAAATTTAAATCAAGATGCTATACTAGGTTCAGTGATTGATTGAAAGATGTGGCCCTTGCTCTCAGAAGTTCATGTTCTAGAGTAACTTAAGTACACTTATGCACACCTTAGTGGAGGCCCATCCCTTTATAATTTTAGTGACTCTGTGAAGTCCAATCAATTTTTGTTTCAAAAGAGATTGCACAACTCTGTGGAATGCTGTTTACTCTTGGTTGACAGCAAAATCAAGGCTGAGCTGCCAGACGGAGCTCGGTGCCATGTAAAGGTACCAAGTAGGCCAAAGGTTCTCCGCCACAGGACCTGGTCTTTGCACTTCCTTTCACATTTTTTTTTTTTCAACATCTACTGTAGTCTCAAAAACAGAAACACATGCCTCTGCCAGTCCCCCCATGGAATCGCAGATGAGAAAGCTCTCAAGGAGAAGAACAAAATGCAATTTGAATCAAAGTGTGTGAAGCTTCCCAGACACACCCAGCCAGAGCTAGGAAGCAGCTGGGAAGATGCTGACAGCCCACCAGCACTGAGACCACAGGATCTGTCGCTGGGAGGGCTTCTGCTGTCATCCTCTACTTACCAGACTTCTCCCTCCTCTTTGTTTTCCACACAGAGCTTCCCCACGTTAGGGTTTGCCCTAAATGAAAAGAGGCTTTGGAGATGGTTTCAACAAAACAGAGCAGCAACTCCTTACTCAAAACTCAGCCCCATTGATCCCTGTGCCTTTGGCTCTGGAGTCACCACTTTGAATAGAGCAAGAGTGGGCTGATCCATCCGATTGAAAGGAAAAATACAACAAAATGTTGTTAAGCTTTCTCACTTGTGATGTTAAGTTGCCCTCACTCTCTACCTTTCTGTCCCCCTTTTCTTTAAAGCTGCTCCCATGTGAAAAGCTAAAAATCGCTATGACATTTATGGTCTGCCTCTTTCAGAGCTTAACAGTGGGGCAGAGGGGAAACTTCAAGTGTGGTATCTCAAAAGTTGGTAAAATGGTAAAGGTGATTTTTCAGCACTCCTGAAACGATAGTATATGGGCAGCCTTGATGGAAGTCAACACAAACAGTTTCTTCTATGATTTGCCTTTACTATATTTACACATACAAGAGGTTCTGCTGATGCAACTTAGTCATTAGTTGTGATATTGTTTATCAATATGTATTAACATAAAATGTCACTTACTTCATGACATTTAAACCCTCCATAACCTGATCCTGGACTATTTTTCATACTCTATCACTACTTCCTAAGATTCAGTCAATCCCTTAATTATTTATTCCCCATGCTTATACCTGTATTGTTGTAACACTATGCCTTCTCTCAAAATGAAAGTCAGTCTGAAATCATGGAAGGAGCCTTTAACTTAGATGGGCCTGAGTAGGAAACGTGGCTTAAACAAGTTAAGTGACTTATGCAATAAAATATTTATTTAATTTGGGGACTTTAGCTTCATCATCTGTAAAATTAAGCTTCCCACTGTGCAATGTTCTTAAAAGGGTAATGTAAGATATGGAGAGCCATTCACACATCAGGCACTCAATAATATCATTCCATCTTTCCTGAATGTGTAAATCTTATTCATCCTTCAAGATGTCGTTCAGATAGCACGTTTGGCATAAAGTGTCCCCGATTGCCTTCACTGGGATGTAATCTTTCCTTCTTATAAACTCCCATCTCTATTTGCCCTTATCTACCATACAGTGAAAATACCTTTCTATTTGTGTAGTTTAGGTCATCAGACTGAGGTTCATATTGTGGCATATGTAGAAATAAAGGGCAGAGGATGCCCCTGGGAGGTCTATATGCATGGGTTGCTCTGCATGGGGGCTCCTGTTTTGGACACGAGGAAGAGTAACCTTGGGCCCTTTCCAATTCCCCGTACTTAAATTCATACTCTTGTTTTCCTTCTCTTGAAGAGAGTCCCAGATTGTATAGGTATATGTCCCCACAAAGCCTGATTAGCGTCTGGGGAGAAGGGGCATGAGGACAGGAGTGGGACCCAGAGCTGAAGGGGTTATGCTGCCGAAAGACAGCATGAAATTGGGAACAAGTGTGCTTTTCAGGGTTTGGATAACAAATTATGGCAAAAGTTGGGAGTGTGTCCATAATCCATAACAATTTTAGCAATATGAGGATTAGCGGTGGGAAACATGTACCCATGGTACCCTGGACAGTGATGGACACTAACATTATTAGCAGCTTCTCATGAGAGAGACCTGCCTGCTCTTACCACCTTTTCTAATACCCTCCACCAGCCTTAGGCTCATTTATCCTTATTTGGAGCTTCTGTCACTATCTGCAATCATCTTATTTGCCTTTCCTTACCACCACCCTCCACTCCACCCCTGCCGCGTGCGCGCGCGCGCGCAGACACACACACACACACACACACACACACACACACACACACACACGCTAAGTCAGGAGATTTTTTCTGTTGTATTCATCTCTTATCCTCAGAAGAAGCAGATGACACTCTTGAACAAGGAAATGAGTGATTGTGAAGATTTCTCAAGGAGCTTCATAAAAAGAAGACAATGATAAGGGAAACCAAAGATAAAAGGAAAGGTTGGGTAGATGCCTCATAATAACTGAAGCTGACAGTCCAGTTTGTGAACACATGGGAAGCATGCTTTTGGCTTTCCTAGAAGTGTTTGAAGGGATGCTGGTCTGGAGTCCTTGTGGGAGCAGGTAGATTTCAATCCACATTGGCTAGAGAGGACTGGGAGCAATTAGGTTATATGTGTACTTGAGTTATTTTTATAGATCTTATTTTCCTTCTTAGGCTCTTAGAAGTTTAGACACCTCCTCAAATTGCCCAGACGAACTTAAGATAGGATCTTGCAAAAATTAAAGAATTAAATTTAAATTAATTAATGAAAGAATAAGCGATGATCTCATCTTATTCCACAGAAACAGTCTATTACAAAATAGCAACAGAATAAACAGAAATGCTCAGTCACTAAAAGCATTGGAAGTTTCCAGCATACTATATGGTATAAAAGATTTCCATTGGAAACTTCTTTTTTTTTTTTTCAACGTTTATTTATTTTTGGGACAGAGAGAGACAGAGCATGAACGGGGGAGGGGCAGAGAGAGAGGGAAACACAGATTCGGAAACAGGCTCCAGGCTCTGAGCCATCAGCCCAGAGCCCGACGCGGGGCTCAAACTCACGGACCGCGAGATCGTGACCTGGCTGAAGTCGGACGCTTAACCAACTGCGCCACCCAGGCGCCCCTCCATTGGAAACTTCTAAGAAGGCATCCATCCATCAGAAGGTAGGAAGTCCCTTGGTACGAAGTCTAAAACATCTCTTTTTGCCACAAAATGACATGGGACACAAACTCAAATAAGTATAGCTGGTAACTTAGCAACCACAAATATTTACAAATATGCAAGTCAGGGCCCGTCAAAATATCAAGGCAATTATTGGCAAATTGTACACCATGAGAATGCTTTGCAACCATGCAAAATGAACCCTGTTGTGGGTGGTTGCCACAATTACTCTTAACCGCTGCCTAGAAGTGTCTCTCAGTCTCTTGGGTTTTGTGGGGTTGGATTGATGTGACATAAAATTACATCGCAGGCCAAGCAAATGTGTACTTTGCCCTATCATGCTCTATCACCAGTCTTCCATTTGGGTGTCATGCTGGGTTGGCCTAGTTAACAAGCTGCAGACATCGGAATTATTTAGTAGATGGTCTCCCTCAAAAGACAGCCAATAACTTAAAAAAAAAAAACTCAGGGAATCTAGAAATTGGTGGTCGTCTAGAAAATGTTTAAAAATTCACTTTTCTGAACACTTTTTATAAAGGGGTTTTTATATTATACACCTTTCACGGTTTTCAGAATTATTCTCAAGGACTCTCTTAAAGTCTATCTGAAAGTGAATGCATGTGGTTTTTGAAAAGAAAAAGAGGGAGAGAGAGAGAGGAAAGGAAAAGGAGAGCGAGAGAGGGAAAGAAACAGAAAGGCAGAAAGATTAAACATATGGGCACAATGAGTAAGACTTGGTGGAAAAAGTAATACAAAATGACTTGTCCTTTATTTTGTGAATCTGAATGATGCCAAAATGGGCAAGCCAAATAATTGCATGATGTTCCAATTAATACTTGCACTAGAGACAAAGGGATCGACTAAGTTTCCTACTGGCCTGATTGAGAGAGAAGAAAAAAAAAAAAATCTTCAGATTGCGTTACAATTAAATTTGAATGCAATTTTATACAGCCTACCCCTTACAAAAATTTTAAATTTACTCTCTAGAAGATCTCAAAAATAAAATGTATTCTAATTCTCCTTCTGCTATCTTGCCTCTCCTGTACAATAGAGCTTACAGTTGGAGCCAATTTATTTTGCCTTTCACAGTATTTCAAATTCTTGGAGAGAAGAGTTTTTTTCTGCCAAGATTCACACCAAAGCAACTTGATAGTCTTGCCCAAGAAGGATTGAATGTGAAACTAGACGGCAGTAAAAATTGTGCAATGTGCCCTTCTCTGCAGCCAGTCAAGTGCAAAGAAATCTGCGTGGTTGCACTTGCGAGGCTTTTCAAATATTCAGAGAAAACAGTCAAGCACAGGGCTTCTGGCCTGCAGCGTCGCCCCACTAACCGTTTGTTTTTTCATCTAAAACTCTAGGGGGAGAAAGAAAAGGCAAACATAGCCATCCCGCCCTTCCTTTTTAAATGGGGTAACCATGCCAGATAGTCTGAGTAATTTATTCAGCCCAAGGCTAATAAGCTGAACAACTTGTTTTGGCTAGACATTCCTCATCTCCATATGGAATTGCTTGTGTGAGTTTTTGGACTATTATGTGGTCAAAGGGAGGATGTTAGACGAAAAAAATTCTCAGCACTTTCCTTTTCTCTCATATAAATCCACTTTCAAGGCTAAAGTAAACTGCATGCATTGCCCAAATCCGTAGGCGGAAGACATCACAGAATATCGCATACGTACCATCTTTAATAGATTTGAAGGCATGCCTCTTAAATTGAGCTAAATATGCTAATAAATCCACCATATCTAACCTGGCCTACTCTGAACCTAGCCTGGGGCCTTCTATATAAAGAAGGCATATTTTCACTGAACCACAGTAAATCTTAATTACATATTTGCTTACCATGGAGAGCCATTTGGCTTCTGAATGGGAGTCTGTCACTGACAAAAGGTAGAAAGTGGGTTGATTTTAGAGAAATCTAAAAGTGGTATATTTTAGAGAAATCTATCAGAAGATAAACATGAAAAGGAACAAAAAATTCCCAATTTTTCAGGTAAGTTTAGATAATTTTGAGGTTAACAAGCTTGGTTATTTTTTGTTCTTTAGGCCACATTATCTTACCAGAGAAATGTATTAAACTAATCTCTGACCCTTCTTAACACCACAGCAAAGGTCCTACCTCAACAAACAAATTCAGTTGTTGTTGGGTGAGGCTCAGTTTTCTCCCATTTCTTAAAGGCCCATACACCATTCTGAAAGTTATTTCCAACTCCAAAGAATTGGAGGTTATTATTCCTTAAAATTTATTTATAGTTTTCTAATAAGGGATTAATCTGCAAGAAGGCTCTGGAATGAGTCAGCAGGTGTCAGTAAGGGGCACTGTTCCCTCATTCACTCATTCATTTATTCAATCATCCATTCAGAACACAACAGTAAGCAGTTTTACGTGCTAGTTACTGAGCTAGGTGCTGGGGATATAAATTTACATACTAACTACAATCACGGCATCAGAAAGTCCATTCCTGGTGTGTGACTGCTTTAACAACTCAGGCTGAGTAAGTGCTCAAGACGCCAACTTCCCAGAAGGATTTCATGGCCAAAAGGCTACTGCTAATGCATTTCATCTTCTATTAAAGCTCAGAAAAAGTACAAGTGAACACAAAAGTCCTGAATAAGTGCCCAAACATTTCTTTTTGTGTGTGTGCTTTGCTTTTCAAATTGTTTGTGTGCAATATAACCTACACATAGAAAAAGTACAGAAAATATTTATACAAGTTAACAAATAATTTTAGAGCAAATACACATAAATTCCACAAAGGTTGAGGTAGAACGTTACAGACCCCACAGGAACATCTTCTCCCCATGTGTCCCTTCAGAATTAAAACTCCTCTCTTCCTCCAGAAATAGTCACAGCCCTGACTTTTGAAGTTAATGCAAATGGAATCATACTGTATATTTTCTTTTTTATTTGCTACTTTGGCTTAATATCATATTTTTAAATTTAACTCATGATGTTGCATATCATTCTAGTTTATTTCCACTGCTGTATAATATTCCATGGTATAAACTTACAACAGTTTTTTGGGGTTTTTTTAACCACTCTACTAGTGATGGACATTTGGGTTTGTTTCTGATTGTCTGCCTAGTGCTGCTGCTAAGAGTGGAACTGTTGGGTTATCGAGCATGCTTACAGCCAACTTTAATATGTATTCCCAAAGTGCATTCCAAACTGAATGGATCAAATTTACACTTGGACAAGCAGCCTGAGAATTCCTATTGTTTCATATGCTCACCAACATTGGTATTGTCGGACTTAAAAAAATTTTTTAACCAATCTGAATGGTGCAATTTGTTCTCTTGCAGCAACTTCCAAGGTCATGTAGTTTTATCATTCATATTTAGCTCTCTGATGCATTGCAAGTTTATTTTTGTTTCTGATATGAGAAAGGGTCCAATTTTATTTTCTATGTGGGTACTCCATTCCCAAAGTTCCATTTATAGAAAGGTCTTCATTTCCCCAGTGAGCTACTAAGCTATGTCTGTCACATTTCAATCATCCATATACACAGGAATCCCGTTCTGCCTCTTCTTTCTATGCCAGTTCACAGTTAGTGTAGATTTATTTTCAATCTTGGTATCTAGAATACCAAGTACTACTACCTTGTGTTCCTTCTTCAACATCTTAGCTACTCTTAGCCTTTTATATTTCCATATGTACTTTAGGATTGGCTGTCCAATACTATAACAATCCTACTGGGATTTAATTGAGATTACATTTCATATAACTGAGGTGTATTTGTTGGGGCTATATAAAAGCCTCAGCCTCAGTGCCCCAATTCAGGACGAACCTAGGAGACCACTTCCACTCCAGAACTTCCTATAGGGATGAGCCAAGGACTTTCTTATATCTGTCCCACTGTTCAACCTGTCCCTTCCAATCTCATTCCTTCAATCTCCCATAGGTGACGATCCCAAAAGCACTCCTCGGTAAACATGCTGCGTACAAATCTCTCTCAGAATCTGCTTCCCATGGAATCCAATCCATGACATAGATTAGACACTTAATCTGGATTTGAGTTCTTTTCTCTACCTGCCATGCTATATCTAACTTTAGAATCTGTGGACCTTCTAAACACGTATACCGCCTCCGGAAATGCTACACGATATTGCTCCTAAATAAGAACAAACTCCACAGCAAAATAAAATGTGCAATGGGCTACATTCCATGGGCTTCACTAACTTTATAATCTATCTCAATGCATAGAGACTACTTACATGGAAAGGAAAGGTATGCTCCAAACCAGAAATAATATACGAGGCTGTCTATTTTATAGCCATATCCAAACACCTGGAAACCAAGCAATGGACACAGAAGTTGTGGCTGTTGCCTGTCCAAGTGATGACTCATTAATAACCTTTTACCTCATCCTTCTAACTCTTGGTTCTGCTGGTTTAGAGGTTTAGTAACTCTGAGATGTATGCTTCCACCATGAAGCATCGACAACTTAATGATACGCTGAGACTGCAGTCTAGCAATTTTGGAGACTTCGTGCCAAAAGGCAAACAGCAACAATAAAGGATTACAATACTGGCTACAGTGATAATCCTACCTGTCAAGGGAAATGTTCTATAACTGCCATACAATGGAAAATGTTTAAATGGAACCAGCAGATATCTGAAATGCCTCTCAGATGACAACATTTAGTGATAAGAAGTCAGTGAAAGTTACTACAAATCTAAACAAGCAGGGCTATTATGCTACAATATCCTTTAAATACATACTTTTTCTTTTTTTGTATTTATTTTTTTTTACATTTATTTATTTATTTTTGAGAGACAGAGAGAGACAGAGCACACATGGGGGAGGGACAGAGAGAGGGGGGCACAGAATCCGAAGCAGGCTCTAGGCTCTGAGCTGTCATCACAGAGCCCAATGTGGGGCTGGAACTCACAAACCATGAGATCATGACTGGAGCAGAAGTCAGACCCCCACCCGATGGAGCCACCCAGGTGCCCCTAAATACATAGTTTTTCTGCACAAGGATTCCAGAGTCACTGTTGCCTGGAACAAAACTTTTGACCGATACAGAAATGTGTTTACTAGCAGGATAATGTAATGATTTTCTGGGCTCAATATACGACAATGATATAAACTTTTTCTACTGAATTAATACAATAAAAATTTTTAGGTTAAATATATTAGATGTACCAGGAAGATTAAAGTTAAGATCACCATTTTGACCCTCTGTCGTGTAACTTGCCCACTATAAAGCTACAGTCCCCAGAGCTTTACAATTTGTCCAAATTTACTTTTATCCTGAAATATCCTCTAACATGTCTAAGTGAATTCTACAATAATATCTTCTTTTTTAAAAATCTTTTTCATAAATTTACCACCACCTGACCTTTCTAACTTCTTCTATACCTTTATCTGGTAATTAGAGTGTACATTAGTACGTTAGAGTGTATTTAAATGGAAAATATGTCAGCAACCAAATGTGAGCAACCAAAACCTTCATCTTTTTTCTTAGTGGCAATGGTTTGCTTAGTATTTACTGAAACATGTAGATCTCAGATAACTGTCTCATGTCCAATAACCATCAGCAACAGAGTAGATTATCCCTGTGCTAATCATTCTATTCCCGGCCAAATGGCTTGTTAATTTACCTGATGGCCAGTGTTCTGATTATGATCTCTTGACATATGCTTGAATTCAATGAAATTCTAATCACTGTTATACATTAGATAGTTAATTTACTAAACATGCTGTTATAAAATTTCCCACTCTACAGCTCTATTTTCAAGTCGGTAGGTCATAGGTTTAAGGTCTGATATTGGTAGTAGATATTCTAAATTTAAACCAAATTGACAGACTGGATGTTGATAAATCACCAGGATCAAGTGACCTTCGTCTAACAACTTTGGGGCAAAATTCACAGTGAAATTATTCAACTCGCGGCTAGATCTATTAGCTGTCATTCTAAAGTCTGGGCCAGAGGTCAGTCAGACTGCTAGTGTAACTCCCACCTTTCAGTGCATTCTGTAACATTAGAACTAATAAGTGATTTCATTAATGGGAGGGTTTATAAAATAAATACATAAAAATCAAGCAGTCCCCTACTATATCACTAACAACCAGCTACTCTATTCAATAGGGGTAATATCACCAACAATAGCAACCACCTAAAAATAAAACAAAAAATAAATAAATAAAACCTGGTGGTCCAAGGAATTAATAGGAAAATTGTAGATTTGTTGGAAAAAAGTTACAAATATTTCCTCAGAGATAAATACCATCATTTAGAAAAGAAAATCTTTTCAGATGTCAGTTCTGAAGCTAATACATGAATGTAATCCAATTTCAAGCAACACATCATAATAATTTTTTATGAACTTTCCAGGATGATTCTTTTTTCATAACAACCTTACTGAGGTATATTCTGTTTACTCATTTCAAGTATACAATCCAGTGATCTTTAGTAATTTCACCGCAGGGTGAAGCCATCTATCTAAATGAGTTTGAAAATACTTTCATCACCCCAGTAAGTTCTCTCATGCCCATTTGCAGCTCATTCCCCTTCCCAATTCAGCCTCCAGGGAACCACTAATCTACCTTCTGTCTCTATAAATTTGCCTTATCTAGACATTTCATATAA
Organism: Herpailurus yagouaroundi; assembly: GCF_014898765.1. Classification (NCBI taxonomy): domain Eukaryota; kingdom Metazoa; phylum Chordata; class Mammalia; order Carnivora; family Felidae; genus Herpailurus; species Herpailurus yagouaroundi. The sequence continues at coordinate 3,356,970 of NW_024412415.1, forward strand.
CTGGAATCATACATGATGAGATCTCTTGTGTCTGGCTCTTTTACTTAACATAATGCTTTTGAGGTTCATCCTTGGTGTAGAATGTGCCAGTACTTTGTTCCTTTTTTATTGCTAAATAGTATTCCACAATATGGCCATAGCTGCCAAAATGACTGTGAGGTAAGTGGTGGAATAAATGTGTTACAAGAGCCAAAATTTTTTGAAAGTGTAAAAGATGAGGGAGTCTTAACCAAATGACATTCTAAATCTACAATATAAAAATGTGATATGATTACAAGAAATGACAGACATATCAATGGAGAAAATTAAAATATCTAGACCTAAAATGCAGTATTTATAAGAACTTAATATATGGTAGGAATGACATCTCAGATAAGTGAGGAAGAGAATTGATTATTCAATGAGTAGTGTTTAGACAACTGGCCAAACATAAAAATAATCTTAAATTCTAACTGCACATCTGATACCATACAATGAAATTAATCCCAAATGGTTTAAAGATTCAAATGTAAAAAGTGAAACCATAAACATACGAGGTGAATATTTATAGCCTTTAGCCTCACAGGAAAAGTAGAAACCATAAAGAAAAAGGCTTAATATATCAAATATTTGAAACTTACGCATGACCTAAATCATATAAAGTAAATTGCAAATGACAAAAAGGGGAAATATTTACAGAATATAAATGCCTACTAAATGGTTCATATTTCAATATATAACATTTAAAAAGTACTTGCAACACGCTGAGAAATTCAACCCTAATGCAAAATGTATCAAATAACCATTTAAGTGAGCAAGGAATGACAGAGAAAAAGCCACTGGAAATAAGTTAAACCTGATTACAGTAAAAGTGCAAAGTAGGACAATAATGAAGTTTGCATTAAAAAAAGTGATATTGGAAAGAATTTTTTTAAGTTTATTTATTTTGAGAGAGCGAGAGTGAGAAAGAGCATGCGTGCACAGGGCAGAGGCAGAGAGAAAGCGCGAGACAGAATCCCAAGCAGGTCCACACCGGTAGCACTGAGCTGATGTGGGGCTCGAACCCATGAACCATGAAATCATGACCTGAGCCAAAACCAAGAGCTGGAAGCTTAACCGACTGAGCCACCCAGTGCCCTTGGAAAAGGTTTTTTAATGCTAATTCTGAGAATTGGCCAAGGTGTGGGCAGCAACTATTCCCATACTCTCTTGGCGATAGTGTGCTCTGATATAACCCCTATGGTGAACGATCAGGAAAAACTTCACAAAAGTCATAAAATGATGCATATTCTGACTCAGCAATTAATTCCTAGGATTCTAAGGATAGTCATGGATGGTTGGTTACGATATAAAATTCTAAAAACACTGAAACATCTAACAGTGAGAGATTACTCAATAAATTATAATAAATACAATGTAATTCTCCTCAGCAAGTAAAATGATGAGACATTATAGGGAATGGCGTGAAAATTTACTAAAAAATATCGTTTAAGAAACAGATTTTAGAATAGATTTAGAATAGTTTGATGTAGGACTCCATTTTGTTTCAGAAAAAAAGAATAAAGCTTTTCAAAATATAAATGGTAGAGAGAGACTGGTTCAGTGGTGATTATGATATATGATACTCATAATTCCTATGCAGGAAGAATAATGAATATATTTAGAATGAATACAAAATACAAAATTATTGGGCTCACCTATATTTTCCAAATTTTCTACAACAAACCTGTATTACTTTTATCAACAATTATTATTATTATTACTATTATTATTTTCATCCACTCTTATAGTCCTGTCTTTTTTTTTTTTTTTTAATCCTGTACCGCAACTCCATGTCCTGCTGTTGGCCAATACCTGACCCACCTCATTTTCACTCAGGAGCTTTGGCGACAAGTCAGTGAAGTCTCTACCTTTCCTCCCTGTCGTCCTTGCACACAGAGGCCAGAGTTTTTCTACAGTACATTTGTGATAGGTGGGATGGGCTGAAAGCAAGGGATAGTGGATTTGAATGCTCCCTGTGGTCCAGACTCAGGTAGGACTCCCCCATTTGAGGCAGAAGCTTCATCAGATTTGCTGTCCTCTGTCCTGCAGTTGGAGCTCTCAGGGAACATCTCCAGGGCCGTCCTAAATTAGAGGGCAGAAAGCAAGGCCCTAATGCCACATTCCCCTCTCAGGTATCCAGCACGTTCCCATCATTGCAATCAGGAAAGTTGACTACACCTAGTTTTTCTTAACACATAAGGCTACATGTGATTTAGAAGGGGCTACCATCATTCATTCAATGTGTTTTCCCATTCACGGTCCGGTGTCCAAATCCTCCTCGATAGGCAGGAAGGAACCCATCACACCAGAGAGTAGGGCCCTCTTCAGACTGTGCATATTACCCTCTTAGCAATGAACGTCTGAATGATAGGACAAGGGGGTATGGTTGATGCTCTCCTATTTGCCCCATAAGGAATGCAAGAAATAAAATCAGAGTGTTGTTCCTTGTCTCCACAAGAAGTAATCTCTGACATACAAGCACATGGTGTTTATGCAATATTTATAAAATGACCTCAAATCAACTGGGCGATGGCCCCTACCCCATGTGTGAGCCAGTGAAAGCCAAGAAGTTCATGATTCCCAGTGTCACCCAGTTATTTGGTGACAGAGGTGGGACTATATTCAGTCTCAACTCCCAATACACTGCACCATGTTTGTCCCATGTTAGACCAGCCTCATCAAAATATTGTAGTCTATTTAAGTCTATAATCCACATGCACTTTGGGGGCATTAGGTTTTGGGAAAATGGGCTTCTTCACCTTACTTAACACTGAATTTTGCTGCTTACACTGACCTGGCTCATTCCCCCAGCACATGAAGAAACTTAATGCTAATGTTACTCTGAGAATCTTTATTAAAACATTTTATTAAGGTTTTTATTTTAATTCCAGTACAGTTAACATATTAAGTTTCAGATATGCCATATATACAATAACAATTCTATACACTACTCAGTGTTCATCCAAAGAAGTGTACCTTTGAATCCCCATCACCCATTTTACCCATCTCTTTCCCTACCTCCCCTCTGGTAACCATCCATTGTTTCTCCACAGTTAAGTGTCTGTTTTTTGCTTTCTCTCTCTCACCTTTGTTTTTTGTTGTTTCTTAAATTTCACATATGAGTGAAATCATATGGTACTTATCTTTCTCTGACTTAGTTCACTTAGCGTTATATTCTCTAGATCTATGTTGCTGCAAATGACAACATTTTGTTCATCTATCACCACTATCTAATTCCAGAATATTTCCATCGTGCAAAAAGAAACCCATACCCATTAGCAGCCATCCCCAACCCTCCCTTCTCCCAGCCCGTGGCAACCACTAATCTGCTTTCTGTGGATCTGCCTATTCTGGACATTTCATGTCAATGGAATCCTACAACATGAGGCTGCGATGGTTAATCTTATAAATTAACTTGGCTAGGCTGTAGTACCAGTTATTCAGTAAAACACTGATCTAGGTGTGGCTAACATATATAATTAGTTCACTTAAATGAAAGAAGATTACCCTTGATAATCTAGGTGGTCTCATCCCAACAGCTGAGGATGATGAGCAAAAACAAAGGTTTCGTGGACAAGAAAGAATTCTGCCTTAAGACAGCAGATAAAACTCCTGCCTGAGTTGCTGGCTTGCCCTCTGTATTCCAGACTTCAATGGAACCCAGTTATGTGAGCCAATTCATTAAAATAAGTCTCACGTAGGGGCGCCTGGGTGGCTCAGTCGGTTAAGCGTCCGACTTCAGCTCAGGTCACGATCTCACGGTCCGTGAGTTCGAGCCCCGCATCGGGCTCTGGGCTGATGGCTCAGAGCCTGGAGCCTGTTTCCGATTCTGTGTCTCCCTCTCTCTCTGCCCCTCCCCCGTTCATGCTCTGTCTCTCTCTGTCCCAAAAATAAATAAAAAACGTTGAAAAAAAGTAAAAAAAAAATATATATTATAAGTCTCTTGTAGATATATATGCAAGAGATTCTGTTTCTCAGGAGAATCCTGACTGATACCGTGGCATGTGTATCTGGATTATTTCACTTGGAAGGTTTGCAAAGTTGATCTGTGTTACAGCATGTAAGGAGTTTGGTGTGTGTGTGTGTGTGTGTGTGTGTGTATGTATGTATGTGCATGTATGTGTGTGTGTGTGTGTGTATATATATATCTCCCCACATACATACATACACATACTACATCTTCTTTATCCATTCATCTATCGATGGACACTTGGGCTGCTTCCATAATTTGGCTATTGTAAGTAATGCTACAATAAACATAGGGGTACATGCATCCCTTTGAATTAGTGTTTTATGTTTTTTGGGTAAATACTCATTGGTGCAATTACTAAATCATAGGGTAGCTCTATTTTTAACTTTTTGAGGAGCCTCCATACTGTTTTCCACAGCGGCTGCACCAGTTTGCATTCCTACCGACAGTGTAAGAGGGTTCCCCTTTCTCCACATCCTCTCTGACACCTGTTGTTTCTTGTGTTTTCAATTTCAGACATGTGTGAGGTGATATCTCATTGTGGTTTTGATTTACATTTCCTGGATGATGAGCGATGAGCATGCATTCATGTATCTGTTGGCCATGTGTATGTCTTCTTTGGGGAAATGTCAGTTCATGTCTTCTGCTCATCTTTTAATTGTGTCATTTGTTTTTCTCGAACAATTATTTTTAATAAAATATTCTTTAGAAGCATGTTAACCATCTTGCAGAATTCATTGGAAGCATCATAAATAATAAGCTTAATAAGAGTTGAATTAGGAGTCTAAGCAGAGCCTTCCCCTTAGATATCTCATAGGGTATAAATAAGCATATAAAAATAAGATTTATTTAAATTTTCAAAAATGTTTGAATAGAATTGTACACCAGTGTTCTTGTTCTCATCTCTTTTTGCTTCTTCCTGTAATGGGCTTCTACCCCCACCTTGTTATTTTTACTATATTCTCTTCATCATTTCTTTGCCTTCAGTTTACCAATGATGAATTCGATTTCCTCACTGAGAAAATGGATAAGAAAATCTTTCAACCCTGATTCCTCTCAGATTCCTCCCCTCTCTCTTGTTCTTTTCACCAAACTTCTTGAAAGAATGTGCAATACATTCTGCTGACTTCTGCAGCTTGAATTCATTCTCAGCCCATTGCAGTCTGGCTTTAATCCCAAATATTCTGATGCAACTTTTGTCACCACACTTATAAATGCTCTCTTAAATGCCACATATGTTCAGAAAGCTCTACGCAGGCCTCCAGAGTAGATTCTGTCTCTTACACATTTCAATTCCCCTCCAGCCCCAAGCACAGTCCCTTCCTTTGTGGTAAATCTACCTCTGGGGCCAGGCACTGTTCTATTTATCAGAGATACAGTGTAAGAAACAGTATAAGGAAGTATGCTCACTTCCATGGATAGTTCCTATTTGGCTATCACACAGCTCTTTTGTTTTACTGTAATTGCCTTCACCGATTCCTCCTGTTGTTGAGAGAATTAAATGAGATAATATATATAAAGCACTTGGCATGCAGACTACAATTCAAACTAAGAGCTCAATAAATGGTAGCAGACATTCAAATTCCGTAGGTTCAGTAGATGCTATTCCCCAGGCTGACTTTGCTTCTCAGGCACTGAAAGTGTGTTTGCATTTCAAAAATACGATTTACATTGAGAATTACACCTTGTTGCCACCTTCAAAATTGACCCTTCTGTGCTTTGATTTCAGATATTATTAATTCAAGGTTTTCCTATGTTTCAGAATTAGATATTGGAGCTGTAGAAATGAAAGATAGACAATCCGTGTGCTCAATGGACTCACTGTCAGATTGACGGTAAGAGTAGAGCTATAATGCAGTATAAGACATGTGATTACAAAGATATTCATCGTGCAGACATGAGTTGATGATTAAGCTGTTAAAATCAAATGACTCCATGGGCACCTGGTTGAGTGTCCAACTTCAGCACAGGTCAAGATCTCACGTAGGGTTCGAGCCCCACATCAGGTTCTGTGCTGAGAGCTCAGATCCTGGAGCCTGCTTTGGATTCTTTGTCTCCCTATCTCTCTGCCCCTCCCTGCTCACGCTCTGTCTCTATCTCAAAAAATAAAACGTTACAAAAAAATCTTTTAATCAAATGACTCCACATACACACATACAGAGAAGCCATTATATCTATGTAAATAGGCATAGACATAATGTGAGCTAAAGACTGTATTTTGTTCCAGCATCTTCAAATGATATTTGGAAGAATCCAAGCTATAAACAAATGCACTCCTCAAACATTTCAGCATAAATACACTTCCCTCCCAAATGAACAAAAGTAATTTTTATCCAGGATATTAGGTCACTAATACCTAAAACAGCTAGGTTTTTTATTCAGAACTGCAATTCAGAAGGCATAGATATAGATATAGATATAGACATAGATATAGATATAGATACGCACACATATATATGTATATATATATGTATATATACACACACACACATATATATACACATATATATATATATACACATATATATATACACACACACAGAGAGGGAGAGAGGGAGAGGGAGAGAGAATATCACAAATACCAATGTACATAGTTGTGGGATTTGAGATATCTTGGATCCTTCAGTTTTCTAAGGTTTTAGAGAAGTAGAATTGGGAAGGATTCTGTCTGATATGTCTGTATTCAAAGTGAGACATTATAACCTATTTAACACCTGCAACAAAAGTGTATTTTGAGACCTGAATAATTGAAGACACATAAAACTAAGATTTTTTTTCCCCCACTCGATCGGTTCAATACTGTCCGTTCTAAAGGGAAAAGGGAATTCTTTCTTGAATCCTCATGACTATTTTATATCTGGTCAGACAAATCTGTTACTTTCTGGGCCTAAGGCTGAAAATAAGTTTCTCTTCACACCCTGACCACCACGACCAGATAACAAGGAGGCAAACAAGGCCGCAGTTTGGCAGATAAAACACTTTGGTAATATATATGTGTGTGCAAGTGACGGGGCGGTGCATACATCTTAGCAAGAAGGTCCCTGAGAGCAGAGCCTGGGTCTTATTTTTTCTTATACCCTAAGTACTTCTCTCATAGTAGGTGCTTACAAAAAGTGAATCAATGCATTAGCAGATGGACAGATGAAAGGAGAATATACAACTGGGGTGTATGGTAAGATAGCGTAAACCATGACTTTGATACTCAAATAAACATGAAGTAATTAAACCACATGTGGGTTTCTTAATCAAAGACATAGGCCAAAGAATTTAAAAAGAAATAGAAACAAGTCTGAAATGTTTGCGTTGCCTCCAAGAGTTTCTTCAAGTTTACAACACTGATTAAATCAAGCCATTGCCTTTCATACAGGCATAGAAATCTTGGATGACTCTTAACCTAGTTTTAATACGGGTACTGTCACTGGGTTCCAGGAGTATGGCTTGAAAACAAGCAAGCATTTTTGTTGAATAGATTTTAATTTTTCACCATGGTTTCCCTTTCCTACATATCTGAACCTTCCTCACTCTTCTAGAGATGGGCAGAAATTTTAAAAATGAATTTGTAAAAACAAAACTATTTCTGCCATCACCAGTTTAACTTAAAATTTTTTTAAAACACTAAGTCATTGACCATTTAGCTGAATAACACCTGCTAAAGTCAGTCTCCACTTGATGGTCATCACTGACTTGGCAGAGAACTTTCCAGAAACATTGGCCAGAAATGAGGGATATGAAGGACTGTGGACAAGAAAAAAGACATGAAGGGCTGTGGACAACAAGAAAAAAAGTGGGAAATGCCTTGAGCACTGCTCAGTGCCCGTTTGTATAGCACGGCTCCATGACATGCATGAAAACATGAGTAGCTCAGGAACGTTAGCAAGAAAACAGTGGTTCTTTAAGATCCCAGCCGTGAACAGTATGGAAGAGCCTGCCTCACTGTACATCTTCCAATGATCAGTTATCACAAACTATGCTGCTTTTAAAAAAACTCAGATACGAGTGGGGATTTTCAAGATTGACTTGAGAAGTACAAGCAGTGAGGTTGTCCATTCGCAATTACTCCCAAGTCTAGTGAGTTTGAGTTCACGGCGTTCCACACGCTGTATCTACGAAGGGTGCTTGCCACGCCATTATCTGCCCGAGTAGGCTACGGCTGTCACAAAGCTCCCGTGACATGTCATTGTCTTCCGTTATCATCCTTGCCCTACAGCCTGCGTCGCTGCATCACAAACCACCTTCTCGGTTTGCCAACATGGTCATCAGAATAGGCAACGTTGCTTTAGTATCGCTTTTGAACCAAAGGAAGAGGGAAAAACAAGCCATTACACATAAATGTTTTGGCTTGGATACAGAATACTAGCTCAAATAAAATGTCACTGCAAATAGCACAAACCACTGTAAACAAATACTGCCTCTACGCCTGGTGTAAAACATCCACAGATAAGACTAAGACTATCAAACGCTGCTTTGGGACATGCTTTTGTTTCCTTCATCTTTAAAGCTGGGAGCTCAATCCAATTATCCACGAATTTAGGTTCTGTTCCTGATTTATGTATACTAGGGTTGGAGGGTTGTTGTTTTAAAAATATTTTTGGTTATGACAAGTTGAAAATTTTAGCTCATAAGCTAAGATTACCTCAAAATAAATATGTTAAATTAAATCCACAAGATATGAATGCAAGGACTCTTGGCATACGAGTTAAAATGTGATTTTTCATAAGGAATTGACATTATTCATAAGACTCTTTACATTCTCTCTCACCATTTATTTTGAGAATGTCCAATTTGTGCATTTTTCATCAACTTCTACTGTTAAGTGTAGAGTGTTTCCCCAGAAAAAAGGATTCCTGAAAGAGTCTTGAAATTGCCTTCTGTAGTTTCCTTCCTCACTGTAGCTAACTATAAAACCCTTACACTGTGTAACTAAAATGCTAGATTCTTTCCATAATTCATATTGATTTTTGCATAAAATGCCTATTCTGAGCTCAGAACTACATAATCAAACACAACCATCAGTTTCTGATGCTAAACAAAATGATCCCTTTGGGGGGATTTATTCACACCTTCTCCAGAGATAAAGGCAAAAATAATCATCTAACTTCCTGAAACATTATAGTTTTACATCAGATAAAACAGACACCTCTATCTGGAGTCAATTTCCATGTCAGGTAAATCAAGTAGTCATTGCTCCACAGTGAAGAACTAAATTTCATCTGTAAGTCAAATTTCTAGACGGTTCCTGAGGCATTTAAACCTTCAAATACTCAAAGGAGGTGGTCATGAAAGAGCTTATGAAAAGTGATATTTTTTCCAGGGAATTTTTATCTAGTATTAGCCAGATGCTTCACCCTTTACGTTTGTCCCTCCTCAAAACAAATCAAGACTGCCAAGTTCATTTTCAGCAGAATTCATCTTCTGAGAAGATATAACCCTAAAACCCTATCATTTCTTTCCTTTCATATCCAGAGTTGTTTGGAGAGCAATACACAGGCCCGTCTCCTCCTACACCCCTCACCCCCTCCTCCTCACTGGGCACACCCACATTGCCCTTCCTCCTCTTGGTCCTTGCTTGGATATTTGCTATTGTTTCCTCTACCTGAAAAGTCTTGTCCCCATACATTCTGATAGGGCTTTGTCCTATTGTTCAAGTCTCAGCTCAGATGTACCCCTCCCAGGGAGGCCTAACCACCCATCAAAAGTGGCTTCACCAGAGATTTCACATCTCATCCCTTTGTTTCACCAATTTTGTACTATTCACTGTGATCTGAAACAGATTTGCCTATTTCTTTATTACATGGCCTCCCCGTTTCCCACTAGAATATAAGTTCTATGAGAACAGGGCTTATGCGTGCCCTCTGTTGTATGCTAAGTCACCAGCAATGCACAACACAGGTTTAAGAGACCAGAGACAAAGGCAGATTCGCTTGTGTCTGGGGGAAAAATATCCTATCCTTAGGCTAAATTTCCTTCTCCCCAACCTCTTTACTTCCTCACGCAGATCAGGAATTTTTATCTCTTTTGCTAGCTGAATTGCTCAGACATCCTCAAAACACCTGACTTTCATTTAGTCTCCACAAGATGAATACTACGTCCCAACTATGCATTCCATCACTTCCCTACCAAATTGATATTCCCCGATTCCCTGAGGAATTTTCCCTTTCTTTCAAGAAGTACACAGTGCCTGTAAGGTTACTAAATATGAATGCAAGCACTATCGCCGAGGACTTCCAAATATGGCATCACAACAGCAACAGTGACTTGTCTCAATGATATCATATCTCTCGGCGGCTGGATGTGGGTTTGTTAACTTTAAAATGAGAGGCAGGTTTAAAGATTAACAATTTGCTTGGATAAAGGAAAAAGGAAAAATATAATTAATCATTTGCCTGTCCCCCAACACTAGTTTACAAAACCATGGTGCAACTTTATTGAGCTCAAAATTGAAGGGTGGCAAGGTTAATATGTAGCTTTAGACCTCACGGTTTCATTAACAAACACATTACAGGCTGTAAAGCTGAACTGACATTAATGCTAGGCCCAAACAAAGTAAATAATTACTGGCTTGGCAAATGAGGAAGTACTTGCAGAGTTTGTTTACATTGGGTTTTTGGAAAATTCATGTTGGCAACAAGTCAAATACAGTTTGACTAGTAATTGTGACAATTGCTCACAGATGCTGTTGGAAGAACAACAAAAGAATGGATTTATGGCTTTTCTCTCCCCCTACATTTTACCCCTTTGTTGCCTTTTTTTTTTTTCTTTACCATTTTGGATCAATAAAGAACTTGCAGCCACAAAGATAAGTGGGTTACATGGCAGATGGGCCTTGGAATGTTTAAAAATCTCATGTTGCATTTTGTCTCTTGGCCCTAGATTGGAAAAGACACAGCTGCATTCAAGCTGCAGTCATAAAATCCATGCTCCTTGAAAATGCTTGTGGGTCCCCTTAATAGAGCAGAGTTGAGATGAAGCCTGCTTAGAAATTTTCCAATAGAAAGACTGGTTTGTTTTGTGCCGGAGCACGGTTAACAGGCCACCGAGTTCATAAGACTTAAGGACAGAGTTCTGGCTGAGTAGGATCCATTTCATTTTCCCTTGCTGGATTGGAAAAGCATAAACAGGAATCAAGGAATAAAACAACTCACCAAACTGGAAAATAGTTCTGCAGAGCAATTGAGGTCTGTGACATATAATTTGAAACAATTTTGGTTTCCCTCATCAAAGATCAGTATTTTGCCAACTAAAAGCTAACATTTCACACACACACAAACACACACACATACTTCCAGACCGTCTAAACACTTGAATCTAAATCTCTTTATTCTTAAAAGATAGAATTTCACTGATTTTAAGTATAAATACAAAGCTGAGATCTTTCTAATTCCATTTCTACTAACTTCAGGTGGTAAAAGCAGAATATCCTGGGACTTTATAGTGCTTAACTGAATCATTCAACAAGAGAATATAAAGCCTTCATTATTATTTAAGTGCTTTATCTAGATCCATGATCTTTGTGATATCAAAGCCGTATCTCTTGTCTGTTCCAACAAGTTGTTCTATCATTCTCTGAATCATGTTTCTCTTAATATTCCTCTGGGTGATCATTGCATAAACCTGAATAAAAGTACATCATTATCTTCTAAATAACTAAAGTAGAAAGGAATACATGCCCCAATAGGCCTTCTAACCACTTAAACACTGTTCATCTATCAATAACACACTCGATTCACGTCATCCAAGTCTTCAGATTTGTCTTACTCCTAACCTTGAAACCATGAATATGCCTTAGAAAGAAAAACTCTTGCTGTGAAACTTACTGGATTTCAGGTGAAACACTAATAGTTAAATATTTTAAACTCTAAAATTTCCTAACTCTGACTTTCTCATTGCCTAGACTTCTCTGACTGTGGAATTTGGAGGCCAAGGGCAGGACAAAGGGAGAGGTTGGCTGGCAGCAAAATTCTTCAGATTTTACACCAAAATCTTTGACTCATGTCTGAATTATCACTGAATATTAGCTCACAGCCAGGGACAAAACTTCTCTGATGTCCCTAAATACACTTGACCTAATAATTACCAGTGAAACTTCATGGTATTTTTTAAGCAATTCTAGGCTAATTATCAATGGTAATAATTCAGAGTAACCTTCCACTAAACAATGTGTCTGTCATACATGACCACGATCGTTATAACAGCCTCTTAACCCTCGTTTGCCTCTAACTTTTCACTTTTCAAATCCTTCTCCCACACTGCAGTCAGCCACAGATTTAATCACACCATACCATCACCGGGAATTCTTTGAAGTCATCTTACTGCCTACAGGATGAAGACGAAACACCCACATGTCTTTGAGTGCTGACACAGCTTAACCCCAACTTAGCTTACACCACCTCCAACCGTACCTCATTGCTCTCCTGCCATATGCTCTCTTCGAGTCTTCTTGGCATTTTGTTAAGAATCCTTGAACTCTACCTAACGGAAGACTCTGAGGCAAGAGAATGACTGCTCTTCAAGGCTCATTTTTGAGGCTTTTACCCTTGACCGTCTTTTGCTACCACAAAAGAAGTATGTTCTTTTACTCAAGAACTGGTAGGCCACTTTAAAGATTTTGAACATAATTCCAGCAAAACTCCTGGAACTTTAAGTTTGTACCACATCATAAAGTCAGATCATAAGTTAAAAAAAATAATAATAATAAAAAACATGTTAAAAAATCGAGATTTTTTTTTTAAAAAGAGCAGTTCTTACATTTGGAAATTTGCTGACCCAATCTTATCTGCTGCCTGATCACTCCCTTAAGCAATAATAGGACTAGAAAATAGATATACAGATATATAGATAGATAGATAGATAGATAGGTAGATAGATATAGATATAGATATAGATATAGATATAGATATAGATATAAAACAACCATAAAATCATGGAATGTTACCTATCTCTCAGGGTAACATTTGTCGAGTCATAAAACTGACTCACTCACTGCACTGAACTTATACTGTTGAATAACATGCATGGAGGGAAACGAGAATTACAACCACACATAAAAATGGATACATTAGAGCTGGATTTTGGAAGAAAGAAAGGAAGAAATAGAAAGCAGTTATACGGGGAGCACTTAAAATTAGGCATGAGGGGCACCTGGGTGGCGGAGTGGGTTAAGCGTCCGACTTCAGCCAGGTCACGATCTCGCGGTCCGTGAGTTCGAGCCCCGCGTCGGGCTCTGGGCTGACAGCTCAGAGCCTGGAGCCTGTTTCTGATTCTGTGTCTCCCTCTCTCTCTGCCCCTCCCCCATTCATGCTCTGTCTCTCTCTGTCGCAAAAATAAATAAACGTTGAAAAAAAATTTTTTTTTTTAAAATAAATAAAATTTAAAAAAATAAAAAAATAATAATAAAATTAGGCATGAATGTTTTGCACTTTTGATTAAAGCATTTGTGAAATCTATGAAGGAACACTTTGCCCCAAGTAGCTTTCAGAAGCCTTAGGAAAAACCACTTGATTGAGTTCAGTGGTCAGAAGCCTCTGCCCCCAACTCCACCTCCCTTTTCAAAAGAAGGAAGTAACTTCAAGTTCAGAGTCTAAAATCTAGTGTTAATGATCTGCTCTAGTCAATTTTTTTTTTGAAGATGAAGCAAGCTATGTTCGGAAAAATGCAGCATCTAAATTAATGTTAAATTTATAATATCTTTTCATTATATTTATTACATATCTCATATCTTCTATCCAATTATAAACTCCTTATGGGATCTTTGTATTACACAAATCCAGAATTTAATACTACCTCCCTGGTTCAAAGTAGGCTAACAATGCATATTGCAAGTTGGACCATATTCTTTCAAGAAGTCTTTTAGATCTTCTCAAACTTTCTGACTCTCTGTTGTCTTCATTCCCCCCCTTTCAACCAAAGAATACGTTTTAGAGGTGAGCTACCAACAGTTGTATGTATGTCTCTCAGTTGTGCTACTGGGAACCTATTTGGGACAGCTCTGCCACATGCATTTGAAATTAAATAAGTCAAGGACAAGAACTCTAATTTCTTTTTAATTTCCCATAGTGCATGTTTAACATACACTCTTCTGACTCAGATTTAGCTCACACAGGTCACTACCAGGACTGGCCTTGAAATAAGCAGAGGCCAGTGGGTTAATAAAAAGAAGTATGCAGCAAATCAAAACCACACTGAGATACCACCTCAGGCCGGTCAGAGTGGCTAAAGTGAACTATAGTTGCTGGCGAGGATGTGGAGAAACGGGAACTATTGGTGGGAATGCAAACTGGTGCAGCCGCTCTGGAAAACAGTGGGGAGGTTCCTCAAAAAATTAAAAATAGATCTACCCTATGACCCAGCAAATGCACTGCTAGGAATTTACCCGAGGGATACAGGAGTGTTGATGCATAGGGGCACTTGTACCCCAATGTTTAGAGCAGCACTCTCAACAATAGCCAAATTGTGGAAAGAGCCTAAATGTCCATCAAATGATGAATGGATAAACAAGTTGTGGTTTATATATATACAATGGAATACTACTTGGCAAGGAGAAAGAATGAAATCTGGCCATTTGCAGCAACGTGGATGGAGCTGGAGGGTATTATGCTAAGTGAAATAAGTCAGGCAGGGAAAGACAGATACCATATGTTTTCACCCCTGTGTGGATCCTGAAAAACTTAACAGAAGACCATGGGGGAGGGGAAGGAGGGGAAAAAAGTTACAGGGAGGGAGGGAGGCAAACCATAAGAGACTCTTAAATACTAAGAACAAACTGAGGGTTGATGGAGGGTGGGAAGGGAGGGGAAGTGGGTGATGGGCATTGAGGAGGGCACCTGTTGGGATGTGCATTGGGTGTTATATGGAAACCAATTTGACAATAACTTATATTTAATATAAAAAAAGAAGTATTCAGGAGAATATCAACAAAAGATTCCTGCCCAAAATCTATTTTAAAAACTAGCTACATAGCTATAAAGAATATTACAATGAGAGCTTGCCTCTGATCTAAGTTTGGTTAAAACTCCAGAGTTACGAAATCTCAGTACTCTTCCATCTAAAATGGCATGCTGGGACTTCATAGGCATTCACAGATGGAGAAAGCTGACTTGGTGACTCCTAGGCCTCACCTACCCCAGGAAAAGCCTGTATCTCGTATCTGCAGTTTGATGAAGTGTGACAATGGATGATTCCTGTGGTAAGATGTGTCCTCAGAGAAGACTTGGGTTGTCCTGGATGCTGCCTGAGAGAAACATCAGCAGGACAAAGTGAACTCAAAAGATACATTTGTGTGAGTGGACTTTCACAAGTTAGGTACCAAGTCATAAGCAGCCAGCAAAGAATACAGTACCTGTGCTGGAAAAACTCAGTGAGAAGTCTAGAGATATGTGCAAAATTGTGTGCAGTGTGTGTGTGTGTGTGTGTGTGATGCTCCAAAAAGATCCACAAAAGACTCCTGAAAGAAAGAATGAAACTCAATGAAACTCAAAGGGTACCAATGCTAGATAACCAACTGTGCCAATCAAGCAAGACACCTTCAGTCTCTGATTTCTCTCTCCCCAATTTCAAATCCTGGAGAAGCCAATGACATCATAGGGTATTGGGAACAAAGTGTGGAAAGGTGAGCTGAAATGTAGTTTAAAGCTAAACTGTGTCTAGCCTGACCTGAGGAAGCAGTAGGGGAAAAAAAAAAGAAAAAGAAAAAATTTTAATTTGCATGAGAGTTGAGAATTTAATTTAGCATGTTTTGTTTGTTTTATGCATTACTGTGCAAAGAAAACAGTTATTTCTAATCAGTCCGGTTCCTGATCACATCAGGATGTTTTCCTCAAGGCAGGTTTACAAGGCTTATCAGTGTGTAAAGAGATTGCACAACACAGAGTTCTACATATAATTTTTTTAAATTTTTTTACATGTTTACATTTATTTTTGAGACAGAGCGAGACAGCATGAATAGGGGAGGCGCAGAGAGAGAGACACACAGAATCTGAAGCAGGCTCCAGGCTCTGAGTTGTCAGCAGAGAGCCCGACACGGGGCTCAAACCCACAAGCCGTGAGATCATGACCTGAACTGAAGTCGGATGCTCAACCGACTGAGCCTCCCAGACGCCTCATACGTATAATTTTTTTTTTAACTGCAGGGTTTTTATTAACTTTTCCACTTGTTTAAAATTGTGGAAAGATATTTTGATGCATAGGTATGGAGCACATATTTTATTTTTAGCCTCAGGTACCAGTATGGCTTAACAAGGCACTGTAGATCAGTAACCTCTTTAGTCAAGGAACGTCATATAATGTAGGTGTTGTGTATTCCGTAGGAACTGGAGTTTCTACTTTTCTCCTTAAGTTGGTGCCACATGTGCTCATTAGCTTCTGTGGTCTCCTAGGCAGGATGCGACATCCTTTAGAGGCCCTGAGAGAATGGCATATAGGACCGAGTTCTGATGAAGAGGAAGTATCCAGAATCACTAAAGAGATCAAGTCTAATCAGCAAGACTGTAGACACCCTGGACCATCCTGGGCAGCACAGTGTATTAAATTCCTAGGGAAGGGAAGGCAGAGGTAACTATAAAAATGGAAGGAAGAAGATGAAGCATGGAAAATAATTTTGCCGAGGTCATTCTTTAGCTTATGGTCTTCCATGCTAATTCCTTCCACTGCAGAGGTAGAGTTTCATTTGTCTACTTGTTTGTTAATAAATTGTCAATTCCCACAAAGATATTTTTAACATCATTTCAAAGCATATTTTTTTTTCTTTTCTTCCTTTTTTTTTTTGTTGTTGTTGCATTTCCTTTGTGGAGGCTGGGATGCATTTCATGGAAAGAAATGAAGAATATGTTGACTCTTTATTTGTTTTTCAGATAGAAAAGAGTCCAAACTGTTATAATAGAAAAGGATCTTTTTAAAAACCACCACTCAGAGATAAATTACATCTATATGTGATCCGCATCCTATTGCTACGTAGTTGATAAAGCTGACTTCATCACGAATGGTGGTCTCTTCAGATGCTAGTTCTGTACCACCCAAAGCAGTGCAGTTTGTATGAATGTTAATATGACTTCTTTTTGGATCTGTTCCGTCAGCACTTAAAAATCTCTTTGGTGAGCACTACCTGGTGAAACATAGGATTATTTGGTCCACCTTCTTTCCAAATTGAAGGGGGCTTGAGCATGGTGACAGAAAGAACTTTAATGTAATTCATGTCATAAGTGACACTATCTACACACAGTCCAGCCTCCTCTGCAGCAACTCAGTGCTGACATCTAATTTTTTTTAGTTTTACCATATGGAACAGATCTCTTCTGAAGCAAATGTCAAATCCACAATAATTGGGTCAGTGCTGTTCATTTCTTCTCCCAACCCATACTGACCTCTTGCTGGGTGGACTGAGAACTGGCTCTAATTTTAGGTGTCTATGAAACCTTGTCTCACCTTGTGTAATGCTTTGCTTCAACTCATCTGACCTGTTTATTATTCTAAAACTTCCATAGCAAAAATGCTCATGCAGCCTCAGGG
The DNA here is from genome assembly GCF_014898765.1 of Herpailurus yagouaroundi. NCBI lineage: Eukaryota > Metazoa > Chordata > Mammalia > Carnivora > Felidae > Herpailurus > Herpailurus yagouaroundi. The sequence continues at coordinate 3,374,461 of NW_024412415.1, forward strand.
ATCGACAAAATTTTTCTTAAAAGGGCCAGATAATAAATATTTTAGGCTTTGTGGGTAATATAGCCTCTGTAGCAACTACTCAACTCAGCCATTGTAATGCAAAAGTAGCCACAGACAATATAAAATGAATGAGTGTGGCTGGGTTTCAATAAATGTTTATTTGTTAAAACAGGCACACAAGGTGGATTTGGCCCCTGGGCTGTAGTATGCTGACCCTTGCTTTGGTTTATGGCTCTGAACTTGGCTAAAATGAGCAGGCCCGTGGAACAATTTTCTTTAACTACCATCCAATTTTATTTTCCTTACCAAGAACTGATTTTAACAAGGAGATGGCCATCCAGAAGGCCCTGGACACTGAGGAAAGAATTTGGTTTTATCTTTTCTTTTTAAAAAGGCTCTGGGGGCGCCTGGGTGGCTCAGTCGGTTGAGCGTCCGACTTCAGCCCAGGTCACGATCTCACGGTTCGTGAGTTCGAGCCCTGCGTCAGGCTCTGGGCTGATGGCTCAGAGCCTGGAGCCTGCTTCCGATTCTGTGTCTCCCTCTCTCTCTGCCCCTCCCCCATTCATGCTTTGTCTTTCTCTGTCTCAGAAATAAACATTAAAAAAATAAATAAAAATAAGTAAAAATAAAAAGGCTCTGTAATTTGCCTAACGTAAGCTGCCAACAAGAGAATTTTTAGTTGTCATTTCTTTGTATGATACCTTCTAGTTTTCTGGAACAAAACAGTACGCCAAAGGCAGAAATAATTGCAAGAACTCATTAAATTGAAAATTTTGAGATAAATTGCAGTTGACAAAATAGCTAATAAGATAGTAAATGGTACCACAACATAGTATCTAGAGACTGGGAAGAGATAGTCTCTTCAATTAGATATTTATATCAATTTAGTCTTTAATTCAGATCTAGGTGTCAGGAGTTTGAACATTACTGACAAACTAAAACAGCTTTGATGGAGAGAAAAAGTTGAGTGACTTGCAACATTGTTGTGTGAAGAACAAAGCAAATTACGTTGTTAAGTCAAAAAAAAAAAGAGAAGACTCAGGGAAAATAGTATCTTTCTTCATATATTTGAAGGGCTGTGTTTAGGATAGGGAGCATATTTCTTTAGTATGATTTCAGAAGCAAAAAACAAAAAGATAAATTCTCAAGAAAATCTCAGCTAAATTCTTAAAAATAGTTTTCTAAGAAAACTGAAGATGGAAAGGAGTATGTTGGAATTTCTTTTTTCTTCTTCTTTTTTTTTTTTAGGGATGTTTAACCATGGTATGGTGGGCATATAGTTCAGGGGATTCAAGAATCAGATGCGTCATTTGAATAGGTCAATGATGCCTGGACAAAAATTTCATAGACCAGGAATATATATTATATATAATTGTATATAATTATGTATATATAATTATATCATATATAATTACATATATAATTATATTATATATAATTGTATATAATATATTATATATATTATATATTATATATATTTATGTTATATATATTATATATATTATATGTTATATATATTATATATAATATGTTATATATATTATGTTATATATATTATATATATTCACTGAAAAATGGAAAAAAAAATGCTCACTAGTTTTTTGTAATACTGAGTGAAGACCTTCAAACCAAAACCAACAACCAGTATCATTTCATAAAATAAATTATATTTTAAATGAAAACATAAGGAGATGTAGTACGACAACTCAGGGCGGTCTGCAAAAATACACAACCTTCCTAACTTTATCAGACACAAATTTAGCTAGCTATATCAAGAGATGGCATGAGTTTTATTTATCTCATTTTGATACAAAATGGCAAAACTCTTGTCACGGATTAACACGAATCCGTTGATCATCATTTGGGAATTACTGAAACTTTCAATTCCTCTTCAATTTTAAGACTCTGAATCTTTGAGTGAGCATTGACAGTACCTACGTATGAATTTGGTCCTTCTTCCAGGGACATAATAGCTATTTATGCTAAAGTGCTCTGCCTTGTGAATTTATTATTCTAAATGACTTCCTTTACTTTCAAGTGGCAACATACATCCCATGAGCAAAGCATAGCATTTACAGTGTTTTGTGGTAATGAAACTAAACTACAAAACACCATAACAGTTATGGGTTAACAGTAATGGGTTAAATTATACTCCTGTCTGCCCCACCACCACCACCACCAGAAAGGCCCAGCAAACTAATACATTAGCTTTGATAATTTCAGAACCAAAAAGACAAATCCAATGGCAATATGAAATGAACAGTAGGCTAATCCAGGAAATGTTCTAATAAAGCTTAGTCTTTCAAGATAAGTTAACCAAATTATATTCTCAGCTAAAATTCTAAGGGAAGTTAAAAATAATGTGCAGAAGATACAGATTCTCATAAAACTCTACCTCAAGTGATTTTGTCCTTTTCCTTCCATTTTCCTTCAATGGGTATACATTGTAAGATTCTTTATACGAATGATTTTGAAAATTTTTTTTTTTTGTGAATTCAGTACATAGCTTGATTTTGTTTTCCTAACAACTAAACGTGTGTGCACATGCACACACACACACACACACACACACACACACACACACACACACTAGCCCTGGTATGAGTGAGGCAAAGTCACTAGTGAGGGGGACAAACACTATACCAGCTTCTAACCACAGCTATGTCAATGCACATAAATTCTAATTTGTAACACCCCTGCAGTTCAATTGTATGGCTCCATTAGTCTATGCATGAATTATTCATACCAGATACATCATAATGGCATCAGAACCATTCCTGATATCAATTCATACTATTATAAAAAGGTAATCTTCAACTGTCCAACACAACATGTGTTAATTAGATCTCCAAGAAACTTTGCTAGTCAATCACCTTCTTACAGTCCAGCTCTGGCCTCACCTCCTCCAATATGCCTTCCAATCACTCCATCCTACATCTATATCTGTCATTTTTGGACAATCCATGGACCACCTGACACAGTTTAGTAGTTTAAACCACATTTCTTTGTTCTTTTCATTGCTTTGAAGATTTAACTCTTGTGTCCCTGAATGGAATATTTGATTCTTGAAGGATGAAACCACAGTATATGGTTCTTTTGTAACTTCCGCAGTACTTAGCAATTGACTTATTTAACTGCCATGCAAACAGATGTAATTCACAAATTTTTAGATGCTGGGCTATGTGGTTTAGCAGATTCCAACTTTTTGATTAATCACACAAGTTTTGGTGGTACGGTTTATGATTTTGTTATGAAATGTTTTGTCTTTTTTATGACTCAACTCTGAAGAAACAAACTGTTTTCTTGTAATATTATTAAAAGCAGGATTGTTGTGAAGTTAGGAGAAAGATATGTATGTTGTCATGGCATGGAAAGCGACATATAAATACTGCATCACCATTATTTTTCCACTCTCCAATGTTTCAGGGCATGTAACAATAGGCCATTATTAGCAGAGTATTTATACTATAAAAGCAATTCATGAGGGAGACTCACATAGCTCAGTCCCACGCATTCAGTAGATACTTAACTCGTAAGTCAACTCTTTATAACATATCCATAGAAACATGCAAGTACTTCCAATGCACAGCTCAAGGGAATGTTCATCAAGTGAAGACATCTATGGAACCAGCAACCAGTTTAGACAACAGGACATTATCAGCGTCCCAAAAGCCCATCTCATGAATCCTTCAAGTCCATACCCTTCACACCTATCAAGTACCAACAGTATCCTGACTTCTTGCAGCACTGATTAATTTTGCTTGTTTTTAAGCCTTACAAAAATGCAGTTATATAATCGGTACCCTTTCATGGCAGGTTTTTTTTTCACTCAGCTTGGTGGTTATGAGGTCAATGCCTACTACTGCATGTACCTGTGGGGTTTGATTTTTCATTTATACTACTATGTATTATTCCACTCAATGAATATGCTATTATAGCAGGATTCTCTCACGGAGAGATGGAACATGAAGCTTTCTTTGTCCAGGAAGCAACTTTATTCGTCACGTTGGCACGGGCTCAACGGGTTCATACCCAAAAAAACTGAGCCCTGAGCACAACAGGGTGTAGCCTTCTATGCAATTTCAACTTCTTTGTCTCCTATATAATGGTGACACATATAGTCTGATTGGACACAGTCCAAGTTACAGAGTCGTGTCAGAGCTATGCATACATGGATGGCAATTGATTAGGCCAAGTTGCCTTCCTTTTTTCTGAGGACCCCACCACATTCCTTACGGAGGGGCTCTACCTCCAGCACATTATAATTTACTGATTCATTCTATACTATGTGGGTTGTTATAAACGGTACTATATTGAATATTATCATGTCTTTAGGTAAACTTACATATACATTTCTACTAGCATAAACGTGGGGGAATTGCTGAATTACTATATTCCTATTAACTAGATAATGTGATTTAGTAGATGCAGTTTTAGAAGGAACTGCCAAACAGTTTTTCAATATGCTTTTGCCGATTTTTCCTTCCACAAGCAGTGAATAAGACTTGGAATTTGTCCACATTGTCACCAATTCTTAACATTACCTGTTTAATCTTACCCATCCCAGAGTATGTGTAATCATATCACAAGGTAATTTACATTTCCATGGTGACTAACAAAATTGAGAACTTTTCACATCTATCGGCCATTTGGTAATCCTGTTTTGTGAGTGACTAGTCAAATATTTTGCTTATTTTTCTACTGGGCTGTTTTCCCTTTCTTAAAGATTTATAGATATTCTTTGTATGGAATGTAATCACTGGTATTTTTAAATTTACATCTACTATCCTGCTATTTGTTTTCTGTTTGACCTACCGGTTTCATGTTTACTCTTTTTCCTTTGTCTTCCCTTGGATCAATAAAAAACTATTATTTATCCCACTCCATTAATTCCTTAGATATGCATTATTTTATTATCCTTTGTGATGTTAGAGACTGCAGTATACAACCTTGACCTAGGACAGACTACTACACATTACTGTTCTTATCTCTTCCCCAGTAATGCTAGAACTTTGGAATGCTTTAGTTTATCTCCCTCTTTTGCATTTTTATGTTTACCTGTGAGACATTTTGTGTTTTGTTGTTGTTGTTCTTTGTTTTCTTTTCAAATTGTTATTTAAATTCTAGCTAGTTAACATACAGTGCAATATTGGTTTCAGAAATAGAATTCAGTGATTCATCACTTACATACAATACCCAGTGCTCATCAAAACAAGTGCCCTCTTTAATGCCCATCACCCACTTAGCCCATCACCTCCAGCAACCCTCAGTGTGTTCTCTATAGTTAAGAGTCTCTTATGGTTTGCTTCCCGCTCTGTTTTTATCTTATTTTTCCTTCCCTTCCCTTATGTTCATCTGTTTCATTTCTTAAATTCCACATGAGAGAAATCATATATTTGTCTTTCTCTGCCTGACTTATTTCACTTAGCCTAATACACTCTAGCTCCATCCAGATCACTGAAAGTGGCAAGATTTCATTCTTTTTTTTATGGCCAATACTTCATTGTATGTATATACCATGTCTTTTTTATCCATTCATCAGTTGATGAACACTTGGATATTTGTTTTAGAGAAGGTCAGCTGGTGACAAAATCTCTCAGCTTCCATTTTCTTGCGAAAACATTTCATTAACAATCAGATCTTTATAAACTTAATTTTCACTACTTTATTTTCACTTACCGATGGTTAGTTTGTTCCCTTTCATTTTATTTGCACTACTGCTGGATAATTTGACACTGTCTTCTTTTGGTAACTTCAATTTCCTTTCAGTTGTCATAGTTTATATTGAGGTGTCAACTATAAGCTTATTATTTCATGTTTTTTTCCTCTGAATATTTTTAAGATTTTTCTCTTTGGTTTTGGTTGTCAACGGTCTAACTATAATGTTCCTAAATCTTGTTTTCATTGTATTATTTTGCTTAGAATTCACTGAGCTTGTTGAATTTGTGGGTCATTACCTTTTACCTGTTTGGGAGTATTCTCCACCGTCAGCTCTTCAAATGCATCTCCAACCTCGTTCTTTCTCCTTTGAAGGAACCCCAGTCACATATAGGCTAGAGCTTTGGAAATTGTTCTACATATAGCTATGCTCATTTCTGTATTCTCAATCACCTTTGTGTTTCAGTTTGGATATCTTCTATTAAGCTGTCTTCTGGTTTTCAAATTGTCTTCTGCTGTGTTGAATAAGTGGATAAATGTAGCCATTGATTTGATTTCAGATATTGTGATTTCAGATTTAAACTGTCCATTTATTTTATTTTACATATTCTAAAGTGTCTAGTAAAATTCTTCATATTTCATCTATATTTCTTCATCTTTTATCTAGTTCTTAAAACTATTCATCTTTGCCGACTTTAGAGCTTATGTCTGCTAACTTCAATATATGGATTACCTTTGGGTCTTATATTCTTGTATAATGATTATTCTCTTGGGTTTTAGTCTCATGGTCCTATATTTTGGCAGGCCTAATAACTTCTATGCCATAAATTTGCAGATAGACATGGTAGAGGCTTTGGATGAGCTCATCCTCCAAAGTTATTCGACTCTTTCCTCAGCTAATCAATGTGGAGGCTTATCAACATGATCTAATTAGGGAGAGAGATGAATACAGTCTAATTGTAATTCACCCTTCTTCTGCATGTGGCATAGCTTACCAAGGCTTTCAGTGAGAGCCTCGTGCATTACCAGAGCCCCTTTGTTTTCAGGACATGGAGTTTTTGTCTCCTTACGTAAGTCTGAAGAAAACTCCACTCTGCTTTCCTATTTTCTACCTAGCTATTTATCCTCCCACACCCAAAATGTCAGAATTCAGCCGATGTCTTAAGGGGGAAACTGACCATGAATTTGAGGTCTTTCACATTTCCCATTTTGTCAATGCAGTCCTCCAAGACTGCCAAACACCCTGTTGACTTCTAAGTGTGGCAGCAGCTACTCTCTGTCTGGGCAAAGTTGAACTCGGTCTCTTGCTCAGACCCAGAGTTTGCAAATATAGCCAGAGTAAAACTACAAAATGTCAGCCCACTTCTCCATGGCTCTCTTCTTTCCATTCTTAAAACCCCCTATCCTTCATTGCTTCAGTAGCTCTCTAACACTGTTAAACATAGGATCCTTTAATTAGTCTATCTTTTCTACTTGTTCTCAGTGGGAGCTTTGGTATGGCAACAACGACTCCATCTTACTCCCATATGAAAGTCCTTCTAACAATGTTTTGATTGAGTTAAAAGATCTATTTATTAAAGTGTATAATTTTATTTGAAAATTTGGCAGATAATGCCAGCCCTTATGAAAATAACATGTTAACGTGAAATGTACAATGATAGCGAAGTATTTTAACTAAAAAATAGTTTCAAAATTGAAGCATTAAAAACATTGAAACCAATATGTCATTTTTTTTTTAATTCTTTATCACCCACTTATACCATATCAGCAGAGTATTTGTAGAGATAAATGATTATTTTGTGGAAAGACTGTCTTCTGAATATGTTAACAATTCAGCTTTTCTAGGTATTAACTAAGCTGTAGGGTGTGCTGAACTGGGCATTCTTAAGTAATAATTGAATGGGTACACATTTTTCAGAATGGGATATATAATTGGAAGTCTAGAAGTAAGACTAATGACTGTTATTTAAAAAAAACATTCATTATAGCTGGATGTAATTCAAGTGCATGTGGTGCTTTGCTTTCTAATTTTTTTTACCAATATTTTTATAAGGCCTTATTAAATTTTATATTATGATTGTAGTTAAACTAAATTTGCATAGATTACATACAGCTTCAACGGCAAAAGCTCTGAGATCAAAATCATGTGGCAAGAAAACTAATTAATGACATGATGGTGCTATCTGGCAGTTGCTTAGAATTTATTAGAATACCGTATCAGTTCTGCTAAACAAACAAGCAAATTGTTACGTATTTATTTTTATAAAAATCTTAGGCAAACTATGAAGGGCACAAGTTGCGCATTCAAAATTTAGTGAATAATTCAAATGTCATTACTAACACCAATGGATCCTCAGCTAGATCCCAAGTTTAATTAGTGATCAATGTTTTCACGGATTCCATGATCCAATAAACTCCTCTTTTCACAAAATTGAATTTGCTTTGATTTTCTGTCACTTCTAAAACAAGCAAACAAAACCAGAGGTCATACAACTAAAATCAAGATTAAATAACCAATGAGGAAAAAGAGGCTGTATACCAGAGCCTAAAGACTAATTATAAATAATCAGGAAAAAAGCTGTGATAACTTTCAGAATCCAGAAGGCCTTGGACCACAGGTAGATGATTGTGTTTGCCTGTGATTGGAAGAGAGGGTAGGGCCCTTTGAGGTATGGATTCAGGGACTGCTGAACTCCACCCTTCCTTCCTTCTAAGGACTTTTCCCTTCCTAGAATGAAGAATCCCCTCTGACCCTGACAAGAATTTATTCAGAGGGCATTTTGCCTAGCTATTAACTCAGTTTCAGTTTTAGCATTTGCTGCATCTGGTAATCTTCCTAACCTTACCTTGATTGCTGGCAGAGAATTCTAGAAGGGTAGGGAAAAGGAAAGGGGGTAGACATGGTGAAAATCAACAAAGACCACAAAATCATTGGTTCTACTGTTTTCATTTTCTCTCTCAAAATATTATTTTGGGACTGTTACATAGATACAAGATCCAAGGCAAGAAAAACAAAGATACTAAAAAGAGAAACATTTCATGGATTTATTAAGAGTGTTCTAACTCAAGCTTAAAAAAATAAAACAGAATTTTCTAGAAAGTTAATTTTATTTAACACCCTCGGTTGGACTTGTTCTCGAACTGGCAATTGAAAACGGAGACTTGGAAGTCCCACTTCAAAACAGACCTTTAAAAACTATTTTCTCACAAAATGATCATCAAATTTTTGAATTTTTTTTTTTGCATTAAGATATTTATATTAAGCCATTATTTCTTTGTACTGTAGCTTCTCCAAGAGCACACCGAGTAAACAGAGGCGGAGATATATCATAGTGTAAAGATTACTGTGTTCTACTTTTGATCTGCCAGCGATTAGATCTCCGGCCTTGGATTCAATCTCTCTGAGTCTCAGTATGCTCTTCTAAATAATGCGGAATTGGATACCTGCTCCAAAGAATTAAAGATTATATGCGTTAGCTAGCCTACAGTGTTAATACAAGACTATAGGTAATACATGTTCAATTATACTTTTCCTTTCCCTTTTTGTAAAAACACACAGATAGTTTTGTGGCATGATGTAGGTATAAGAAAATTCCCGTTTAAAATGTGTTTCATTGCCATTTCAGTATAAAATTCATGCGTTGGTAAAATTGTGACATATTATCTAGTAATACAACTATGAAGAAGAGAGGAAATTTGAGAAATAAGAAAAGACAGTTTTCAAAAATAATCACCCAGCAGGAGGTCTACAGGTGCTACATAAATGCCTTGTGCCATCCATATCTATGACTTTTAAATTATAATACTAATAGTTAAATGTTTATTGTGTGCCACGCACAATGCTAAGTGCTTTAGTTATAACAGCTCATTACTACTACTTACTACTTCAATGCTGTGAAGAAGGTACTATTAACTTTTCACATAATACAAATGAAGAGACTGAGCCTCAGATAAGGTAAATAGTTTTCCAAGGTTACATAACTGGTAAACAGAAGAGCCTGGGTTCAAATTCAGACAGTCTGCCATCAGGGTCTAGTGTTCTTTCCATTATACCACCTCCCATAGACAGGATATCCCAGATCTCCCCCAACGCCATCGCCCAAGGTCTGGCTGACACCTACACGTTTGCTACTTGTTAGCTACATAAGCCATGTATATGGTGGCAGGAAGTCCTCAGATCATCTCGTAAGAGAAGGTTTCTGGGGATATCAGCAGGCTCCCTGGGAGCCTAAGAATCTAAAAAGCAGGTACAAAACAAATGTGAAAAGGACAGAAAATGCAGGGTCCACTTCCCACAGCATCATGACGTTTTGAAGTGGAAGGACCAAGAATATTGAAGACCAGAGAGGTTAACATCATCCAAAGTCACACTCTTCATGCTGAGTCAGAAATAACCTCTGTGAGACTGGTATATTCCAGTTGGAAGTCCTCAAGTAGACAGATCTACACAGGTTAGAGGAGAATTTGAATCCTGAGCATAACAGAATACCCAGCTTTCTAAGAACGAAAACCATTCTAGTACATAAATGGACTACATTTACTTCAATGATGGAAGAAAAATACATAACAAGTCCCCACTAACTTTCAGGATGGACAAAGGCCACCTGAAGGAAAGCATAGGAAGACTTTAACCACAAGAAATAAGATTTAAATTTTTTTAAGGTTTATTTGAGAGAGAGAGAGAGAGAGAGATAGAGAGAGAGGCAGAGCATGAGCAGGGGAGGGGCAGAAAGAGGGAGACACAAAATCCGAAGCAGGCTCCAGGCTCTGAGCTGTCCGCACAGAGCCCGTCGTGCGCCTCGAACTTATGAGCTGTGGGATCTTGATCTGAGCCAAAGCAGGAAGCTCAACTGACTGAGCCACCCAGGTGCCCAAAAAAGGAAGATTTAAACACCGTTTCAGAACTGTTAGTTTGAGACCTGAGTAAAGGAAAGGCTGTTGTATGGTGCATTTAATGACATTCTTAGACTCTCCTTGCAGTGAGCTAGGGAAGTGGTGAGGGTTTATGATAGAAACTGATTAACTGAGCATAGTAGTAGTGTACTAAGCCTATAGAATAAATAATGTTTTTTAAACTTGTGGGGTATAAGTAAACCAGGGGAAATCTGAAAAAGGTCAGTGGATTGTAGCAACGTCAGTACCCTGGGGTGATATTATACTGGAATTTTATAAGAGGTTTACCAATAGGGGAAACAAGGTAAAGGGAACACAAGATATCTCTGCATCATTTCTTATATTGTATACGAATCTATAGTTCTTTCCAAAAGAAATGTTCAATTAGAAAAGCATAGGTTCCTAACTGAAGTAGAAGATGACAATACTGAGAGCAGTGGTAAATATTAGTGTAATGAATGAGCAATTGACATTGTCAGGTTACTTTGTGTTATGCTTTAAGGTCACCTTGTAAAAACCGTTTCTCCTCATCTTCCCGTTAGCTACTAATTCCTGGGCTGCTGGAGCAGCTCTCCCCTTGGTCTCATCTTTTACAATGTTTGCTGTCCACAAGACTACCAGATCTATTTTTGTAACACACAATTTTGACGACTCTTCCTATCTCTCAAAGCACCAACAATTCCTCATTGTCTCCAGAATAAAATTACTTCACCCTAACATTCAGAGTTTCTCTCTTTCTAGGCCCCTGCCCCAATATTTTTCAACTCCAGACGAGTCAGTCGGCTTCCTGTGGCCTGTGTATGTCCTGAGCTGCTTGGCTTCCAACACACCTCATCCTTCACAGACTCATTCCTCACGTTGGCCCTTACCTGCTAAGCGATCTCAGGGAAAGCACTTGTTCTACCAGTCTTCACTTATTAACCAGAAAAAAATGGGCATAATTACAATTACTTCTACAGCTTTATGAGGAATGAGATAATAAATTCAAAATTCCTAACACGATGCCCGGTACGTAACCTGATTTAGGGAAACAGTCATTTTCTTACTACCTTTTAGACCTTATAATCAAATGGATCATTGCCCTTTTCTCACAGTGTATTTTTTTTTAATTTAGATCCAAGTTAGTTAATATATGGTATAATAGTGATTTCAGGAATAGAATTTGGTGATTCATCACTTACACATAACATCCAGGGCTCATCCCAAGTGTCCTCCTTAATGCCCCTTGCCCATTTAGCCCTTTCCCTCATTCAACACCCCTCCAGCAACCCTGTTTGTTCTCCGTATTTAAGAGTCTCTTATGGTTTGTCTCTCTGTTTTCATATTAATTTTGCTTCCCTTCCCCAAGTCAATCTGCTTTTTATCTTACATTCCACATATGAGTGAAATCATATGATATTTGTCTTTCTCTGATTGAATTATTTCGCTTAGCATAATACACTCTAGGTCCATCCACGTTGCTGCAAGTGGCAAGATTTCATTCTTTCTGATCACCAAGAAATATTCCATTGCGTATATATATCATATCTTCTTTATCCATTCATCTGTTGATGGACATTTGAGCTCTTTCCATACTTTGGCTATTGTTGATAGTGCTGCTAAAAACATTGGGGTGTATGTGCCCTTTAAAATCAGCACTCCTGTATCCTTTGGAGAAATACCTAGTAGTGGAATTGCTGGGTCATAGATAGTACTATTTTTAATTTTTTGAGGAACCTCATACTGTTCTCCGGAGTGGCTGCACCACTTTGCATTCCCACCAGCTATGCAAAAGGTTCCACTTTCTCTGCATCCATGCCAACATCTGTTGTTGCCTGAGTTGTTAATGTTAGCCATTCTGATAGGTGTGAGATGGTATCCTATTGTGGTTTTGATTTCTATTTCCCTGACGATGAGCGATGTTGAGCATTTTTCATGTGTCTGTTAGCCATCTGGATATCTTCTTTGGAAAGTGTCTATTCATGTATTTTGCCCATTTCTTCACTGGATGATTTGGTTTTTGGGTGTTGATTGTGATAAAGTCATTTACAGATTTTGGATACTAACCCTTTATCTGATATGTCATTTGCAAATATCTTCTCCCATTCAGTCGGTTGCCTTTTTGTTTTGCTGATTGTTTCCTTCACTTTGCAGAAGCTTTTTATTTCGATGAGGTCCCAATAGTTCATTTTTGCTTTTGTTTCCCTTGTCTCTGGAGACATGTTAAGTAAGAAGTTCCTGCAGCTGAGGTCAGAGAGGCTGTTGCCTGATTTCTCCTCTAGGATTTTAATGGCTTTCTGTCTTACAGTTAAGTCTTTCATCCATTTTGAGTTTTTGTGTACAAGAAAGTGGTCCAGGTTCATTCTTCTGCATGTCACTGTCCAGTTTTCCCAGCACCATTTGCTAAAGAGACTGTCTTTATTTCATTGGATATTCTTTCCTGCTTTGTCAAAGATGAGTTGGCCATATGTTTGTGAGCCCATTTCTGGGTTCTCTATTCTGTTCCATTGATCTCAGTGTCTATTTTTGTGCCAGTACCATGCTGTCTTGATGATTACAGCTTTGTAATACATTTTTAAGTCTGGGATTGGTTTTCTTTTTCACGATTGTTTTTGGCTATTTGGGGTCTTTTCTGGTTCCATACAAATTTTAGGATTTTTTTGTTCTAGCTCTGTGAAGAATGCTGGTGTTATTTTGATAGGGACTGCAATGAATATATAGATTCCTTTGGATAGTATCAACATTTTAACAATATTTTTCCTCCAATCCATGAGCATGGAATATTTTTCCATTTTTATGAGTGTGTCTTCTTCAATCTGTTTCATGAACTTTCTGTAGTTTTCAATGAATAGATTTTTCACCTCTTTGGTTAGGTTTATTCCTAGGTATTTTATGGTTTTGGGTGCAACTGTAAATGGGATTGATTCCTTGATTTCTCTTTCTGCTGCTTCATAATTGGTGTATAGAAATGCAACCGATTTCTGTACAGTGATTTTATATCCTGTGACTTTGCTGAATTCATGGATTGGTTCTAGCAGTTTTTTGGTGGAGTTTTTGTGCTTTCCACATAAAGTATCATGTCATCTGTGAAGAGTGAAAGTTTGACTTCCTCCTTGCCAATTTGGATGCCTTTTATTTCCTTTTGCTGCCTGATTGCTGAGGCTAGGACTTCCAACACTATGTTGAATAACAGTGGTTAGAGTGGACATCTTTGTCGTGTTCCTGACCTTAGGGGGAGAGCTCTCAGTTTTTCCCCATTGAGGGTGATATTAGCAGTGGGTCTTTCATGTATGGCTTTTATGATCTTGAAGTATGATCCTTCTGTCCCCACTTTCTGGAAGGTTTTTATCAAGAAAGGATGCTGTATTTTGTCAAATGCTTTCTCTGCATCTATTGAGAGGATCATGTGGTTTTTATCCTTTCTTTTATTAATGTGATGTATCACATTGATTGATTTGTGGATATTGAACCAGCCCTGCATCCCAGGAATAAATCCCACTTGATTGTGGTGAGTAATTCTTCTAGAGTATTGTTGGATCTGATTGGCTACTATCTTGTTGAGAATTTTTGCATCCGTGTTAAACAGGGAAATTGGTCTGTAGCTCTCCTTTTTAGTGGGGTCTTTGGTTTGGGAATCAAGGTGATACTGGCCTCATAGAATGAGTTTGGAAGTTTTCCTTCCACTTCTATTTTTTTGCAACAGTTTCAAAGGAATAGGTGTTAACTCTTCTTAAATGTTTGGTAGAATTCCCCTGGAAAGCTATCTCATTCTGGACTCTTGTTTGTTGGGAGATTTTTGATTACCGATTCAATTTCTTTACTGGTTATGGGTTTATTCAAATTTTTTCTGTTTCTTCCTGTTTCAGTTTTGGTAGTTTATGTGTTTATAGGAATTTGTCTATTTCTTCCAGATTGCCCAATTTGTTGGCATATAATTGCTCATAATATTCTCTTATTATCGTTTGTAGTTCTGCGTTGTTGGTTGTGATCTTTCCTCTTTCATTTTATTTATTTATTTGGATCCTTTCCTTTTTCTTTTTGATCAGTCTGGCTAGGGGTTTATCAATTTTGTTAATTCTCAAAGAAACAGCTCCTGGTTTCACTGATCTGTCCTACTGTTTGTTTTATTTCAATATCATTGATTTCTGCTCTAATAATCTCTATTTCCCTTTTTCTGCTGGTTTTGGGCTTTCTTTGCTGTTCTTTTTACAGTTCTTTTAGGTATAAACTTAGGTTCTCATAGTGTATTTTATACCTACCAACTTCCAATAACTTCTTTAAATCACTTTTATCTTTTTAAATCATTTATTTAGGGAAAAAAATCCTTTCATTAGAGAATTTTCTTTTAAGCATTTTGGCACCATCTTATTCAGCAGTAAAACTTTGTATAGCTCAGCCTGATGCCCCCACAATAACAATCCATAAAGTGAAAAGTATCAGCGCCCCCGTCGAATTGGAATCTGATGGGAACAGAAGCTTCATGTTGGGGTGTTTTTTTCAAGCAGGTTGTGGTTGCTGAATGAATAGCACTAAACAAACATTGAGAGAGCTACTTGGCTTTCTAATATTATCATGTGGCCTGCTTTAGAGCTATTTCAAAAGATAATAAGGAGGTATGACCTGCATAAATCCAAAGAACAGTTCAAACATAAGTGGTGCCTGAATGAATGAAGGAATTGAGATTTCCTAAGGTCGGAGCTATAAATCTAGATGAGTAAAATAACATTCGATTGTCTGCATATGAAAACAGGCCTAAGACAGATGGTCTTCCTCCCTGTTCCCCTTTCCAGACCATCATGCTCACTCACATACTTTCTCCTCTCTTGAATGAAATGGAAGAAGGATGTTACCATTGAATGAAATGGAAGAAGGATGGAAGAAGGATGTGAGCTCTCAACCTAAACATCCTGTGGCCTTTCCAGAAGGTGGGAGTCAAGAGGAGTATAAAGGCATAGAGGAACAAAAATGCTTTCAGAGGGGTTTGTGTTATTTTTTTAAAAAGCCATTTACAATGTCCTATAACCCAGGGATGGAGACATGGACTGTGCTTCTGGGAAGAACACTTTGCTGTAAAAAGCTTTTTTGACTAGGGTTTGAGAGACTGGGGTTCCACCACTGGCCTTGCCATCTCCTGCCTCTATAGCTCCAGGTAGTTTACTTTTCTCTAGGTCTCAGTGCCTTTACTCACAGAGTCAGGGAATCAGGCCAGGTCACCTCAAGGCTTTCCAACAATGACACTATCTTCCTTAAAGCCTGTACCTTGATTTTGCCTGTATTACCTGAAAGGTCAATTCTATTTCATGTGAGAGGAAAATAAGGAATTCCTCATAATCTTTATGAGGAATCTCTAAGGAATTCCAGTATTAGCTGGAAACTAAGACAGAAATAGTGAGGCTAAAAGGAGATAAAGAATTGTGTGGGATAGATGTGGAGTGGAACAAAATGGAATACGATCATTTGCAAGTGTGAGACATTCGCAGTACGTGATCCTCTTGCAGAGTCAGAGGGCTTCTCTGACAGCAGTGAGACAAACAGAGATACCCTGCTTACTGGCTTGGAAGAGAAGACAGACTCTATTCCGGAAACACTATAATGTGACTAGGCTGAGAAATGGCCTCCAGCCTAGGGAGCTGAATGAAGCAAAGTTAAACTGTGACCAAAGAGGATCTAGGTAATTTTTTCCCTCCCTGTGATGTCCGGGGAGAGGGGGACTCTATAGATTGCTCATTTACTTGGTCACATTTTGAGAGTGGGTATTTTCCATTGCAGCATTTGGAAAAAGAAGATAAGTCATGATGCTTGATTCCTTTACGATCTTCAGTGAGCTTGCTCAAAAGTAACAAACTCCCCATTCTTTCAAAGAACTTAATTTTGTTGTCAATTTTCTTTCTATCTGTCTGTCTTTTTATTTTCCCAAAACATCTTGGTGAGAACTGTGGGGAAAAGATTATCCGAAGGAACAGTGGATGGCAGTATTGGTTTGCATCTCTAAAACAGAAAGCGATGGAAAGTACAATTTTTTTTTAAAGAAAAGGAGCATATACTCTATCTACTGAAAGAGCCTCATGTAGGCATGGGTGAAAGCCATGAAAAATTTGTGTTTCCAGTTTCAAAACCTGATTAGGCAACTATCTCAGATGATGTGAGAATATTGCACGAAGAAATGTGGAGGGGGGGGGGAATGATGGCCCAGGAAAAAAACGATGGCCTCTTTGATTCAAAATTTATATAATCAGTCCTCCCAGTAACTAAATGGGAGTTAACATCTAGAACTAGCCAGTCAATACACTATGACCAAGAAACACAGGGGGTATTCAGAAGCACATTAGCAATCACAGGTTGTACACAGGCAGAGAAGAATTTAGACAAAGAATGAGAGCTCAGGATGAGAAGGAGAGTAGATGGAGTACAGGCAGGCAGCTTGTTATGAATTTCATTTTTGGTGATGAATATACATGTTTTGGTACTAAGATAGCACCTGTTACCTTAGGAATGCAGATTATTCTTTTCACCTAATTCTCTTTTTTGAGTGCCTCACATGCACCTTTGTGCGTTGGTCTGAACACTGATTTGTTCATGCGTGTATTCCTTTATTCGTTAACAAAGATCTTCGAGCATGTATGAAATGCAAGGTACTGGGGATAAAGGTGCCCTGGGAGGGGGAACAGACACGTAAAGAGAAAAATGCCATGCCATATGGTGACAGCTAAATGGTTTACTGAATTGTCTCAGATTGGTAGCATGATGACATGATATACTTGTCTTTCTTAAACCCAGTGCCCCTTGCACTGCATCAAATCTCCCTATCTTGTAATATATGTCTACGTATCTTGGGCAAATTTCAAAGTCTTGCCCAAGACATGATTGTGATGTATCAGTGTAGGCTCTTGGGCACATTTCAAACTCTCTCAAGCACTTCTAGTTATTAAAGTTATAATTTTTCATTTTCAGTTGTTATCTCCTTTGAACTTTATTTTTTCATCACACATTTCAAATATCCATTTACCCACTTTAGACCAGCCTCATGGCACAGGGACCTGAAGAAGGAAAGGGAAAGTTTTCTTTCCTTCTTCTTCCCCCTCCCTGATCTTGTTGATGGGGCCTGTAGGGTTCGTGTCGTCTGCTCTAGGGGACACATGATGCACCCTTCATTTTCCAGGCCTAATTCTATAACCATCTGTCTGGGCTGCCTATCTCTGTTCTTCTGGCTGTTATGAATCTCTGTGTGCAAGCATCAACCTCTGTCAAATCTTCCCTCTCCTGTTCTCAAAATACCACGGAGCCTCTTTTTGAGTCATTTGTCCCAGCCTCCAGGCCTCTGGGATGCCCACTGTCCTGTAGGAAACACATACACTTTGTGTGTCTGATAAAGGCTTCCCTTCCTCTGTTCCCCCTGTGTCATCTCTTTCTCTCTGCTTACTTTTGTCCTTCCCATGGAGATAGAGGGCAAATGACTAAGCCAGCTGCCCAGCCACATGACCAACTGAGAAACATTCCACTCTCCCTTCTTACATGCGTCCTCCATCTTCAGGACCACCGCTCACATAGTTTTCACTTTATAAAGATTATACCTCCAAAAGTGATGGTAGCATCTAAAGTGGGATGGGAATGTGTCAAGTAAGGCTGTGACAACAAGAATGGATGAGGAATAAGTAAGATGAAGAGGCTGAGATGCTGCTCTGTTTCTAGTAGTGGAGACATCATGGATAATGACATTCTGTAAAAGAGGAAAGGGCACGGAACAAGCGGGGATGGGAAGGTAATGCGTTAAGTTTTGGATATAAGATGATGGATATCCAGATGGAAATGGACTAAGTGGAATGTTGATTAGAAGTAAAAATGAATACAAATTACAATGTAAGTTGGAAGAGATTCCAAACCTGAATGGAGATCCCACGCTTTGATGAATATGCAGTGAAGAAAACACAAAAAAGAATAAGGTGGGGAGAATACTGATTTCTGAAAGACCTTCTCAGGATGTCCACAGACTAAATGAAACAGGAAAACAAGATCAAATTCAAACATAAGGCACTCCAAATGGGGAGAGAACAGAAAACAGAAGAGGTTTTTGAAAGTATTTTCATTTTAGCTGTCCAAAAATAATAGGGGAAAAAAGTGGTTCAGATAATAAAAGAAATAAGAAACTACTCATTCCAAAGTAGCTCAAATTCAGACTTAAGAAAAAACAAAAACAAAAACACAAGAACAGGCAATCAAAAAACAAAAACAAAAAACCAGTAAAGATACCATAAAAAAGAGCTTCGAAGAACAATGAGCAAAGCAATGCTTAAGAAAATATACCACTTACAGGTCACTGGCAGTCAAAAAAAAACTTGGGATTTGAAGGCATTTTACAAATCTAATTCAATGTCTTCAGGGGACAGATGAAAAGCTCAAACCCCAGGCAGCATACATGAATTGCATAACTAGTGAGTTCAGGGCCAACTCCCTTCCATTAGCCATCAACATCACCTTTACTAACCAATTAAAGTATCACTAAAGGCCACTCTTAGACCCCTGTGAAGGCTTGTTTGAGAAGAACCAGGGCAATAGCTTCCTTTCTTTTTAAGATTAGTTTGAGTTTACAACAAAACTAAGAGGGAGGCACAGAACTTCCTGGCCCCACACATGCATAGTCTCCCTCTAATCAACATCCACTTACCAGAATGATACTTTTTTTTTCTTAACCAGAGAAGAGCCTACACTTGTTCATCACAAGCACCCCAAGTACATACCTTAGGCTTCACCCCTGATATTGTACATTCTATGTGTTTAAGCAAAGATATAGTGATACATACCCATCATTTTGATATCATGCAGTGTATTTTCACTCCTGCAAAAATCCCCTGTGCTCTGCCTATTCATCTCTCCCCTGCCACTCCATCTCTGGCAACCAATGATCTTTGTATTATCTCCATAGTTCTGCCTTTTCAAGAACGTCATCTGATTGGAGTGGTATAGTATGTAGCATTTTCAGATTGGCTTCATTCACTTAGTAACATGCACTTAAAGTTGCCAGTTGCTTCCTTTTTAAAGAAAGAGTGAAGCAATCTAGAGTCTTTCTAACCATGCCCACCCTGGATTCTCCATGACATTAGAAATTCCTATATAATGTCACCAACCTACTGACTTGATTATATAGAAAACATCATTCAGGACTACAGTCCTCTGGAGTTCCACATGGTCATTTTTTTTTTTTTTTTGAAATGTTGGTTTGTACATTATCACTAGTTTCTATTCCTGCTGTTTATCAAAAATTATATTTCTGAGAAAAATGAAGAGTTTTAATAATACCTAAATAACCATCAGAAGTGGTCATGGTTTTCCTCATCTATACTGGTAGCATTTACTACAGGAAGAAGATCTCTATCAATCTAGATGAGATTGGGACATGGAAAGGAAAAGAGTAGCCATGGCTCAGGACCCTTAAGATTACCTTTGATTTGGTCAGTAATCTTCTGTATTAAATATCAACTAAACGAGCCAAATACTTAAGAATACTCCCAGTGACTGCTTCCCATGATTTTTGTATGTCTAGTAATTCAATTCCACAGTGTGAATAGCTGTCAGCAGCAGTGTTGTATGCTAAATATCTCATTACAAAATGCTAGAAAACTAGAGAATTACTGACAATTAAGGGTTGGTACACACAAGTGGCCAAAATTGCAGTTTACGAAAGAATGATAATTGCTCAAGAAGATAGAATTGATGCATATGATTGGATTTAGTTATTTTACTTTTATCATGCATTTGCATTACCTCAAATGGATGAATGCAGTTGCTATATGAATTAACAGACATGATCTTATACCCCGCTTTCCTTTCCACACCATTGCCCCATAACCTTCAGCTTCAACTGCACTAGGGGCTTTTACTTTCTACTTTCACTCTTCTATCGGTGCTTTTTCTTTTCTTTTTGCACTTTGGGATAGCACTGGCAACAGAGTTAGACCGTCAATTTCCAAAGCAAGAGAATTATAAATACTTGGCACTAACACACACAGAAGGAACAAAGGTTGATTGTATTTAATTACTGACCAGTGACAAGACCAAATTTCAAAGTATAGTGTGACAACCACAGGTTGGGGATTAACATTTGTATATTCATTCTTTTAGGAGTGTCATCAATTAACTGTTGCTTTCCTTGTTCCCATTGAAAGCATCACTGTTCATAACATTCACCCTGCTGAGAAGACCCATGGTTTTAAAGAAGAAACAAAATGAGGGATGGCAAATTTAAGGGGTGCCAGAGACAGCATACTACAGAGATATAACAAAACAAAAACTGGAGAAGGCCCAGGTTGTCAGGACAAGATGATGATTGATCTTTCAAAAAAGTTGATCCTCATGGGTTTTCCCTTGCTACTAGTTTCTACCAAGATGAAAATATTTCAGTGTTAGCACCGTTGGGAAATAGAGAATCCTTACTCGTACTTGCCAATTTGCATCACTGGTTTCATGCACTTAGATCAGTTCTATCACATTTCTGAGATTTCCAAAATATTATCCTGTTGTATCTAAATGATTTTGAACATTTGGAAGACAACTGACATTTGGATGGGTTAGGTGAATTGACTCTACCCCTAAGAACCTTGGAATTATCTAGGCAAGTAACAACTTATTTAGAGGTATCTTCTGCATACCTGAAACCTTGAAGTCTTTTTATCTGTAAACGCTCATTAAAATTTGAACTTTCATAGAAAGGATAAAATCTTACTCCCTTAGAAGCACACTTGCAAAGATAGACATGAGAAAGATGCTGCTCGGGAGGAGGAAAGAATGCGAGACATAGATGGTGTGGGAGATTGTTGATTTGAGCTTTGGAATAGTGTAAGTGGATTACAGAGACTCATCCTCCGCTAATACCCTTTTCTATGTTCTAAGCCCTAGCTTCCAAGTGAAAGGTACATCCTCCTCCAGACTGTGGCTTAAGACTCCATCCTCATGGTTCCCCATCACAAACCTTACCTTTCAATTATTCTATTCCAACAGCACAGCATTCTTCTCGCCTGGAAATAAAAGAAAATCATTTTTAATGACAAATGCTTTCGCCCCTTCATCTCAAGATTCTATGAACACAGATAATGACAACTTAAGTCATTTATTATTTTTAAGATTATACCCAAAGATGGTGTTATGCTTCTATTTTTCTATCAAGTATGTATTTTGTTGTATTCATTTTGTAATTTAAATATAGTTGAAGTAATTCTTAAGATCATCAAAAGATAGCTCAGAGGAACAAAGATCAATAATATAAAATTCTCATTCTATTTGGCAGAACATAACCAAGATAAGTTGCACAGGTAGAGAAAACAGAGATCACTCAAGATTTATCCTGGAAAATTCAAACTAGGTGAATATTCAAAAGGAAAAGTTGCAACAGTTTGTTAAAACTGAAAAACTTCCCGTTTATTTGATTTTCCTAGGCATCACAAGTTGGGCTATTTAAGTAGAGATTCAGTGTTCACAAGCTAGAAAATCCTCTTTCTTCCTACCATTTAAAGAACATAATTAAAACGCCATCACAAATTTAGCAAAACTACAAAAAAAAGTTAAAAGCGAAAAAATAAATAAATAATACCTTTGAGAAGAGGAATTGAACCACCGTGAACACACAAAGAACGAAATGTAGCTTGAATGGATGAAAACTGAGGGAAGGTAAGGCCAGTCAACCAGTTTGGGAACGGAACACAGAAGAAATGGAGCAATTGAATGAAATTGTGGGAGGAAATACTTGGGCTGTGTATTAAGAAGTATTTTTTAACACTGATGGTGGTTTTGACTCTGGAAAAGTCACCCTTTCAAAGGAAATGGTGAAACCGTTTTTTGTTACTTCATTTAAACTGGATTGTATCAAGCTTTCCCTCAAGGGGTATGAGTCTATTTGGACAGACTGTCAGGGGAGGATCCTAATAAGTTGATTTTACTCCTGATTTCTGTGAACCAAAAATTTTAGGTCATCTGGCCACTGATTCTAAAAACAAACTCTTCCCCCTCTGATGCATCAACTCTTTTTGCTCTTCTCCCAACCGTATGATCTACTTCTAAAGGACACAAAGGACATCTAGCACCATTTCATTATTTTCCAGAATAAAATGAAACAAAAGTATTTGAATGGGGTCCATTTTGGGTTTGCAGCATTCTTGGAATGGAAATTTACATCTCTTAAATAAAAACTCGCCATTTGACTCTGGTTAAGAAATGTTTCCTACGAATGCTGCAAGTCTAAAGTAATGCAGAATTTAGTTCTACTTACAAAATTGATCTATTAGACCAATTCCTCAAATTGAACACTATCCGAATGCCATTGTTATTACATAAAATTTGGCAGGAAGCCTAAATTTTAATTCACATACTTAACAAAAGCACATTATTTATATAATTATATTTATAACTAATATACACATAGAAAATACATTTATAGTCTGTAAGTACTATCTCTTATTTGCATAATAATAATTCCCACATTTGGCAAGCTAAGATATTGTTAATGTACCAGTTGCAAAAACATGATTTATTCCTTTGGGCTTAATAAAATAGAGTAAGAAATTTTTCTATAGAGAGAGTAAGAAATTTTTTGAGACACGAAAAAAGAAATTTTGTTTGCTTTGGAATGAATTACAAATTTTGTATGTTGAGATAAAAATAGCAAGTAGTATTCCCACATTTACCCTTCCACTTAAACGCCAGTGTTATGGTGTGTGAGAAAGGAGAGGTCTCAAATATGAATGATAGGGGGTTACTTTATCTCTTCACAGGTAAGACGAGGGATTTCATGGGGTCAGCATTACCAAAAATGACTTAGGACCCCAAGTGAAAGATCACATCTTCTAACCAGACAATAATTGACTGATGTTTAACATCCATTTGTGTTGCTGCTCTGGAAATAGTCTGGAAGCCACTGTCCATAGCTTTTTGTTGACCAGCCTGAACCAAGAACATTTGATCATTCTAGGCAAAGAGCAGGCTTACTGACATAAAATGTTTTTTTATAGACCTGAGCACAATGACGCTATGTTGCTGCTCCTTAAAAGGAAATGCACAGTAATCTAGGGGGCTTCTAATCTGCTTACCAGCTATACAGATGAGCCAGATTTATTTAACAGTTATCATCAACCCAACCTATGTTACAATGACAAATAATGTTTCAATGAACAAAAGTAGCATCTTTCTCAGGCTTTTCTTTTCTATGAAAAGAGAAATTTATGTTCCAAGATTCCACTTTTCCCTACTCTTTAAATGTAAATATGTCAGAGATATATTAAAATGGCATCCGATATAGACTACTATTTTTAAAACAAAGTTGTCATTTGACTCCTGGTGAATTGCTCGTAAATTCAGGACTGAATAAAGAGATCAGATTACATTAAATGCATTTTGGTATCTATAACTTTCTGCAATGAATTAAAACTGGCTGATCGTGTCTCCAGTGCATTTCATTTTCTGTTGATTCATGTACTGTAATATAACCTTCAAAATTCCCTTATGCCAACAAACTCACTCAGATATGCTGAGTGCAGGAGGAGATTAAAGTGGCTATAAGATTGAAAACTGTATGAAGGCATCAGATAATGCAGTAGAGGTATAATGAAAGTGTAAACAAAGCCGGTAAATGTAGAAATTACTGTTCATATAATCCACTGTTGAATTCAATGGAGAGTTACCTCCCTGCCAAATATATATTAATACCAAACAAATTGGCAAGATCAATACACCAAGCCCGTTTCATTCTTATTAAACTATTTTTCTCTTTGAGACTAAACATAAGTAAGACATGCCATTCTCCTTTGGAAAATGTAATATTTCCCCAATAGAAACTTAGCATGCAGGTATACTCAGACTCCCAGCTCTGAGAAACTCAGATCAGACGATTTTCCTCCACTCCTTAAAATTGAAGTTACTTACAGAAATAACCTGTCATATTTTCCTGGGCAGTAGCTTTTTGTTTCTGCATTGCAGAAGCCAATCCATCCTTTAAAGGCTCTTTAAGCTGGGGGTTGGGGGTGGGGGGAAGCATTATTACTGGGCTAGGAACCTCTATTGTTTCAGTAGTAGCTAGAGCTATGGATGAATGCTTTCAACAGAAGTTAAAAGAGATAATGAGTCTTTAATGATACAAAATCAGAGCCTTGTGTGCCTAGTGAAGCCTGACACACGCTCCAGCTTGCAGCTAGCAAGGAGAGCTTATTTGCTATCTGTTTTATAGGCTAAAAATACCCACAAAGCCCCCTCTTGCAAAATTGTGTATCCCTTAAGATAGGATCAGTGGTATTCGTTAGGTTAAACTGTCCTGAAATGCAAAACAAAATTGGACAAAAAGCTTATGTTCTATCCTTCCGCATGCATCTGTTTAAAGCTCAAGGTAAACGCATCTCCATCCTCCAAGCAGTATCTTCTATTTTATTCCAGACTTTTTTCAAGAGCAATCTCCTTTTGTGTGCATATTTGATTTTCTTCCTCTCTACCAAAACTACAAAAGGAAACTCCAGCATCACCTGCCTGGGTGCACCTTCTGCTATGCTGACTGGATAGATTACCTGGCACCACGGAGAGAGATTTTTGTCCACCAAGTATTAGGAAACTGGTTTGAATTTCAGCTGTGTAAACGTGTTAAGTACCAACAAAAACTTCTGGAGAGCAGTGGGAGAAAAACTCTTTCGTGAACACAAGCCAGGATCCTTGATGTTAAATCAGATTTGCTTCTGAAAGGATTGGCATGTCTGATATGATTAGGAAGCTTCAGTTGTGCTGATTATAAATTAAAATTAAGAAAAACAGATTGATCTGGAAAATAAGAAACATAAGGGCACATTGCTACACTCCACTCTTTGTGACGATGCTTAAAAGTGATGGATATGGGAATTATTTATTGTAGGAATCATAACTAGGTTATTCTGTAAAGATTTGCATGCTATCATCATTGTATTAAGGTGCCAAAATCGGTTACAGAAATGAAGAAAGGAAAACATCAACATAACTTGACTTGGTATATATTCAACATGCATTTTCCTTTCATTGTTTTCAAAAAATATTCAGGAGTGTGAGTGAATTGGGGAGCCGGGGGAAGGTGAGATTAAGTAGGCAGATAACCCATAATCCATTGAAATCAACTAAATTATCCTTCTGGGTGTTTTTGTTTTTTTTTTTTTAAGTGATACTTTATTTATTTATTTTTGGGGCGGGGGGACAGAGAGAGACAGAGCATGAACGGGGGAGGGGCAGAGAGAGAGGGAGACACAGAATCAGAAGCAGGCTCCAGGCTCTGAGCCGTCAGCCCAGAGCCTGACGCGGGGCTCGAACTCACGGACCGCGAGATCATGACCTGAGCTGAAGTCGGACGCTTAACCGACTGCGCCACCCAGGCGCCCCAGTTCTGGGTGTTTTTTAGGAGAGAAATTATTTTTTTCCTTCCTCCTTCATTTTCCCCATTCCCATTTCTAGCCATTCACCTCCTCTCTTCTAGACCCATTGCTACCAGGGAAAAATAACCATTCAAGTTCCAGAGAAAGAGGTTTTTCAAAGAGTTAAAAGGGCAGAGAGCAGGGGAAAAGAAGGCAACAGTGTATTTTTTTTTACCCCAAATTATTATTTTGAGCCATGTTCTTCTTGACACAAAGATGCAATAATCGTTGGTCATGTGGGCATAGTTTTAAGAGCCAATTAATTTTAATGTTATGCTGAAGTTTCTCATCTATTACCTGGCATTAATACAAAGGACAATTCTAAATCAGTGAGTGTATTCTCATAAAATCTTCTATCATCACCAAATAATTAAAGTTTCTCCCTCAAAGAAAACTCTTACTATTAAATTGGAGAATTGTCATAATTATGCCCACCATCCCAGCCCATAACCTTTCTGGGAATACAGAAAATGCCTGGTGAGGACACAGAAACTCTAAGCCTGGAAACAGCTAGAACTTCTTCTTCCCCCACTTTCTTCCTCAGATTCTCTCAAGGATATGGACAATAGATAAGAGCTTGTGAACTGTTGCCTTTTACCAGTAAGTAGAGTATATTAGATGCAGTTAGTTTTCTTCAACTCAGTTCATGAATCAAGGCCCACAGATGGCTTCCCCTGAAAAATGTTTTCTTCTGGAAAAGCCTTCTACCTCTACAGATCATAATTTAAAGTTTCTAAAAAAAAAAAAAAAAAAGGGGGAATTTGATTTCTGAATGCAGTGCTTTACAAAAGCACATCCGGCTCAAGATTGACAGGCCTGCAGCACTGCTTTGCAAAACTAACATGTTGCTACTATCTGAACAACCAAAATCTGGGCACAATCCATACTTAGAAACACTGTCCAGAAATAAAATCTTCAATCAGAGGAATAATTTAATATATTCATTCAAGAAATAGTTACCAAATGCCCATTCTATTCATCACCATGACATTTTTTTTTAAATTATGACATTCCCTATTCTACATGCTAGGGATATAGCAGCAAGCAAAGCAGACAAAGATCCTTGCCTTACATTCTAGTCTCTAGGTGAGGTACCGGAAACACAGAAGATTGGAGAGTTCATGCCTCCATGACACTCAGTCTAATGGAGATGAGAGTCAAAAAGCAAGTAAATACACATAAACTTTTACATACATACATACATACATACATACATAAAGCAGAGAGAGAACGTAAATATACAAAACAATGGCACAGAATATGTGATAGAGACGTAGAAGACTCTGTTATGGACTATCTAGATTAGATGGGAAGTTAAGTCCTTTTTGGAGATAGAATGATAAGACTTTGGAATCTTCTTGAAACTTTTCTTATACCTATAACCGACTTTTCAAAAGAAATAACAACTGAAATATAATTCTATCTCATTATTTTTCCAGGGTAAAATGATTCAAGTAAGACTATTTCAAAGAGATGGATAGATTTTCTCAGAATATTTGCAAGGAGCTTTGTTTTTGATCACACACACGCACACACACAGGTGAATATATTAAGGTAGCACTGATTCGAACAAAGTAGAGGGTTAAGATGACTGTCTAGATGATTCCAGAAACAAATACTATTTACTGAAAAATAAGATTAAAATCTTGGAATCGAAAGAGTCATATTATTGGTCAATGTTAATCACATACTTTAGATAGATTTTCAACTACTTATTTCATGTTTTTCATTTATATGCAGTATCGCAGGAAATAATTTTACAAACTCAGGTGCCTTGTCAAAGGTGCTGTTTCCAAGTGTTCTGATGATGTTTCTATCTATAATGTTAAATGCTCAATAGTAGCTTGGAAACAAACTAGTTAAAAACTGTTGGAAATAAGATATAGCAATCCATTTAAAAGATACCATGAAATTTAAAGATGAGAAGACAGTTGGGTTGGTCATCCTGCCAGTCTCATTAGACACTTTAATTTTTCATAATATTTATTCCTGAAAGCTTTTTCTACTCTAATCTTACACGACCGAAACATGGGTTCTGCTTTCTGACATAGAGTTTCCAACATATCTCTTGAAGAAAGGGGTGTGTCATCAAAAATATTTCACCATTATTTTTTCCTAACTTATTACATTTTAAATAATGCAGACATGCAAACAATATAGAAGTTTTATTGATCTATATCATTTCTGACTATTAACGACAAATAGAGTTATAATGCAATATTATAAATAACTGTATATTACCATAATAACAGCAATAAAATTGCTGAAGTTAATTAGCAAAACACTGAAATGCATCCTGCAACTTAATACTGTTGAAGAATGAGATCGTAACTTACAGATTGTATTCAAGAATTCCAGATTTTTTTTCAAGACTTTAAGGCCTGTGTAACACACAATGAAGAAAAGAGGAGGTGCTTTCATTGGATCGGATAGAGAGGCAAATGATCTGATAAAAGGAAAAAAGTACTTTCCATCAAATTTCATACTAAAATTATTTGCTTTGCTTTCCAATAATTAAATTTGATAATTGCCAACCATTTTACTACTTTTAAGGTGTATAAATCCTACAGTACTCCTGTTTTTGTTCCTGTTTAATTGGCGTTTTAAAAAGCTTACTTACTAAGCATTTAAAGATTACTGAGTAATATTCTAAGAATATTAGTCCTTCTATGTCTCAAACAATTGCTGCACAAATGAAGGAATTTTTTCTACCATCCAATGCTTTCATTTCATAGTATTAATAAATTTCCGGGTAAATAAGAAGAGTGCATACGTGTGTAGAGTCAGATTCTTGATTATGAATCAACATCAAAAATATCTTACTAAAGTGTGCATTCAAAAAAAAAAAAAAAAACCAGACAATATCATTCCCTTACTCTAAAATATGTTGTTTCCTATCATAGGTCAGATGTTTTATTCTGCTCTATGAAAAAGATAAAAATGGACATTCAGCTCTTATTTTGAAGAGTCTGTAAGACATCGTAGCATTAAGGATGGAAAGGGCAGTAGTAGCAGCTGTTACAAAGGCCTTGGCACCAAGGAGGGCTGGATTTTGAGCCCCCACTCTGATACGTATTATTTATGTAACTTTTCTTTTGATCCTATGCGTGCCAATTCTTAAAGTTTGACCTACAGATCCAGGCCAAGTGGACCAGCAAATGAAGTCAGGAGAATCATCATGGGTCAGGAGACCAGGGAAGAGCTGGGGGACGGCTGGTTCTCAGTAATAAAGGGCAAGTTCAGTAAAAGGAAAAAGGATAAATGGAAATTAACCAAGAAATGAATATGCCAGCCTTTGTTTTTTCACTCTGCAGTCTTCACAAATCAACATTTACATGTATCTGAATATTACAGACTTTTAAAAACATAAAGTGAGAATATGTTATGAATTTATTCATAAGTTTCCTTTAAATGATTATCCCACTACATCTTTTTTTCTCCCTCCCCCTTAAATTCTAATATCCATGTCCTCTATCTCTAACTACAGTTGATTGTCAGCCAGAGATAATGTGCACCATACTCTACTGGAGAAACAACACAAGACATAGAGTTACTTATAGAGTTCGTTAGCATTTCCTTGTTTTGAAGGGGTGCATTATTAGACATTCTAGCACACGTTTTACAGCTGATCTCTATGTAAAGAAACATTCTTTATAACGCAAATCTTTTCTGCAGATTTTCCATACCAAAGTTGGATCCAAGACAAAATTCTGATACACGCTGGTATCATACCTGGAAGCATCTACTATATAACAAGGCAGCCACTTCCAGTGAAAACACTGGCCTTGCCAGAGAGCACTTAATAACACCTATTAAAATTTGTGTGAGAAGTAAATGCCCTAGCTTTCCATTTTCAAGAAAAGAATTTACATGGAACAGATATAATGTTTTAGTCATCCTTGAATACCTATTCTTGGTTACTATTTAAAATTAGTACACAATTTCTATACCAAATCTATTTTCATTTTAAAAGTACAGGTACAAACCTTCATCTTCACCTACTAAGTGTTCCTGGGAATTTATTTTTAGAGTTTAATCTAGCACAACCGTAAAAATGACTTTCTGTTTGCTGTTAGTCTCATTCTTTTGCCTTTATTGAACATCGCTTTTATTCAGTTCCTTCCAGGATATTATAACAATAACCGATTATACATGATGTAAAATAATAATGCACAATTAAGTACCTAGATTCACTTAGGATTATTTTAGTAGCAAGTAGAAAAACCCAACCAGAACTAGCTACAGCAAAAAAAAAAAAAAAAAAAAGAAAAAGAAATATCACTAAGTGGAGGGGAAAGCAGGGAAATATCAGTGTAGTCTAGTTCTATCTGTTGCTTCTCCTTCTGTGTGTCAGTTTTAATCTGTCTTGTTACAAACTAACCATTCCAGGAAGCAGAGACCATACTACTGATGGTCTCCACAATCCTCCTCACAGCTTGCACAGTGCCTGTCTGATATCCGGGGAGAAGGACTGCAATTGATCTAGTTCAAGTTCGGTGCCACCTCTCAGGGCTACTGTTTTCAATAAAAGTAACACATTCCCAGGGTGCCTGGGTGGCTCAGTGGATTAAGCATCTGACTTGGGCTCAGGTCATGTTCTCATCATCCTTGAGTTTGAGCCCCGTATCAGACTCTGTGCTGACAGCCCAAAGCCTGGAGCCTGCTTCAGATTCTGTGTCTCCCTCCCTCTCTGCTCTCTCTCTCTCTCTCAAAAATAAATACACATTAAAACTTTTTTTTAAATGAAAGTAATGCATTCCCTAAAGAGGTCTTTTGGAAATTTGTGAGGGTGTATTTGATTACCACAATAATGGGGAGTTACTGTTGGCATTTCAGAGGCAGAAGCCAGAGGTAATGCATGTTCTATAATACACAGAACAATCCCACAAAATTAATTTTTCTTTTCTAAATGACATGCTAATATTCTACTACATATTTGTGTAATTATCTAACCCAGAATATAACTTTTTATAAACCAAGTATTTCTGCATAGTTTCAAGATATGTTTATAGTTTCAAGGAATCAATATGCTTTGTTTTTTTTTTTTCAGAATTTTACCCAAGATTATTCACTATTTCAGAAATATCACATCAGCAAAATTACTGTGGTATCTGAATTACAAATAGAACTTACACGTATCAGTCTGAATTGATACTGTTTATATCCATAGTGAGAAAAAAACAGTAAATAAAAAATATGACATTAGGTAGGAGAAATAAATCTTAACAGTAATTACAATAAAATTAAACAGATTAAACTCACCAATTAAGAAAGATCACCAATTAAGACAGATTAAAAAAAAAACAACTAAGATCTAACAATATTTGCCTACAATGGGGCTACTGAAAGTATGTTCTGAAGCATAATATTGGTCTGTAACCTATTTGTTACCATCCTATGACAAAATTAGTGAAGAAATAGAGGCCATTTAAAATGTTTTATAGAGGGGCGCCTGGGTGGCGCAGTCGGTTAAGCGTCCGACTTCAACCAGGTCACGATCTCGCGGTCCGTGAGTTCGAGCCCCGCGTCAGGCTCTGGGCTGATGGCTCGGAGCCTGGAGCCTGTTTCCGATTCTGTGTCTCCCTCTCTCTCTCTGCCCCTCCCCCGTTCATGCTCTGTCTCTCTCTGTCCCAAAAATAAATAAAAACGTTGAAAAAAAAAATAAATAAATAAAATGTTTTATAGAAATTTGACATGGAAATTTCTTGTCTATTGAGTTTAATAGTTAAAAGGTAGTCATGTATTTTGTATGACTCTTTTTTAGTTTCTATTCTAGAAAACCGTGTTTACTGCATTTAACAAAAGTACAAGGGAAATAGAATAGTAAATTTAGAAAACCTGGTCCTTCACCAGAGCTGTTTTGAGAAGCACTGACAAGGTACACACTTTAATAATATGAAAAAGTTGACAGCTGAAGGATGGAAATAAGGTGTCAGACAAGTGTAAACAAACAGAAAGCTAAGGTAATAATCCTTATTTCTGACAAAAGAGAACTTTAAGCGCCACCCCCCCCAAAAAAACACTACTCCAAATGCAAGAGGTACTACATAGAGAGAAACTAACATGTCTGCAACTCACAGTATTATCTAAAGATATATAAAGCAAAAACTAACAAATTCACAGGTAAAAGTAGAAAAAAACAATTGTTGTTGTTGATTTTAATATATTCTTTTTAAAGAGGCTAAATCAATCAACACAAGAAATGACAGGTGTTAGCAAGGATGTGGAGAAGGGAACCCTCTGGCACTCATGGTGGGGTGCAACCACTCTGGAGAACAGTATGGAGGTTCCTCAAACAATTAAAAATAAAGCTGTCCTACAATCCAGTAATTTCACTACTGGCTATTTGCCCCCAAAATACAAAAACACTAATTCAAAGGGCAACATGCATTCTTATGTTTATAGCAGCATTTTTTTTTACAATAGCAGCCCAAGTGTCCATTGATAGATGAATGGATACAGAGGTGGTATATATACACAATGAAATATTATGCAGCCGTAAAAAAGAATGAAATCTTGCCATTTGCAATGACACGGATAGAGCTAAAGAGTATAATGCTAAGCAAAAGAAGGCAGTAAGAAAATGACAAATCCCATATGATATCACTCGTGTGGAATTTAAGAAACAAAACAAACAAGCAAAGAGAACAAAAGAGAAACAACCCAAGAAACAGACTCTTAACCATGAAGAAGAAATCAGTGATCAGTGACTAAAGAAGGGAGGTGGTTGGGGGGCTGGGTGAAATAGTTGATGGGGATTAGGAGAGCACTTTTCACCACGGGCACTGGATGATGCGTGAAATTGTGGAATCACTGCATTGTACACCTGAAACTAATATAATACTGTAGGTTAACTATTTTGTAATTTAAAATTTTAAATAAAGTTTCTGTACAGCAAAGGGAACCATGACATGGTTGAATGAATGAATGAATAAATGAATGAATAAATAATCAGCTAATAATGCCAAACCATTATATTTTTAAAAGTATATTCATTTAAAAAATGTATTCACTTAAACAGAGAATGTATATTTTACAACATATATATATATTTAACATTTATAAAAATCATTCCTGTATTTAGCCATAAAGGAAGCTTCAATAAATTACAGAGGATGAAATCATGTAGGTCATATTCTCTGAAGACAGTACAATAAAATAACAAAGGACTAGCTAAAAATTCTATATATGTGATACATAAGTAATGTGCTTCTCTGTATTTAAAAGGAAATACAAAAGAAATAATAAAATATTTAAGATTAAACAGTAAAAACTACATAATCCAAAATCTGTGATACATAATGCAGAAAAATTGGAAAGACAAAATAAAATGGATCTAAGCATTCTGATCAAAAAGTTTGAACAATAGGTACAGAACAAAACTAAAAACGACAAAGGAGAAGGAAACAATAAAGATAAAAGAAAACTCAATAAAATACAGAACAAAAAAAAAGCAATAGAGAATACTCATAAAACACAAAGCTGGTACTTAAAATAAGATGAACCTCTTGTAAGACAGATTAAACAAAAAAGAGAGCATGCAAATAAAGGAAATTCAAATTATATAAAGAAAATTACTCCAGATTTTAAAAAAGCACTTTTAAAATAATGAAAATATCCAAAAACGTATAGGCTAATATGTTTGAAACCCAAAGGAAATAAATACACCTCTGAAAAAAAAGTGGTACAAGACGAAAAACTAGCATAGACCAATAACCTCAAAACCCAGGTTCAGTTAGTTTCTTGGTGAATTCTGTAGTTTTCAAGGAATAGATAATACATTATTTCTACCGTATCCAAGTATGAAAAAACCTAGCGATATAATTCGCAATACTAAGTAGAAATTATGATTATCTTAATATATGCACAAGGGGAAATAGTCTTGTTGCTAAACTAATAGAAGGTAAATTTCTCAATGTGAAAATAGTTATATATAAAGTGGACCCTGGGCCATTAGTTCCTGTAGGGAATAAACTTCACATTTTTTCCGTTAATGGTTTGCCCAGAATCACCTGCATTGTCACTTGTTTTTTCTTAGAACAAAAACAAGCTCTGTATATCAGTGTGTGTGTGAGTGTGTGTGTAACAAGTGTATCTAATAATACACATTCACATCATATATATATGAATATCAATACATAACATGTTTATTAAGATTGTCTTGTGTTCTAATTAGACCAAATTGCTTTCTTATTCATGCTATGCAAGTTGCAGAATTGGCTGGATGCCCTGAAATGCAATTTAGAATGTCATATAAGTTATCATGCTCTGTTCTTGCCCTTATTTACCAAGAAATCCCTTCAAACAAAATTGACACAATGTGCTCTTACTATTTCTTTTGAAGCTGTCTTCTTGTCAATAAAGTTTACACATTTAAATGAATACTACTCTGTATAATTTTCAGATTATATTGCACATTTGCAGCTGGAACAGATACTAAAAACTGCTATAAAGTGTGCTCACTTTCTATGCATAACAGCTGCTTTAAGAACTTTGATATCCTACACGTTTCCATGGGTTTTTTTGTTTGTTTGTTTAACGTACATTTTTTTGAGAACTTTGGTGTTGGAGGTAGGGAATTCTTTCTTTGGACTGAGGTTCAGAAAATCATTATAAAATCTGGCACAAAAACTATTAATTTGTGTTGTTGCTTAATGAATTACCAGGTGTAATGTTATCAATCTTTAAAGAGATTTTAAGTGTGAAAAGCAGTGCCAAAAAAAAGAAAGTAATTTCAAAACTGCCATGGGTACTGACAATGACCACAAAGCTGTTCACAAAATGAGGCTTACAACCTCGATGATGTTAGAAAACAGGTTCAGACCCTCTCTGTGGCACTAAGTTAACTCTACGATCACGGCTAAGTTACTCAATCATCCTAAACCAGTTTTGTTATTTGTGAACAATGGAAAAGATGCCTACTCAATGGAATTCTTTTGAAAATTGAATGTGATAATACATGAGAACACACTGAGTACCATGTAATTATTTGATGAGTTTAATGAGTTTAAATCTCTACCTAATAAACCTTTTATGTTAGGTGTTATTGAGAAGATAATTGTGTGGCCATAGCTCACCCCACAAGTAAGTGAAGTGTCAGAAGTGGTCACTGAAGGCCGTCTTCAAATTTGAAGTCCTAAAATGACCTCAGGAGACTCAATGTGATCACCAAACTCACCCAGAGAATCATTCTGTTGTCAGTGGTTTTGAGGAATTTTTCAAACGCTTCACTGCTATCACTGAGAAACTTAAAGAGAAAAGATTAGCTAGTCAATAATAACAATAATCATATTTTTACTACTGTTTTAAGCTGAGCATCCCTGAATTCACCAGTTTATCCTTTTCTTGGGTATCCAAAGAAAGCAAGTCATGCCCACATCTGTAAAACTGCAGAAAATAAAATATTACAAATATTTCTGGGTTTCTCAAGGGGAGAAATTATATATTATTACTCAAACTAAATTCTTGCTCCTAGTTTTCTCCTCAAGAACCCCTAGTGGTGTCATTCATGCCTCTCTATGCTTCTCATCCTCAAGCACAAATCAAGGATTCACTTTGCCATGAAATGAAAATGAA
This sequence comes from Herpailurus yagouaroundi, assembly GCF_014898765.1. NCBI lineage: Eukaryota > Metazoa > Chordata > Mammalia > Carnivora > Felidae > Herpailurus > Herpailurus yagouaroundi. The sequence continues at coordinate 3,409,968 of NW_024412415.1, forward strand.
GATTGAATTCACTCATAATTCATGCACATGAAAAATGTCTTCCAAGATTCTGCTGGTGCAAAGAATACAACAGTGAACAAGACTGGCCGTGCCTGACCTCCTGGCGTGTATATTCAACGGGAGAGGCAGATATCAAAGAAAGAATTACATGATAATTTAATAACTTATTACAGATGCAATATTGCCCCCCAAATATATATACAAGTTTCTGTAAAAGTATATATCAGGTAGACCTAGTCTAATGTAGAAGTTATTGAACGAGGGAGGCATCATCAATGAGGCCATACAGAGGTAGCACCAGATCAGGGAATAACATTGGCCTGTGTCCTAAAAGAAATGACAAGCAACTTACGATTGGTCAGGTTGGAGAATGACATCTTAAATGTTCCAAAATATCACTCAGTATGTATAAGATACCTAGAATTCTAATTACACAAATTTAATGGTATACGCTCAATTGGAAAAACAGCCTTCAAATTACGGCATCACATATTTGGTACACACAGACACAAGGTAGTTTTGTTCTTTCAAAGAGATCTTGCGTGTGAGAGGCACAGCTTAGTTCTCTGCTGTCAGAGAAGCCTGCTAAAAGGGAGAACTATGAATATTGAGAAAGTGACAGATCAGCCAAAAACATTAGAAATTATTTCAGTGGATCCAAGAGTTCCATCAGGAACTTGGGGTTTCAATTCTTCCATGGAAAAAAGCTTGGGGGTCTCCATGCTGTCCTTACGACAAGAAAAAGCTGGACAAGTGAAAATCAGGGGTATTTCTCAGACCCACCAGAGAACTAAGGTCTTGTGGCAAACAGCCACACCAAAATCTGAAGGCACATCCAAATCATCACAGCTGAGGTCTGTTGTGCCATAAACTGCTAGGAACTTAAATGACAATTTCGGCCAATTGCCAGAGACTGGGTCTGAGGCTACTATGAAAGTGAGAAACTTGTAGGAGCCACAGTTTTAGGGAAGCTCCCACACTTTTGTTTGCTTTGCCGCCAGAAACCCTATCAGGTTCTCATGGTAGAGTTCTGAGAAAGATTCCCTCTTGGCTTTGGCAAGGAGAAGAGAAGAGAGATCATTGAGGAATACATCCAGAGCATTCTCCAGAAGCCTTCCCCATAACAAAAACCCACTTTCCAGAAGAAAAGACTTTGCTGGAGCCTTTTTTTTGGATGGAGGAAGGGAATTCTTCCCACTCTAGCCTTCCCATATCACCCACTGATACAGCCAGGGAAGAGAACAGGGGGCAGAGGATAAAAGCTATCCTAGTGGAGAAATACTTGTGAGGGCCATGGCCTTGGGACACAGGCCCACTAACTGATTGAAAGATAACTTGCAGAATATAGAATATTCCCTCTCCCCCACAATTCACAACCACAGAGATAAAATAACAGATTACAACTCAAAAAGCTGCGAGACACATACTCTCTCTGAGGAGGAGAACTTAGGGAAGCCCTAAGTCACATGGAAAGACACAAAGAAGGACAGAAAAGGAATCTGAAGCCTTTGACCCCACAAAAAACATTAACATGACCCACGTCCTAGTCAGATTAACATAAATCCTACACTAAAGGCTTATTTCAGTTCCTGACTCCTGACTCAACATGTCAGACTTCCCACAAAAAATGAAAAGGTATGTCAAAAGACAAGAGAAAACAGTCCAAAGAGGAAAAAGTATTAGAGTCGGACTCCAATATGACTCTGATAATTGCAATCACATTTTTTGGGGTTTTTTTAATATGAAATTTATTGTCAAATTGGTTTCCATACAACACCCAGTGCTCATCCCAACAGGTGCCCTCCTCAATACCCATTTAATATGTGCAGTGCTCTAATGGAAAATGTAGACAACATGAAAAAAGAGATAAGCAATATAAGCAGGGATATGGAAACACTAAGAAATTAAAAAAAAAATTAGAAATAAAAAGATGTAGCAAAGAAAGCCTTCAATGCGTTCTTCAGTAGACATGACAGAGCTGAGGAAAGAATCAGAGAGCATGAAGAGAGATTGATAGACATTTTCCAAACTAAAATGCAAAGAGAAAAAGGGAACAGCAGGCATCAGGGAGGAGAACGGACATGTAAGATTTGTGAGACAACTTCAAAAAGTGTGGCATTTGCATAATTGGGGCACAAGAAAGAAATAAAAAAGATAATAAGCAAAAGTATTTTAAGTAATAGTGGCTAAGGACTTTCCAAAACAAATCATAGACACAAAAGCACAGATCCAGAAAGCTCAGAGAACACAAAGCAGGATATATACAAAACACACACACACACACACACACACACACACACAAACACACACACACACAGAGGTATGTAATATTCTAATTACTGAAAACCAAGACAAAGGAAAAATCTCAAAAGAAGTTGGGGGCCAGTAAGAAGAAGCACCTGAACTAGAGGAACAAGAATAATAACTACAGTGGACTTGTACAATATGCAAAAGTTAATTACTTTCCTATATACTAGCAATAACCAACTCAATTTTGAAATTAAAAGCCAACTACCATTCACAATAGTACCAGAAATTAAAGTACACAGATATAAGCCTAAAAATATATACGGGTCTGCATCCAGAATACTACAAACCACTAAAGAAATTTTAAAAATCTAAATAAATGGGGAGATATTCCAAGTTTACTTTAGAAGACTCTAACAAGATATTCATCTTCTCCACTTGACCCCTATATTTAACACAATCCCAATCAAAATCACAGCAAGCTACCTGGCAGACCCAACAAGCAAATTCTAAAGTTTATACAGAAAGGTAAAAGACCAAGAATAGACAACATAACACTGAGGAAGGAGGACAAATTTGGAAGACTGACATTCCAAAACTTCAAAGTTTGCTCTAAGCTGTTGTAATCAAGAGAGTGTGGTACTCTTGAACAAAAGTAGACACATAGATCAATGGAACAGAATAGAGAGACTAGATGTGGGTCCACGCAAATACACTCATCCAATCTTGGTTTGATAGAGAAGCAAGGATAGTTTGATGGAGAAAGGAAAGTCTTTACAAGAAATGGTATTGGAATAACAGAACTTTCGTACATCAAAAAACAAAAACAAAAATATAGAAACAATTAAGGATCGAACGTTTGTATCCCTTCATCAATAAAACCATTCTAAATAAAATGTTCATTACAAAAAAGAGAGAGAGAGAGTTCAATGACATGGCCATGAGTGCCCAGGGGTACAGAAGCAGCAGCTTTGGCAGGAAATGCCCAATGATGTTGACACTAGCAACTGGTCATGGGATCCTGACTGTACCTTAACCTTGACTATTCCTCCAGCCATTCAGTTGATTCTGATATCTGTAAAGTTTCTTCCTGTCTAAGTTTATCAGGACCAGTTTTTGTTTCTTGCAAAAAATAAAAATCTTGACTACTAATGAAACTGGTAACAGAATGGGATTCAGACAAGAGCATTTCAAGGAAATGGAGACAAACATGGGTTGGAAGGCAAGTTAAACACAGTTAAAGTCCAGTATTCCTTGGAGGCTCATTACTTGCTTTTTCTGAAGTGGTGATCTCTTAAGAGGAAATCTGTTTTTCTACATGCCCTACTGCCCCAGCCACCACACACATGCGTCCCTCCTTTACCATCTTCCAAACAAAAATCTGCAATCCAGCAGTTCTCACAGAGAAATCAGAAAATAAAACTCAAAAAAAAGGCTGTACCCCAAGTGAATTTTGGACCTTTGCTACTTTATTTTGAGACATTTGATATTTGGAGATATCTGATGTTTGAGAGTATATGTGGAAATAGATTCAGATCGTAATAGGAGGAGGAAACAGATTTTGAACTGATATTACTTTATGAAATAAATTTGCTTATTTGAGTAACTGGAAGTAGACATTAATTGATTCCCTAGTCAGTGTAGCTAAATTATAAGACAGATTCACTGCAAATTAGGATGAAATGCCCTCAGTCTCTTGACTTAAAATAGAAGATAAAATCCTAAGTATTAGGGAGATAAAAATATTGGAGTAGACTTATCATGTGTCATACACCTTACAACAAACTAATTATATCGTCTAAGAGGACCTAGAAGACTCTCAAACCAGTATTAAACAGAAATAGAAGCCAAGTGATCTTCTGGAGTGCCTTCAGGTATTTCTAGATGTGGGTTAAAGTAAATGAAAGACTACTGAAGCTATATTGTCTAAAAAGTGTCTATTTAAGGGGCGCCTGGGTGGCGCAGTCGGTTAAGTGTCTGACTTCAGCCAGGTCACGATCTCGCGGTCCGTGAGTTCGAGCCCCGCGTCAGGCTCTGGGCTGATGGCTCGGAGCCTGGAGCCTGTTTCCGATTCTGTGTCTCCCTCTCTCTCTGCCCCTCGCCCGTTCATGCTCTGTCTCTCTCTGTCCCAAAAATAAATAAACGTTGAAAAAAAATTTAAAAAAAAAAAAGTGTCTATTTAAGATTTAATTAACAAATAAAATTCGGTTTCTCCACCTCATTAGTCTTATTTCAAACATTCAATAGCTACATGTGGCCAGTAGCCACCATACTGGAAAGTGCAGATGTAGAACACTTCTCTCATCACAGAAAGTTGTATTAGCGTCACAAAGAAGCAGTGCCATCAAAAGCTATAGTTCTTCGGGAACAAAGATGGTGGACACCCAACAGGATAAAAAGTACCAATTAAATGAGGTATTGGCTGAAAGCAAAGAAAACATGAAAAGTGGAAGAAAGTTATCAATACTACTTAAGTCCTCATCAACAAATCTAAAAACAAGGACTGTGGCCTCTACACAAATTTCTTTTCTCGCTATTCATGTGTGCAGTTACTTAAGCCATTTCCTTTTTCCTTCATTATTAAAGCTAATACATTGCTTGTTAAACATAGTTTAATCATGAGGTATATAATATTAAGATTGTGAAAAGATTCAAAGAGATAAGACTAATATTCTTAGACTTGAGGTATGGTAGAGTCAATTATAAGATTTTGTTTGCTATTCTTTTAGGGAGGGAATAAATACATTTTTTGATTGCACAGAAATGATGTCATTGTTCCTGAAGCTTTTATCTTTAACATAAGAAAATTTGGAAAGGAAATGGTACATGAGAATGTTAGATAGCAAAAGAGATAAGAAAAGACATTTGTTTCTTGACTGCTTATAATTTAAAACTCCTTCTTATTCACAACACATTCCAAAACAAATGGGAGCAAAGACCTATTATAGAAGTGCAAAGCAGTTAGATATTCCTTATCCAGCTAGTCAGGGAAATCTTTTGGGGATAAATTAACATTATGAGGATTGTTATAATTCAGTTTTTGCTTAATAAACTGGAATTTTTGCGTTGTTTGCCCCTGTAACACTGAGTAGTTCAGCCTCCCAAATAAATACTTCTCCCATAGAAGTTTGTGACAACCGAGAGTTTCTTACTCAATATCAAAAACTGTCCAGTGCTCTCAATGTTTCCAGATATTAGTTCATGTAATTTTATAAAAAGGATACCACACAGCTGTGTGTGGATAAAAATAACACAGCAAAACCAAAAGCAGAAAACAATCTGTTTTAATTATAAAATATTGGGAATTACTACTCCAAGAATAAGAAGGGCTTGCAAGGAAATTCTTCCTTCTTTGTCTTTACTAACCCTTTGTGGACACTAATAACGGACTCTAGAGAAGAGAAAATGATACACGGTCATTTAAAAGAGTGTACTTGGCAGATAAATTATAAACCCAGAAGAGAGCACAGTAGAGCAAAAGCCAACAGGTTCAGGTGGGTCCAAAGCTCCATATACCATATAGGTAGTTCAATGTTGAGTATAATTATGTCCAGTCTTTTCTTTGGAAGCCATATGAATCTAAGTTTATTTAAACCCAAATCTATTTGAATCTAAAGCTATTGCAATATAGCAAAACACATGATGAATAAGCTTTAAGAAGCACTGTGCTTGGATTATGATATTGTGTGTTTCTAACCCACTGGCTTGGGGCTCTAACCCATTATGCTGGATTCACCTGGGTAGTTCTTCTGGTCTAGGTTTGCCTCACTAACATGGCTGATGGGACAATGTTGGTGACTGAGCCATGTGGATCTCATCATCCAGCAGGTTATTCCAGGTGTACTCTCTTGGTATAGGCAGAGGAGTGAAAGAGAGAACAGATATTTGTGTATATGTATACATATTTATGTATATATATGTATATGTGTACATATGTACACATATACATGTGTGTATATATGTGTATATATACATGTATACGTGTATATATATACATACACATATATACATATACACATATACATACATACATATATATATATATATATATATATATATATATATATACACACACACATGTATATATAAGACTTCCAGAGGCTTAGACTCAGAACAGGCATGCTATTAGTTCTATTGTATTCTACTGAAAACAAAAATTACAGCTTAACAAGGCCAGTCCAGTTTCAAGGGTTCCCTACCTCTCGATGAGTGAATATATAAGGTCAGCTGGACATTCGGGGTCACTTTTGTCCTTAATGTTACTGTATACTTACAATCTGATCAAAATTTTACAAGAAATGGAGGTAGGTTTAGGCCTATAAAGCAAAATTTTGCAAAACTTTAGCTTGCATTAACACAGCATTATATGGTCACATAGATATATATACATATATATACATGATACCAAAGATAGGAAAACTAAGTAAGGCCACTAAATATAATTGGTAACAAAGTTCACATCCTTTTCATCTGAATACAAACAAGTAATTGGTGAAATGAGATTGCTAACATAATGAAAACTTTTTGTACTTCAACAGTGAAGTAATACATTGGGCAAAAGTGAAAGGAGTTCTGGGGCACCTGGGTGGCTTAGTCAGTTAAGCATCCAACTTCGGCTCAGGTCATGATCTCACGGTTCATGAGTTTGAGTCCCACATGGGGCTCTGTGCTGAAAGTTCAGAGCCTGGAGCCCACCTCAGATTCTGTGTCTCCTCTCTCTCTGCTCTTCCTCTGCTAGCGCTCTCTCTCTCTCTCTCTCTTGCTCAAAAATAAACATTAAAATTTTTTCTTAAAAAGTAGTTCATTGTGCTTGATTAACTAGCAAACTCCCATTAGAAGTAAATACTACATTGAGACTAAAAAGAGAAATCTATTAGCCCTCAAACAAAAACCTACAATCTATAATATCAGAGAAACAAAAGGGGAGGGATATCTGGTCCTCAGCGGGGTATTTTTTTATTTCATTTTATTTTGCTTGTACAAGATTTTTAAGGAAACAATCTCATTATAAATTGTTCCGTATTAAAAAAAATATCGAGGGGCGCCTGGGTGGCGCAGTCGGTTAAGCGTCCAACTTCAGCCAGGTCACGATCTCGCGGTCTGTGGGTTCGAGCCCCGCGTCAGGCTCTGGGCTGACGGCTGGGAGCCTGGAGCCTGTTTCCGATTCTGTGTCTCCCTCTCTCTCTGCCCCTCGCCCGTTCATGCTCTGTCTCTCTCTGTCCCAAAAATAAATAAACGTTGAAAAAAAAAATTAAAAAAAAAATATCGAATACATAGACCTAAAAAAAATCTTAATAGACAAAATTGCAACAAGATAAACATGGGTTTTTTTGTTTGTTTTTGGCTATGTGGACATTGCTATACTACTTTGAAGGCGGTAAGAAATTCCTCATCCAGAGTCCAAAATGATAGGTAAACCCTAAAAACACAGAAGAAACAAAAATAGAAGTGACGGATTATCATTTGGTCAACCTTTACATCTCCTACAATGTGCCTGCACAGTTGGATGATTGTTATAAGCATTTGAGTTTCTGGATTTCTTTTTCAATCCATTCTACTATCTGATTTTCAAAGGAAATAGACAGCCAAAGATGAATCTTTTCTTGATGCAAAGGCCAGGATAACCGGCAAATAAATAAGTTCTTTTATTTTTGTGAGGAGTTGAAGCAATGCATCAGGACCAAGGGTAGAATGCAAATCTAGTTGTTGGGCCCAAGCAAGAGGCAAAACGTTAACACTCAGAACTTTGGTTCCCCGTTTTTAAGCAGAAAATGTTCTGAAGAATCCTGATAAATGTCAGTCGAGTTTCCATTTTATAAATTCTACGATATCTTACTATTTGATAACTTAAATGGTGCAGCATATATTACCACCAAAATCTGGAAAATAAGGAACAATAATGTTACATAATGCTTGTGATGTTATGTTTCAAAGAAGGTTTATGTTTCACTCTCTTTGTTTTAAATTTTATTTTCATACTTCAAGGGGCAAGAGTATTGATTATCTGAGCTGAAACACTTTTTCACAGATGAGGCATACAACACTGACCAGCAATCTTCAGAAAATAATACCTTTCATCCTGGAATGATTCAATGCCTGAAGTGTTGATAATAAAAGCCCGGTTCATGCTCATGAGTGAAGCATCCACCAGTGTCTATTCTCACTTTCAAAATCACCCACTGGGGTTTATGGATGGCAAAGACATAAATGAGAAACTTGCTCTCAGAGGCCTGATGGGTTTGTCATGAAGCTTTTCTATATAAATAAAAGAGACACCGAGAATGGAAATTACATTATTTTTAGTGCTGTGTTAAAGGGAAAGGTCAAGTTAACCCCTTAAGAATTCAACGAGCAACATGATGTACTATGTGTCCAGCAAAGCAATCCCCGAATGGCCCTTATGGACATCTGGTGTAAATCATCCATCTTTTTGCCCCATTAAAATCAGTGGCACCTCATTAAAACAGTTCAGCAGCTGAGCGCACACATTATTTGGTTTTCAAGGAGTTAACGGAAACAGCTATAGGGATCGGGAAGGTTTTTGTCTTCAGGTGTTCATAGTCACCCAGACAAAGCAGCCAGTTGAAGCATTTCAAGAAGATCTACTTTCCCTGTCAAGGTGAGAAAGGTATAGCCATTTTTGAAATGGGATTTAAAAAAAAAATCATCTCTACCTCCTGCCGCCCCTCACATTGCTAGCAATTACATCTTTTGGGGTCTGATAATTCTCTGGTCAGTAACAGTGCTGTCATATGTACTTTAACCCTGACCCAAAAGAATTAGTGAGTTTCTAAGAGGATATTTCAACCAAACGAGATGAGCATTTTGAAGTGTTACACTGTGGTGACCCCAATCACTCAGCCTTCGAGACAGGGAAGTTTGGTGGCTTGAAAACAAGGACCTGCACACTTTCTTCAGCCGAACACAGTGACTTCGAGGCACAATTGGGTCGTATCATTCAATGCTACTCTGAATCTTCCTTTTCTCTTGTTCACTATTTTCCACCATATTTCTTTCCATTCTTTGGCTCAGAATCTTTAAAATCATGTCTGTTGTGGTCTTAGAAAATGCAACATTTCAAGTAACTAGATCAGCTTTTTGCAAAGGACCTTTAAAGAGCACCTTTATTTGAACAGGAACAAAGATACTGGAAAAAAAAAGTTACACAGAACCATGCATTGCTAAAAGCTTCCGCACATCTTTTATTCTCCCAAGGTAAGCCATATCATATTCGGTTATAAACCCCCAGCTGCTACTGTATAGAATAACTTTTTGTTTCATTTCTGTTACACTCTCTCCCTGACTTTGAAGTGTTCTACCTTTAAAAATAGTTCATGTAAATCAACAAAACTAAAAGGCAACCCACAGAGTGGGAGAAGATACTTGCAAATGACATACTTGATGAAGGATTAGTATCCAAAATCTATAAAACAAAACAAAACTTTGCAAACTCGGCACCCAAAAAACAAATCATCCAGTGAAGAAATGAGCAGAAGACGTGACTAGACACTTTTCCAAAGAAGACATCCAGATGGCTAACAGACACATGAAAAGATACTCAACGTCACTCATCAGGGAAATCACATCAAAGCCATCATACAAATCAAAGCCATGATGAGATACCGCTCTCACCTGTCAGAATGGCTAAAATTAACAACACAAGAAGCAACAGGTGTTGGTGAGGATGTGGAGAAAGGGGAACATTTTTGCACTGTTGGTGGGAATGCAAACTGGTGCAGCCACTCTGGAAAAGAGTGTGGAGTTGCCTCACAAGTTAAAAATAGAAATCCCATATGATCCAATAATTGCACTACTAGGTATTTGCCCAAAGGATACAAAGATACAGATTCGAAGAGGTACATGCAGCCCAATGTTGATAAGAGCACTATTAACAATTGCCAGCTCTGGAGAGAGCCCAAATGTCCGTTGAATGATGACTGATGAGATAAAGATGACGTGGTATATGTAATGGAATATTACTCGGCCATCAAAAAGAATGGAATCTTACCATTTGCAATGCCATGGATGGAGCTAGACTCTATTATGCTAAGTGAAATTAATTCAGTCAGAGACAGACAAATACCATATGATTTCACTCCTATGTGAAATTTAAGAAACAAAACAAATGGACAAATGCAATGGGAGCTGGAGAAGGAGAGAGAGAGAAACTATGAGAGACTCTTAAAGACAGAGAAAAAACTGAGGGTTGGTGAAGGGAGGTGGGTGGGGTATGGGCTAGATGGGTGATGGGTACTAAAGAGCACTGGGTGTTGTATGTAGGTGATGAATCACTGAATTCGATTGCCATCAATATTGTACCATATTTTAACTAATTAAAATTTAAATTAAAATTTGCAAGAAAAAATAGTTAATATAAACAATAAATCAGTAATACATAAAACATCTGTTCAACTAAAATGGATCACCAGTCTAGTTAATCCTGCAGTTCCATGTAAATATGCCCGTAATTCAAACTTCCCACAGCTTTTTTTTTTTTTTAATTTTTTTTTTCAACGTTTATTTATTT